>NC_084484.1:104255401-104556338 GCF_030035675.1 Rhineura floridana | reverse complement strand
ATAATAATCTGCAAGGAATCCTGTGCAAGGCACAACGGACACAATTAAAAAGCAAAAACTTAAGAGGAAAAATGAGATACTGCGTTTTATGCAAGGTTACTCAAAGATCCTAGAATGCTAAATTGAACTGCAATAATGTGAACAAAACAAACGATTACCTCTGAAACAGAAAGTCCCATTCTTAGAAGCTCTTCTGCATGTTCTAGGAGGGCTCCAGCAAAAACAAGAACAAAATTTGTTCCATCACCAACTTCTTGCTCTTGCATGTGAGAAGCCATGACAATCATTTTTGCAGCAGGATGCTGAACCTATTCAAGATTTTATATCAGAGAAAACTATTAAATGCATATGTGTATATTTAATAATAGGATGCTTTAAGTATGAATTATGCTGTACCACAAATTCAAGATATTTAATACACAATACCTAAATCAAGCCAAAAGACATTATGCACATGTGTGAGGTAGCAAAGCTTTTGCATGATTTACAAGTTCTTCATGTACTCTTAATATCATCATCTTAATTCCAATGTATACACAACTGCCCATACCTCAAAACTCTCCCCTCCCCATACACCCCACCCAAAAGGTGTTTCTTTAGATCCTCTCACAGGAAAACAATAATACAAGGGAAACAATAATACAAGTCAAGAAAAGCTTAGCTTGATAACAGATAGCATACACAAAGTTGCTTAAGAAATTATTCCAATGTAAAATGTATAATTCAGTATACTGTTAATTCAGGATGAAAATAGGAAGGAATTTACCTCCAATTCTCTTAGGATGGTAGCTGCATCATTAGTAACAAAAAGCTTTTCCAGATGATTAATGACCATTTTGTTCATCCCTAAAACAAAAAATACTTCAAATACTGATCAACAATTTAATATAACTAGACTGTCAATCATGCAATGTGGGTCATTATAGGGTACATAATAATGTGTTAAATATGAATTAGCTTCAGGATTCCAGTTAACTATCCAAACAAACTATGGAATTGTTTCCTGGGTTTATCAACAAACAAAAACACAGTAAAGTTAATAGAGCTATTTTATCTAATATACACTACACAGCCACCATGAATTGTTTTTAATACAGAAAGACTGAATATTTTTTAAAGCCTTACCATTTGGTCCATAGGCTGTACGAGTTGTCTGGGCAAGTTCTTTACATGCCTGAATATTTCGAAACACAGCTTCTTCTAATCCTGAATAATGCTACAGAACGTTAAACAAAGTATTTTACATTAAAGTTCCTTAAGATACATAAAAAAATGCCATGTGGTAGCAAGAAGATATGGACACACAATGGTTAATAGTTCCACAGTTTAGTAAAGGAAGTCGGTGACTATGCAAAGCAGCAGCTGCCAAGCATATAACTGCAGCCTCTTGAACTCTAGAGCTGTTTGTAGACATTGCCTGTACATTTTCAAATCACAGCTCTGCAATCATAAGTTAGAAATAAAGGCAATAATATTATGTCAAATACAAAATCCAGGTATGGATAAGGTTACTCACCGTCCTTAAGAAAAAGCAGGAATAAACACAGTGGAGCCAGTCCTTCACTGTCCCTACCAACTATTGTCCACTAGAGTTGTAATTTAGAATTGGCACACAGGTAAAGTGACCAGCCAGTATTTCAACAATGCCACTGTACAGATGAGTTTTCTTTTTTTCCATTTCATTTGTTAGCGAGGGCAGGAAACAGAAGAACTGGGATCCCTAGCCTTACAGCAGTCAGAAGCAAATCTAGCAACATATCAGTTTCTCTTACTGATAGTTATATGCCAGCCACAACTGCAAGCATCTCCAAAGAGGAATACAGACAGGCATCCAAAGTTCATTGCTAGTGGTCAGCCTCAGACAAGGGTCCATCTTCAAAGACTGACTCAACCATAAAGCTCATTTATATTCCACCTTTCTTTTAAGGAGGAACACAACTACAAAAATATAATTAAAAACAATGTTTTTAAGTTAATGCCATTATTACACATTGGCTATCCTTTCCACGTGTATGTGCACCTGTCCTATATTGGAAATACAAAGACCAAGCAGTCATGGTGTATGTCCAGTTGAGAACAGCAGTCTTATGCCACCCATTCCCACTTCACCACTAGGCTGCATGAACAGGATGCACAATTCAGGGTGGTGGAGGGCACGCCGCATCCTTTGGCAGAGTACTCTGTAGGTTCTGTAGTTATGGGTTGTGATTTTAATGTGCTAATGTTTTACGTGTATTGTCTAATGAAATTGTGTATTTAACGTGCTAATGTTTTTACGCTTATGGTCTATTGCAATTTTATACTTTTGGCTGCATGTCGCCCAGAGTGGCTGGACAACCTCCCAGATGGGCAACTAATAAATCCAATAAATAAATAAATAAATAAATAAATACTGTGGATCTCTAGACATGGAGGTGAACAATATGTGGGCATCCTAGCTCAGCAGAGGAACACAGGAAGCTTCACTAGAGGACTGCTCTACTCTCTGCCATTGTAAACCGGCTCTCCTGCCGAATCAGAACCCATCGCCTCCCTCCAATGAAAGACCTGCCCACCCCCACAGAGCCCTTGGCGCACGTATCTCACGTCAGTAAGCGTCAAAAGACAGTTACTGTGGTTATCGCTTCGACCATCAACCCTCTTTCGCGCGCGAGCCCTCGTTGCTAAGCAGCGGGAACGACAGCGAATTGGGCAGGAGAAACGTCAGGTAACACGTGGGGGTTGAATGAAACCTTAGGGCGTGTCCTTTATCCGTTGTGGATCGCCGCTACACTACTACTGCCGCCATCACTACCGTTTCCCCGGGGGTGGGGGGGATACAGATTAATTCTTCAAGTGACGCACGTGCTCGTCTTCAACTATTAACCGCGAGTGCACGCCAAGCTAGCCAGTTTCCAGTTCACAAGAAAATAGGGCCCAGTAGCCCCGCCTTCTCAGAGGCGCGTGGGGCCGGCTCCGTAGAACAGCTGGGCTGAGACTTCGCTTCTGGAACCTTCCCCATGCCCTCGTCCTCACTACCATCAACACGCTCGCGAGCTCCCCTCTCTCACCTTTGCGCCTTCCTTTAGCATTTGGGCGAAGCCCGGGGCCTTCGGAACGTGCAACGCCATCTCCGCTGCTCTGGGCCACGAGACACACAAGAACGGAAAGACCCTGCGACTGTCGCGGCGCGCGCAACTCACGTCTCCTCGCCCCTTCACACGCAAGCGCAGAGGAAGGAGAGGAGACTAAAGCAAATGGCTCCGGAGAGCGATGGAAAAGTAGGGAGTAGTCGAGCATGCGCAATTTGAGATCAACGCCGGGTTTCCTACTCGACTGTAAAGACAGTTTTGCTTATGTCTGCATTGGTGTGATGTCTGACTTTTTGTCTTTACCATTTGAATCTTGTCGTTTGAAACTGTTTTATATTATATAGATAGTTTTCGAATTACCTTTTAATCAGAGCTTGGAAAAGTTACTTTTTTTGAACTACAACTCCCATCAGCCCAATCCAGTGGCTGGGGCTGATGGGAGTTGTAGTTTTAAAAAGTAACTTTTCCAAGCTCTGCTTTTAATTTTGATACTGATTGGCTTGAATCCAGACATACTTAGGTCCCATTGAAATCTTTAAGAGTCAACCATGTGGTACGCCGTAGGCTGAATACATACTATTGAAAGCGCATGACTTTCCCCAAAGAATCCTGGGAACTGTAGTTTACTCGTCACAGAGCTACAATCCCCAGTACCCTTAACAAACTAGTTCCAAGGACTCTTGGGAAAAATAATGTCCTTTCAATCTGCTTTAAAGTTATGGTGTGAATCTGCTTTAAAGTTATGGGGTAAATGTATACTGAGTTAAAGTGCAATTAATTTGAGTTGCAGCCTACAGTGCTAACTCCACTTACCTGGATGCCAGCACCACTGAATTCAGTAGGACTTCTGAATAGATGCTGTTAATTGGGATTTAACACTGTAGATATATGGTTTTAGGATATAAAAGAGACAAGGCAGAAATATGTGTGTTTCTGTGTTATTCGTGGAGTTTATACACCGCCCTTTCATCAAAAAGGCTATCGGAGCAACTTAACAGAAAATCATTACAACGGCCTTTGGCTCACAATCTGAAAAGACATCACATGAGGAGATTAGAATGGTAGGGAGAAGGCAAAAACAAGTTCAAGCACAAGTTCTCCAAGCTCTTAGACTTGATGCTGGCCTAGTTCACAGCTAATGCTAATCTAAAAACTATGGTTTACCATGAATGAGCAGCATGTCAATGTACACTGTTCAGTTTTGCTCTCCGTGTGTCATACTAGCCCTGTGTTTCTTGTGTTGGTTAGAACAGGGCTATGTAAGTTTCTGTGGCAGCGGGGGGAGAGGAGATCAGATATTGGACTTGCTATCAGATGCTGGAAAGAAAGACCCAATATATATTGTGGCCCCTATAACACCCTCACAGTTGCAATAGGATTGCAACCTTAATGACTTACAGTGTAATACTGTGCATGTTTATTCAGGATAAGCCCAACTATTGGCAATGGATCTCACTCCCATGTAAATGTGTATAGGATTGCAGTTAACAGTGGTAAGACAGGCAGATAATTGAAACTTTGTAAGATATTTAAACTGATTTTATTTTAAACACTTGTGAATCTTAAAACATCATGACCATTTAATTATGGTTTATTGTGCATTTACTACTTTATGTTCCAACACAGAGTAATACCTACTCTTCTGGCCACTGAGGATGGTTCAATTTGGCATTTAAATTATGCAATGTCTTCTTAACTATTCATGTGACAGATATTCAATGAATTGATTTTCAAGCAGCCATAAGATGGTGAACTTCTCTTATATATGCCTTTCATCTTTAGGGAGCATAATAAAGAGCAGCAGAAGGAAGTAGTGTGAGGTTTAAAGCTACACAACATATGATTTATCCTTCCACAGTGAGGGGGGGGGTTCCTAAACTTCAAATAGCCCTAGTCAGGCTGCATGCTTGCATCTGAGCAAAAGAAGGCTGGTGGTGAGAAACTGCTTTCATCTCTGGAAGAAAAAAGGGGGGGAAGTGGGGGGGCAGAAAGAGAGGGAGAAAAGAGAATAACTCGTCCACTTTTGGCTCTGGCCCTGCCCACTACAGCATGTGGCTTTTGACAGTCTATCCCCAAAGGAATGCAGACAACAGCAGAAAAAATGGTACCCACTTTTTCCATACATGCTTACCTGGGAGAAATGCAATTCTGTTCACATTTAAAAGGAGAACCTACCTAATTCGCACTCAAAAATATGAGAACAAAAACACAGCAATCCTTTGAAATTCATACTTCTCTGAATTTAGCAGTGCAGTTCTGTGATGCTTCTGTATAAAATTATTATGTATGGTAGAGGTTGGTATTAGGCTGTATTATGTTGTTATTATTATCATCATCATATATTTCCCGCACTTCACCCAAAGATCCCAGGGCATTATAACAATTTGAAAATAGTGTGGTATATGGTAAGTAGCTAGTGAAGGCAGAGTGAATGAGATGGAATATTATTATTTATTATATTTATTTGTTGCTTCCTACAATATGTTTTGTTGCAAAGACATACAATTTTTAAAAGCTTCTAATAAAACATTTAAAATACATCAGAGATTTAAAAAATACATTATTAACTAAAAGTACTCATCCATCAATAACATTAAAAAAAGGACACATCCAACTAAAATATGAGCACCAATTAGGAGAAAAATACCTAAGTGGATAAAAAATCTTTGCATGGTGCCTAAAGATTAATAGAGATGGCACCAGGTGGACCTCTTTGTGGACAGCAATCAGGAATCGGGGAGCCATTCATCAGTTGATGAATGCTGTGTATGATTGGTTGGGGGAACAAGGGGTGATGGTTTATATTTCAGTAAATGTCTGTTGACAGTAAAATAGGGCTTGGTTCTTGAGAGACAGGGCTAAGTTTATGGGATTTATTTATTTATTTGATTTATATCCCGCCCTTCCTCCCAACAGGAGCTAGATGGGAGCTAGGTCTTCGGAAGGTTTAGTAGTGAGTAGAGATGCAGGGCTTAATTAATTATATTAATTGATGAGAATTCAAGTGTAACTTTTAAAAACTAAAGAACATAAAATTGTAATCGCACAGTTGAGAATCTGAGTTAAAAGTGACCTTGTTTATTATACGGCTACGAGAGTGGCTTTATACTATAGCCAGCATGGATTTTTCGCATTCTGCAATGTTAAATTGAAAATACCCCCATGCCTTTCTGATGCTTCCTATAAGCTCATTTCAAAACAAAACCTTACAAAAGTTATAGTCCTGAACTCAGAAATGCTTGTTTAGTACACATCTAAATTTTCATGGTGATACACAAAATAGACAGAGAAAATCGAGAGTTTGAAGTGTAGAAAGAGGAAAAAAACCAGACCCCTGTTGGACTTTTTTCTGTTGGAGTTGTCATAATTTGTTGAAATTAATTAAAAAGCATCCATGTTCACAGAGTACCTGTAATCCTATTACTGACCTTGCCCCATACTCTGATGTTCTGCAGTTTAAAAAATGCCTGGCTGATCTTTAATTAATTTAAGAAATTTAGCATTGGAGTGAATGATAAGCCTGGGCATGCTCAGTAAGAACCAACTGTCAGTGTTGCAAAATCCAGACTCACAGTTGCTTGGCTTGGCTAATCAGGGGGCCACACTCACGCCAGACCTTTATTTCACTTGAGAGAGTCATGGCGTCCCTTAGAGAATCCTGGGAAGTATAGTTTGTAAAGGGTGCCGAGAGGAGACTCCTATTCCCCTGAGAGAGATCCAGTGGCCAGAGTGGTTTAGCAGTCAGCGTCTCTGATTGAATCTCTGTGAGGGGAACAGGACATCTCCTAGCAACTCTTAGCACCCTTCACTAACTACACTTCCCAGGATTCTTTGGGAGAAGCCATGTATGTCTAAAATTGTTTGCCACCCTGGGCTCCTGCTGGGAGGAAGAGCAGGATATAAATAAAATATTAAATAAATAAATAATAGAATGAAATAAAGATCTGGTATGGATGTGGCCAGTGACAGCTTTGGTTTAAATATGGGTGGGAAACTATATGTGCCTGCTGTAGAATAAAAAGTTGAGGAAAATACTGTAAAATAATGATACCATTCACAATGTTTGCCTTTTAGAAAGAAAAGGGATTTCCCCACTGCCCGCCCACCCACCAAATTTCCTCCCCCTTCCCTTCCTGCCCTTCTCCTCACCTCCCCACCCCTCTCCCAGGCCAGTTTTACCTATCTTAACCATGATTGCACAGGAGTACATCCCATTGAACTCAAAAAGCATGGAAATGATCAGACCTGCCCTCCCCTCCTTCTCCCTCCCATCACCTCCCTTTTGCCCCTTCCACCCCACTTCCTTCGCCCCTTCCCCCTCCCCTTCCAATCCCCTTATTTCCCCTCCCTCCTTTCCTCTCTCCTCCCTTCCCCCTCCTCTTCACCGTGCTCAGTTTTACCTATCCTAACCATCATTGCACAGGAGTAAATCCCATTGAACTCAATAAGCATGCAAATGATCAGACCTGCCTTTCCCCTCCTTGCCCTCTCCTCTCCCTTCCTCCTCCCCTTCCCTGTTCCTTCCTCCTCCCCTGCACACTCCAACCCTCCCTCCCTGCCTCCCCCCCATGGTCAGTTTTACCTAGCCTAAGCATGATTGCACTTGAGTAAATCCCACTGAACTCAATAAACATGCAAATGATCAAACCTGCCCTCCCATCCCCCTCCTGCCTGCTCCC
Organism: Rhineura floridana; assembly: GCF_030035675.1. Taxonomy (NCBI): domain Eukaryota; kingdom Metazoa; phylum Chordata; class Lepidosauria; order Squamata; family Rhineuridae; genus Rhineura; species Rhineura floridana. Next base: position 104,548,588 of record NC_084484.1, on the reverse strand, counting down.
ATCCCCCTCCACCCATTACCTTTCCTCCACTTCCTCCTCCTCTATCCCTGCGCTTCTTCCTCCTCCCATCCCCATCGATCAGTGTCACCTATACTAAGCAAGATTGCAGGAGAGTAAATCCCACTGAACTCAATAAGCATGCAAATGACCAGTCCATTTTCAGCATACTTGCACAGGATCCCATTTCTTACCTCCCAGATTAAAAAGCAGAGAAATTCACTAATAAGCAAAAAAAATCTTGCGGTTTAAGAATGTACCTATAGCCAACATAAATTTCTATCAAACTTTAAAAAACAGAGAAATTGGGCAGCAATAGTGAATGCACAGCGGAGGAGGAGACCTGACCTCTCTGAGATATTGTACTGCCCTACAAATTTGTCAAAATGCAAACACAATTTGGGTTGGTCTTTCACAGTCCAATCCCCTTCCTGTTGTCGTGGAATTTACGACTGAGTTCTTTTTGAGGAGATTTAATAATGAAGCCAAAGCCTGTTTTAAGGTTGTTTATTTAGCTAAGCGCTTAGCCAGAGTAGAGTACAGGACTCAACTCTCTTCCTCAAAATGGTGGTTAGTTACAGACAGTTATATACCTTTACCTCCGTCACAATCATGGCAACAGTTACATTGCTACAATGATGCTCTGCCCCCGTTCCATCCATCCTCCCTCCATTCCTGCAATATCAGTGTCCTTGGCACATTTTCACTACAACAGCACTATTCTCTGTTGTCTACGTGACCCCCCTGTCTAGGGAAAATGGCAGTCAGACTTGTTCAGTATTGATCGAAATCCACTTCACTGTGTAGCTTGAAAGAATTTGGTAAAGTGCCTCTGAGCATATGTTGAGTGGTGGCAACACCTGCAATCAGCGGAAATAGCAAAAACAAGGCATGTGCTGTGCTGATCTTGTTTTAGCAGAGGGGAAGCAACAATATTACGGCAGTTGATATAGTTCAGATGGGCACTTTAAATATGTTTGATTTACTTTGCAATTTTAGTGAAGTTTCCTGTAATAAATCTTTTTCTTTTGCTTCTGTCTCTGTAAATATGTGAAGTACAGCAACACTTCACAACACTAAAAAAAACCCTCCAAAATACTTGTGGAATAATGGCACTGACTATTCTGCCGAATATTTTCCAGTGGACATGAGGACTGTCTCAGTTTGCAAGAGATAAAACGGTGGAAGGTGAAATACATTCTAGCAAAATTCTAGGTGTGCTCTATGTTTTTAATTGATCATGCCCACCTTTCCTTAAGTGGAGTACCTTAAGCATAGCAGGCTGAAAACTTGCATTTTGGGCAGGCCAAGTTTCTTTTTTCCAACAGCTAGAGTCATTGCTTAAGTAGCAACATACTGTAACCATTCTGATTTTACATCAAACTGCAGTTTCAGATTCAAATGTTAGTGCACCCAGAATAGAGCATACCCTAACCATCATATGACATTGACCAATAAAAAGGCTTTGAAATTAATAAAAATAAATTTGACACAGATATCTAGGATGAATAATGAGAGAAATATAATTTTTTAGGTTAGATTCTCTGTAAAAACATTAGTAACACAGAAAAGAAACAAAGTAAGAAGAACAAGAAACATACAAAAATGTAATTCTCCACCTTTGGAGATGGCAGGTGTTGCCACCACTCACCATATGCTCAGAGGCACATGTTACCAAATTCTTCCAAGCTACACAGGAAGTGGATTGGACTGTGAAAGACCAACTCAAATTGTGTTTGTATTTTTACAAATTTGTAGGCCTGTACAATATCTTTGGAGGTCAGGTCTCATGCTCCCCTGGTGCACTCACTATAGCTGCCCAATTTCACTGCTTTTTAAAGCTTGATAGAAATATCTGTGAGCTATAGGTACATTCTTAAACTGCAAGGTTTTTTTGCCTATTAGTGAATATTTATGCTTTTTGTTTAATAAACCTGTTTGTTGTTAAACACATGCCTGTTTATTGGCCAGCTACCTGAGGACACTTATGTTAGTACAGAAGAATGGGTTGTAACAGTTTCTAATGGTGGCAGTAGAGTTACCCTAGAATGAGTGAATAACAGGTATAGCAAGTCATGCCACAGTTTTGATTTTTTACGATCACAAAGATATACTGGGGGTGGGGGTGGGGTGGGGGGAGGAATCTCTACCGGCTGAAGGCAAAGCAGTAGCGGAGGGATACATTAAATTCTGCAGCCAAATACAATGTGTACAAAAATGCTTATGCTGAGGTAAAGTGTGCATAAACAAATATAGTTGTGAACATAACATGCAAAATGCATTTTATTAGAAGTTATTTGAAAAAAATGTAATTAGTAAAAACTGCATACAAAAATGTATTTATTAGGAGAAATTCACATTAAAATGGTGAAGAATTTTCATGATGATTTTTTCTTTAAAAAAATCTGAAATTGCAGCAGAAATGTGGAGAACTGAATTTAAGGTTGGAAAAATGAGAAACTGAGCGAACCAAAGCTGACAGATCCTTCTATCCCTAGCTGTAAGGGATATAATCAATGTAAACTTGCCACTACATTCATTTGTCTTTTCAAAAATATTGTAACTTGCTCACCTGTCAAATAAGCTTAAAAGCAGTAGTGAACATTAGCAGGACAGGAAATGTAGGGAGCCTCTGAGAAAATATTTTGGAAATTCCACAGGATAAAAAACATAATTGAAAAAATTATTTTATTCAAGAAGGCAGATTTATCAAGTGTTTCAACAATAATTTAGGAAAGCAAATAATTCAACTATCCCAGACATTTATTTCAGTGCTTTATTTATAACACCTAAATATTGTGGCAGATATTTCACACTAACATTTATGGCATGACCTAATTCTAAGGATTATTCCACTGGCACGTACTAGAGGTTATGAAGTTATGGTACTGCAGGTCAAGTATGCTGGACAGATGTGTAAGAGCGGAGTTTCCAAATTTTTACTCAAATATTACAGCATCTTAAAATGTCTTATAATAACATTGACTAAATAACAGTGAAAAGCATGTGTTCCCACAAACTTAGAGTGTGTCTTGAATACTTATTTGGGGCTCAGCATCTGGTCATGACTTTGAATTGGCCTTGATCTTTATTTAGCCACACAGTTTATATTCTGCAGGGTGGTTGGACTTGACAGAGGACCATCCAAAGGTCACAGACTTGGCTGTTGAGAGTTGTCCTCTTTTTACCAGCCAAAATCTATTACTGTACAAACAGAAGTCCCCAGCTTATATGCACTTACATTTTGACAAATGTAATCAGTGTTCATTTATGTTTTAACAACAATTTGCAAAACGTTGGGAATAACAGAATGAAAAAAGTTACTTTGAACATCTGAGAGATGGTAGGATAAAATATGTAATCATTTTTCAAGCTGTAGGATGAGAACCACAACAATAGATGCCATATATGCAGGTGTAATTTTTGTGAACAAGTCATAAAAACCCCCTGAAGGTTATTTTTTAACCATACAATTATCCAAAATTGTGTGTTGGAAGGTGCTGTCAGGACTCCTACCCTTGGACTAGCAATATTGTGTGGTAAAGGCCATGAAATAGCTAGGCCTACCTACAGGCTCCAATGTTGGGCCTGAGCAATGGCTTGTCAGTCAGGATATCTCTGATCATGGATATCCAGAGAGCACAACCCTTGAGCCTGAGATCCCCAAGGAACTAACCACTTCTTCACACTCTCCATTGCTGGATCACCAGAAGGAATGGGGAACAAATTAGATTTAGTTTGCATTTAAAGCTGAATCTATCAGATTTGCTCTTTCTGAAACAATAGCCATCCTTCACACATCAGAATTTTGCAATGCAGTTCTCCAACGAGTTTACAAAATGCATATATACAGGGAAAGTATACATAAAAATGAATATATTAGTGAAAATAACATACTAAGATGCAATATATTAGAAGAAATTGCAAAATGTGTACATTAGTCAAAACTACATACAAATGTGTTTATCAGGAGAAATTTGTACTGAAATGCTGAAGAATTTTCATGAGGATCTTTTAAAAAAAATGAAAATTGCTGAAATGTGGAGAACTGAATTTCAAATTGGAAAAATGAAAAATAGAGAGAACCAAAATTGACAGATCTTTTAATTTTGGCTAAAAGGTGGCCTAGAAATATAACATAACATTCCTAATCACCAGCATAGGCAACAAGCCAGAAAAGAACAAATGGAGAGGAGATGGACTCTAGGTAAGGAGACTGATCCTTTAAAATCATCACTCTCCATCAAAGAGGTGATACTCTGCACTGAATAGGAAAAAAGGCCTGATTTGGGAAGAAGTTTCTTATTTGGAGCTCTCTGATCTCCTCTCATTATACCAGCTATATTGCTTTGCTACAAGGTGATGGCCTTAGTGTCAGGACAGGACTACTGCAGTTTAATCAATTTGTTAGAGCATGATTAATTGATTAAAAACATACTCCTGATGAAATGGGCAACAGATTTCTAATAATCAGTTATTTCCAAAATGTTAGATTGTAGGCAGTAGATGGCACCATCTAAGAACAAGCATTCCTCCTCCTGGCTCACACAGGTGGGAATGTCCATTGGTGCAATACATGATGCAACACATTGGGCTTGATGCATCATGTAAAAATAGAACAGCCATCAATTACTGAGTGGTTCTTATGTCTGTAACATTGACCTTCCAGCACACATACTTGAGATCAAGGACAGTGAAAGACAAGACAAATTTAAAAGGTGAGAACTAAAGACAAAGGAACTGCACAAATTTTTATTGTTGTTGTTGTTGTCTGCCCTTCACCAGTAGGTCCCAGGTTGGGTTGCAGAAATTTAAAATATAGTATTAAAAACAATTAAAATACATTATATTCAAAAGATAGGGTGGGTCCTGATAACATACATCTCAAGTGCCAAAGACCAGAGTAAAGCGGTGCGTCTTTAGCATTTACTGAAAACTGTACAGCGAAGGGGCCAGATGCACTTCTTGCATTGCAGAGAATTCTGGGCACAAACTCAGCTCACGCAGAACATTGGTTAGGGATCTTGGAGCAATGTGACAATATGCTGCAGCTGCATATTTCAGGAAGATGTAGTAATGATGAGCAAACTGTTTTTCAGGCAAGCCTGTCTGCCATTTCAGGTCATTTCACTGAGGAAACCCGAGGAGGGACCATGTTTCAAAACCTCTGACCTAAACCTTAGCTGGAGCAGTAAACTCAAATATGTAAGAGTTGATGGGATACTAAACATAAATACCATAAATAGGCTCTGTATTTCATGCTGGGATTAGAGGGGGGAAAGTCCCAGAATATAAAGCATGAGGAGTGAGTTGAATTAAAATTGACAGCCATAATAAAACAATTGCATGTAGGAAGTTTATTCATTCATTCATTAAATGTATATCCTGCCCTTACTCCCAGAAGTTTCAAGATACCGTTTAACTTTCAATAGACTGGAATGGAAAGTAACATCCTTCTAGAAAGAAATTGTTAGACACTATGGAGAGTTTGCAGTTCTGCTTGCATGTTAGTTGAGAAACCAGTCAGTCAAAAAGACTTTGGCTTTTTTCCACCCCAGACTGCCAGTCTCTAATCATCTCACCAAATAATGTTTTTTGAATATATCCATACCAATCAATTTTGTTTGGAAACTTGCAAAATGTCTAAAGATGTCACCTGATTTTCAGCTGACAAACGCACACCTGTGGCTTCACTAGACACCAAGCAGACAGAGCTGTTCTTCCAGCTCCTTTTTGGAAGGACATCTCCATCTTCATGCCATGTGCTGCTTATCAAGCTTGCCAAAAGTACATTGTCAACTGAATGTTACTAATTGAAGTTATACTGTTGCCGTTCCACTGGTGATACAGCTTCTGCTCATTTACCTGGGGATAATGCCTTTATGGCCTCATTCACATGTCACAATAAACCAATCTATGAGTTTCCAGGACCACACAAACATGCTGGCTCCCGGAGAGGAGCTTGCACCTTCTTTGCTCCTCACCAGTCCTTTTAGCACAGCCAGACACAAACCAAAGCCCAGGAGCACTCTGGTAAGTAGGACAGATTGAATGCAACTTGATCCTAAAAGACGTTTTAATTAAACATGAACATAACAAAGATCTGGGGGAAAAGTCAAAGGTAGAAAAGAGACTTAAGAACTTGAAGTGAGAAAGCATAATCTGAAACTTAAAGGAATTAAAGAGGACTCAGAAGGCCAAGTCTTAGTTGGTTTTCTGGAGGAAAAATTTAAAAACTATCTGGAACTAGATCAAGAATGTTCAGTTGGAATTGAAGAATATAGAATAAATTATTTTCTTCCCCAAAGAATCCTAGGACCTGTAGTTTGTTAAGAGTGCTGGGACTTGTAGCTCTGTGAGTTCAACAGTTCCTAGGATTCTTGGGGGGGGTGGTTTAAATGTATGGGGCATACACTGAATTCTGTTGAATTGGCTCAGTTATTTGAGAGATCCCCAGGAATACCAGTCAAAAGCTCGACTTTGTCTATAACTATAGTTGTCTTTCACCTGTGATTTGTCCCTGTGTTCTGATTCTTCATGAACTGAGCTTCTTTGGTAATGACAGTGAGATCCTGAGCTTGGCTATGAAGCTGGATTAGGTATCTCAGTTTCAGCTTTCACCTGAAAAACAAACTTATCCATATGACAAGTTTAGCAAAAGACAGAGAGAAACTAAAAACTTTGAGGTGTGTTTGTTAACAGCTCCTTGAGGGTTCCTTCTTCTAGTCTGATATTTAGATTTTCCTTCCTGTGGGACAATCAAGACAAAACTTTTTAACTGGTTACTAAATGGCTGAAAACTAATTGTGGAAAGCAACTGGATTTTTTAATTTTTACTGATTTTTATTTTTTTTCTGCCCAGAAGCTATGAAAAAGGCTTCATGCTGAGCTGCACACATTGGGAAAATCAGAAATTAGGCCTGATTTACAGCCTAGCTGGTCAGACAGACAGCTGTCTGTAGTGTGCACAGCAGTGTTTCTATTCCTCTAGAGCTGTTTTCATCCTTTGCCATCAACTACTCAAGAAAAAGAAGAAAAAATAGCCACTGTGATTGTGAGTATAGTGACTAAAAAGAGTAAAGGGTAACAGGCTAGATTTTTTTTCAGATCACTTTATCTCTTTATTTCACCTTTCAACATTAAGCACCCACTCTTACTTTACTCATCATAATAACTGCAGAAGAAACAAACTCTTACTTCTTACTGCAGGCAAACAAATACTTTTCTTTATTGCTGGCTGGGTAGAGAACATAACTGAAAAAGAAAATGAAAAACAGAGCAAAGAAAAGTCCAGCGGTTGGAGTCTAACTCTAGCCCATAATACTAAGTTCTAATATTTAACTCTTCATGGGTCATGTTATTGTACTGGCTGTTTTTTTCAGGATCACTTAAGGGATTATAGGGTGATTGTGATCATGAAAAATCCACCCTCAGTCAGATACAGTCTTGCCTGAGCAAACATTTGTATGGTCTTCCAGATGAGGCTTTTGTTGTTAGGTCACCCTGCTTTATTCACTCAATTTTTCAGAGGATCCTATTCTTAAATAGTTCCTGTTCTTAAAACAAGCTGTCATTCTTTAAATGAAGGCTGTCATTGTCTGTCATGTCACAAATTAAAAAGACAATTAAAAAAAAACCGGGAGGGGACAAAGCACAGCTCAGGGGGGCAGTGCACCCATTTGCCCACCCCTGATTACAGACCTGATTACTATATTTATGTAGTCCTTGTATGCCATCCTTTGGCTTACCATGATGTGCAAACCAGGCCTCTGTCTCTGGATAGGTTCTTGTGAATCTGCATATTGTCTGTGCTCTTATAGAGGAAGGATCTTTTCATTTTACAGTTACAGTAAACAAAATAAAAAACACATTTTGCAAATTAGTAGTCCTTTTGCATATATTATGAATGGGCACCTGCAAATATTTGTGTGTTGGACAACTGGATCTCCAAAGTGAAGCTGGATAAAGCATTTCTTACTGCAAGCATGGCACAGGCATTTTGGAACACCAGGTTATGGAAATCTATACATATACATCTCCATAAAAAAGATGAGTTACAACAGTAGACGGTGGCTGGTGCCAGTCATGTCTTTTCCCTGTTCATTTTTCCAAGTTTCCTTCTCTACTATTTTGTGTGCCATGTCAACTAAATTTATTAATTTTATTTATTTAGAAAAATGTATGAACCACATAAATAAAAAAACTTCCAAATAGTAGAAATGTAAAAACAAATACAAAATTGTATATGTGGATAGGCTTTTTAGATAAGGAATAACAACTGCAGACACGAGAAAAGTCTTGTGCATGGGCAATAATGCCAGAATATCTTCCAGACGTAAATATTAAACAATACATTAACATTTACCTTCACCAAGTCTTGATAGTAGACACAATCTAAAAAATGTTTGTGTGCCAGAAGGGCGTCTCTTCTAGAGTAGATCAACTGAGCACATCTCTCTGTATAAAGAACTTGAGCCATTTCTGCCCCAGACAGGCACATTTGGCTCTAAGAATGCAAAATAATGACAGTGCATAAAATGGAATCTCAGCCAACTGTGAAACCATGAAACATGGAACATATGCCCTAAGGGTACGACATATGGTTTGGTGAATAAAAAGTTATATACTGTAATTGGTATGACTTGTTCAGCTGTTCTCCAGCTATGTTGGTTGGGACAAGGAAATGTACTCCTCAGAGTAAATCTACCTTAGTTGATCAGTGGTCAAAATAAAATACTGGACGTTATAGATACATTAATAACATATATGTATTCTATTCTTATGGCTCCCTGTGAGCAGGAATATTTTAATAATATGAGATGGGGGACTATCATAGCAAGAGACAAGATGGATGCAGCTGTGCCCTCTGATTTCCTAGAGGAGGCCTGCTGTCGGAAGAATAAAAAATGACCATCGACACAGACAGGTGAGCAATGGGAACACCTGAGGGACAAGGAAGGACTTGGGGAAGAAGGGACAGAAATAAGGGCTCCTTAGAGAGATGAAGGAAGGATGGGCCAAGAGAAAGTGTGGTGGGAGAAAGCCTACTGGGAAAGGAAGACGGGTGTGTAACTAATTCACTACCCACTCAGCTACTGCCCTTATTTAGGCAATATTTCCTTATACATTCCCACCATCAGTGGACATCTCAACAGTTGACTAATATTGCTTAATATTTAAAATTTTATATACAATTGTTATTCCTGAGCAACACGTAATCTTTCACCAGTCAGTCTCCTGTAGTCTTAAAACACACCCACTTGTCTCTTATCAAAAGTTACATTACAGTTTTTGTATAAAGAACTTCTCAAATGTGTTCTCTTGGGGGCAGTGTTGGAGAGCAGATTACAAACATTCTTTTGCTTGGTTTGGTGCCCTGTTTATCTTGTAAAGGAAATGTGCACTCGAAGACAATGATTTTGGGTTTGGGTTCTCTTTAGAAACTATTACAAGAGTTCAACAGCCAGGATGGGCCTTTCTTTGATTGAACATCAGTAAAAAAAAATGAATGCAGTGTTCTCAGGCAATATGCTCCTCTAAAAATGTTTCTAGGGATAGCCTCATGTCTTTAACTGATATCAGTTAGTTGATCTTCAAATGCCACTGCTTTTTGAGCAGCCTTGTTGATTTCAATCACTGGAGGATAATGTATTGAAAATGGGAAGGGAGCCATAGCTCAGTAGAAGAGCATATGTTTTGCATGCACCACTTCTGAGGTTCTATTCCTGACATCTCTGGATAAGGCTGGGAAATATTCCTGCCTGAAAGCCAGAAGAACTGCTGCTAGTCTGTTTTGGTAATAGCTAGATGCATCAATGGCATGATTTGGTATAAGGCAGCTTACTATGTGTTTATAAAAGATCCAGGTTTTCTGATAACAGTATCCCTTTGAAGTATCTCCACTCCTCTGTTGGGCATGAGGGCCAAAATATACATGGCATTAGTCACATGTTTTTAAAAGTGTGGTTAACTTGGTAGTTTTTTTATTTTGGAGAAGAAGCAGTCCCTGGTCTGGAATATGTTCCCATTCTGGATTGGGACCTCACACCAGTTTTTTGCTGAAAATTGCTCCCTCCTGGCTGCCTTTTGCCCATGAAAGTGGGGTTTACTGCAAACTATACCTCTGGGGGCAAATCAGTAGAAAATCCTGTCGGACCCCATGGCAGCATTTTCTGCAAAAGTGGCCAGGTTAATCATGCTTGTTTAAACATGATGTTAATCACATGTAGTTTGGGCCTCAGTGAATGCCACAGCAAGGCGTTTCATCTCAGTTCCTTCCAGCCATGCTACTTAATAGTTGCAGCTACATAAAAACAGAGCTTGGAAAAGTTACTTTTTTGAACTACAACTCCCATCAACCCAATCTAGTGGCCATGCTGGCTGGGGCTGATGGGAGTTGTAGTTCAAAAAAGTAACTTTTCCAAGCTCTGCATAAAAACAATACATGCATCTTAGTTCCCTCTACCCTAGTATGTTTATGAAGGCAGGATATTTTAAGCCTTGCCTTTAAAACTTCTAAAGCCCCCTGTTTTTGTAACTGGCATGGTTTAATCCTTGTCTGTTTATAGAAAGTCTCCTGAGAGTACGAGGTCCCCATCTTTACAGCTATGTCGCTTTCAGACAATCTGATTATTGAGCATTAATCCTGATTTGTTTGCAAGGAGGTTAGATGATGTCTGCTGGTTACTGAGCATTCATTCTGATTTGTTTGCAGGGAAGTTAGTTTGATATTGCATTATGCAAGTGTTACCCCATACTTTCCAAGGCATTTTCCTGCCACTTTCCTCATTGCAAAACTCTGCTCTTTTTTGGGAAGTGGATTTGTTGCACAAGACCTCCAAATCAACTTGAATTGTGCATCCTGAATTTGCCAGTTTGTGATTTAATTCCATATCCTGCCCAAACCTGTTGAAGTCAGACATGGACATGAAGGTTTCCTCCCAGTCTATCTAAAGGAGCGCCTCCAACATCATCAGGGATGCCGCTCAATAAGATCAGCCTCAAAAGGCTTTCTCTCTATCCCACCAGTTAAAACAGCTAGACTGGTGAGAACTAGGGAGAGGGCTTTTTCAATTGTGGCCCCCACTTTGTGGAATTCCCTCCCAAATTATCTCTGCCATGCCCCCTCTATGATGAGCTTCCGCCGGTCCTTGAAGACCTGGCTCTTCAGGCAGGCTTTTGGGGTGGGTTAGGTTTTATTATTATTGTTGAGATTTTTAATGTTTTAATGTATTTGTATGTTTTTATGTTGTACATCTCCCAGAGTGGCTGGACAGCCAGCCAGACGGGCGACTAATAAATTTAATTAAAAAAATAAAAAAATAAAGGTGTGCTTTTCCTTAAAAGGTTTAATAGAGAATTTCAATTGAGAGTGCTTCATGAATTAGCTTACAGATTACACAGGATTCAGCATCTCTACAGTGCATAAGTAGGCATGACCACACAGAGCTAAGACATTGTTGCAGCAATTAGACACGCCTGTGACGTCCTTCCCTGGTTCTCCCTGTCAAGTTCCCACCTGCTTGTGGCTACTGCCTTTCACTAGGCACCACCAGGGACACCACCAGTCAGGACCGTCCTTTATATGGTTTCTCACTCTGCTCTAGCACAGATCTCACTAGATCCCACTGCTAGGCAGCACCACCAGTCACTTCCTGTAACCAATACTCCCAGAGACTTTGCCTAAGTCTCTCTATAGCTTGTTACTTTGTGACTGAGTCCTTATGCTGTTCCCAACCCCTTTGTATCTTTATATATAAAGCATACAACTCTGGGTTGCTCTGGATACTTGACTTGTTACAATATCTCCCTTCACCGCTGCCACCATTAGATACAGTTTCTGTTCAGCCTTGGTAATTACCTTGCCCTCCCTTCTGGTCTGTATATTCCCCCAGCCAAGGATCAGGCCTTTGGTAAACCAAATAAGTATTTATTTACTAACAACAGGAAATAACAAGATTACTTTAGGAATGTTTCACAAGCGTATGGTTTCATATATGGTCACACTTTATGTTTCTGTTCATATATATACTCTTTAAATATCAGCCAAATACAATCCAAACTTCCCTCAGAACTCTGACAACCAGCCCTCACCAAATGACCTCACTCCAACCAACTCAACAACTTCTCCTCCTTAACCGACTCCCCTCCTCCATCACTCACAAACCTCCATTTATACCTTCAGCCAGCCAGCCACTTAGCCAATCATCCAGCATACTTATTATTATTATTATTATTATTTATTAAATTTATATACCGTCCGACTAGCAATAGCTCTCAGGGCGGCGAACAGCTTCTCACCCATGTGCTCCCCCTTTCTCTCTCAGTCAATTACCATACATCACCTAATAGACCTGCACTTACCATATTTACAGATGCTTAACCTACAGAAACATCACAACGCCCGCTTAAGCAGAGCTTGGAAAAGTTACTTTTTTGAACTACAACTCCCATCAGCCCCAGCCAGCATGGCCACTGGATTGGGCTGATGGGAGTTGTAGTTCAAAAAAGTAACTTTTCCAAGCTCTGCCCTTAAGTAAGTGTGGTTGAGCTCTACTTGCGTAAGAAAGGTGTCATGGATGGGAGCGCACATGCATGTGTGCACTCCTCAGTGGAACAGTGAGAACCTTTTTCTGCCGGTGCAGTAGCCTATGTGTTGGAGGCGAGGGCAGCGGAGACACTTCAGCAATGTCCTCCTCATGAGGATGGGTGTGCAGCGCCAATGGCAGGGCAAGAGAGGATGGGATGAAGGGAAAGTGAAGAGTCAGCCTCCTGATCGGGCAGCACCTAATCAGTTGTAATTGGGGGCAGAGCTGTCACTGTCAGTGGCACTGACACATTTGGCCTCAACCCCCTCTGAATAAAGTCACTTGGATCTTCTTCCAAGTCCCATTCCAATGCCTCTTCTTTGTCCTCATCACTCTGACTGTTCCACAGGACTTGTGATATCCCATCTGAAAAATCTGGAAGTGCCCCTGTAAAGTCTCCTTCTGGCTCAAAACATGGTGTAGTAATTAGAGTGTCAGGCTAGAACTGGGGAGACCTAGGTTCAAATTCTACTCAGCCATGAAGCTTCCTCAGTGACCTTGCTCCCATTGCTATCTCTCAGCTTATCCTACCTCACAGTGCTGTTGTGAGGATAAAATGGATGGAGAGAATATGTATTGAACTCCTTAGAGAAAAGGCAGGGGATAGATAGATAGATAGATAGATAGATAGATAGATAGATAGATAGATAGATAGATAGATAGATAGATAGATAGATAGATAGATAGATAGATAGATAGATAGATAGAAAGAAAGAAAGAAAGAAAGAAAGAAAGAAAGAAAGAAAGAAAGAAAGAAAACATATTTGTATATCTGTTTTTTCAGAGTCCTTCCTATGAACTCTCATGTTGGGTTCCAGGGTTCAAAGCTGCTCCAAGCCTTTCTCCAAAACTGTCTATTTTAATGTTTTAGCCAAAAAAAACCTTGTACGGGCACTTTATTATTACTTCTAATGTAAAAAAAATACCATAGAATTTTATTTAAAATATAGCAATACATTTTATAAATGCAGTTCTAAATTAGCAGTTAGTAGGGAATGTCACATGAAAAAAGTTATCTGGCTGTCAGCAGTAAGCAGTGCAGTACAGTCAAGTCCTGATTTCTCACCCTGGTGGACAAGATTCACAGCTGGCAGTATGCTCATGTACATAGCAAGTTGCTTGAACTTTCTTCTCATGGGAATTGCTGCAGAGCAGGAACACCAAGACCAGAATGGGACATCCTGGAACAGTTTTCAGTGAACTTCCTATTTTCTAAAAGAGCCCATGATAACTCAATTGACGTTATCTCCCTACACTTCAACTCTAGGGTAAGACAAATTCCAGAGGGGTAGCTGCTGTATTGCACCAAAAACAATGAAGATTCTTGTGGCACCTCAACTAACTGGTGTATTGTAGCATAAATGTTTCGTGTACTGTATTTGAATCCATGCACCTGATGGAGTTGGTTCTAGTCCAGGAAAGCTTATGCTACAATATATCTGTTAGCTTTGTTTCTGGATTCCCCAGATATATCTTCTCTCATGGACTCTTTGACCTTCCAATGTTTTTATTATGCCCTGGTTCAGATAAGATCAGGCTCATTACCAGTACCAGCTTTTACATACAGGTCTGACAGTGGGATAGGACAACAGGCATAGGGTTGCTCTCTCTCTTTTTCCTTAAGGTGTCCCTAGCTTTTAATAACCTCATTACAGACATAAAGTGAATACATACATCTTTTCCCATTTCTGCATTTCAATCCTGAGAAAAGCTTCACATCTTGAATTTCCCGTGCCTACTGGCAAGACAAGCCCTATCTTGTGACTAAAAGACATATCAAGAAATGAGAATGGCTTGTAGTAACTGCTGGATAGGGCTTGTCTTGCCAGTAGGCACAATTCAAGATGTATTAGTAAAAGTTCAAAAGATAAATCTGCCAATCCTTTTGTCTCAAAATGTACCATAAGAAGGCAAGGAATAACCTATTGGCATGTCTATTCTCTTTCCCTCACCCCCAAACCCCAAAGTAGTTGCTCTGACTGAGAATAATGTTCTGAAGAAGCTATGTCAAAGTGTTAGCCTCTCTTCATGCCGTGTTCATGCCTTCCGTAAAAGTGAACTAGGCTAGAATGGAAATTTTAACCCACAAAATGTGTGCTTGATGGCCAACTAACCAGGTGTTGAGGATCTTCAGAACAAAGATCCTGATCCTGATTTCCTTATAATAGACTTAGCTGTATTCAGCAACATCACCAGGAACAATGCACTTCCATTTCTGTAGTTTTAGGGAAACCATATTTGACTGTGCAAAATAATTTCCTACATTAGGATATACCTTTTCCTATACATTATATGCACATTGAACAAATGTGTATTGGGGCTGGCACTGTGTTTGCATAATGACCCTTCCAATACTGAAGTGTGCACACATCAGTTGGGACTGAAGAAGAGCCTGTTGCCACAGTGTCATTCTCTTGCCTATGTACAATTGTTCTCAGTGCACACAATGTATGAAAAGGGATAGTTTTTTCTCCATCCCCTTTAACACTGTCATTCAAGTGCCAGAATATTTTTAAGCTTATTTTTATGGGCTGACTAATACTCTCAGACACCATTGCAGCTTCAGTGAGATCATACGCTACCAAAATGCTACTCCTGCTGAGACTCTAGCAGGGTGAAAGCAGTGCAGTTAAAAAATAGAAGAGGACAGGTGTTTTATTAGGCAAAAGATCATGGCCTTTATTTACATATGCAAGGCAATTAATACTTCAGGCTAAATAAATAAATATAATTACAAACTTGTCAAACTCCCAGTGTCAATAAGTTGTAATGTTTCTAATTCAGGAGATGATAACTTTGGAATGTGTGATGACTAAAACATGATACGTTCTATGTCATCCTAGAGATGATCTTACATTTCATAATATGATCCATGATTGAAAAAATGTTGCTCGGGTACCAAACATTGGATGACTAGAGCGGTTTGGCAGGAAACAGTACACAGCACCACTGCTCTTGTTCCTAAAGGAATAACAAGAAGGATTATCAGCATTCTGTCCTCTTCATAGAACGGAGAAGGTACCCTACTGTATAGCCTGATACAAAGTGGTATATATACAATTTTGACAATCTGAAGGTGATACTCCTATATATGTATTTATGATTAAGAACTGAAGAAACAGGAGAAATTGCCCAGTGTTTTTCTTATCCAAATGTCTGCAACGCACAGGACAAACAGAGAGCCCCAGAAATGTTTTTAGTGGGAGCTCAAGGTGGTCCTATATGACATTAAAAATTAAATGTAAAAGTGACCCCAACTATACTGACCCCAACTAAAGACACATTTCATGAATATTATAGCATGGTAGAAGAATTAGAACAGTGTGCCTCCAGATGTTGTTGGACCACAACTCCCATCAGCCTCAGCCAGCATTGCCAATGGTCAGGAAAGATGGGAATTGTGGTCCAACAACATCTGGAGGCACACTGGTTGGGAAAGGCTGCTGTAGAGTCCTAAACAGTTTGGGCCCAAGCTATTTATTAGACTGCCTGCCAACGCTGTTCAGATCTGCTTTGGAGGCTCTCCTAGTGTGCCCACCCCCTACAAGGGATAGATCCTTCACTATGGTGGCCCAATGGCTATGCCATATCCTTCCATTGGATCTATGTCAAATTTCTACATTGCAGAGTTTTCAGAAGGCCGAAGATCTTTTTCAATTGGTTTTCAAGGAGTTATGTTTATTTTCTGAGTGATTATTTGTTTGGCTTACATGTTTTCCATCTCTCGTCTTAAAAAGTACGTGGAGTGTTTCTGAGTTGTATTTTTAAGCTTTAAAATATGTAATTATTATTGTTATATTTTGTTGTAAGTCACTGTTGTAAGGATATTTACCCAGAAAAGTGGTCCAAAAATAATTTAAATGTACATGCCTCCATCCACTGGGCCACGTTCTAGCAGTGGCAGCTTTAGGGGGACAAACTGGGCAACCACACAGCACCCCACACTTTAGTGGCCCCCAAAATCTTGTATAAAATCCCACCTGCCTCCTTGATAGTCAGTAAGTCTCCGTCTGCCTTGTCTTTAACTCAGCAGCTTTGCAGACAAGCAAATTCCTCCCTACAAAAACACAGGCAGAGGGCCTTTTTCTGTTTAAGCCAGGCCCATTCAGATCATACATCAGTAATACACTAGTTCCTTGGCCAAGAGTTTTCCTTATGCCTTTTTTCCCCACACATACCCAATTGCCCAGTTCACTCAGGACACCAGGAGGAGGCAAGAGCCATTTTGTTTTAGTAAGAGGGGAAAGAAGAAGAGATTTTACAATTTCATAGGTATTATTTCATAATGAAGTCTCAGTAGAGTGGAAAAAACATTGTCCTTCAGCCTTTTCACTGGCTCTGCCTAGAAGCTGAAGAAGAAGGGGGAGGTGGAACTGGAAGGTAACTCAGTTGTTGAACACAATGGCCACATTCACACCATACATTTATTCCACTATTAATCCACTTTAAACAGTCACGCTGTCCCCCAAAGACTCCTGGGAAGTGTAGTTTGTGAAGGGTGTTGAGAGTTGTTACAAGACCCCTTATTCTCTTCACAGAGCTAAAACTCTCAGAGTGGTTTAACCATCAGTCTGGGAATTGCAGCTCTGTGAGGGGAAATAGGAGTCTCCTAACAAGTCTCAACACCCTTAACAAGTTACACTTCCCAGAATTCTTTGGGAGAAACCATGATTGTTTAAAGACCTGGAAGATTCTAATAATAAAATAATCCTAATAATTAAATAAATATATAAATAATTTTAGACCAGTAGCAAATGTCCCCTTTCTGGGCAAGTTCTCGGGAGGGTGATGGCCAACCATATCCAGATACTCTTGGAGGAGGCAGATTTTCTAGATCCATTTCAATTGAGATTCAGGACTGGGTTTGGGATGGAAACTGCCTTGCTCAGCTTGTGTCTGGAGAGAAACCGGGGAGTGTGACTCTGTTGATTCTCTTTGATCTTTCAGCAGCTTTCGATACTATCAATCATATCTTCTGGGGTGACTGTCCAAGTTGGATATTGCGGGCACCACATTGTAGTGGTTCCATTCTTACTTGGATGGCCAGCTCCAGAAGGTGTTTCTTGGGGAGCATTGCTCAGCTCCATGGGCTCTCCAGTGTGGAGTCCTGCAAAGGTCAGTTCTGCCCCCCCCATGTTGTTTAACATTTACATGAAACCGCTGAATGGGGTCATACGGAATTCAGCAGATGTGCCCAATCAGTGCTTGGTTGTGATAATGGACTGGATGATTGCCAATAAATTGAAGCTTAATCCAGACAAGACTGAGATGCTGTTGGTGAGTGGTTTGTCTGACCAGCTGAGTACTGTACAGCCTGCTCTAGATGGGGTCACACTCCCTCTGAAGGAGCGGGTTTGCAGTTTAGGGGTTCTGGATCCACTGCTGTTGCTTGAGGTACAGGTGGCCTCAGTGGCACAGTGCGCCTTCCATCAGCTTAGGCTGATGGCCCAACTGCGACCCTATCTAGACAGGGATAACAGTTATCTATGCTCTGGTAAGCTGAAGGTTCAATTATTGCAAAGTGTTTTATGTGGGACTACCTTTGAAAATGGTTCAGAAGCTTCAATTAGTACAGAATGCAGCTGCCCAACTATTGATGGATTCAAGGCGAATAGAGCATATAACACCTATCCCAATTGCATTGGCTACCTATACATTTCCAAGCCCAGTTCATAGTGCTGATTTTGACCTATACAGCTCTTTACTGACCTATAAAGCTCTTTATGGCTCAGGACCCCAATATCTACTGAATGCCTCTCCCGATATGGACCTACCCAGACCCTTAGATCTTCCTCTGAGGCCCTTCTCCAGATGCCTCCTTTGAGGGAAGTTCAGAAGGTGGTGACATGGGAGAGGGCCTTTTCAGTTGTGGCTCCTCATCTGTAGAATATGCTTCCCAGTGAGGTCTGCCTGGCTCCATCATTGACATCTTTTTGGTGCCAGGTAAAGATGTACCTTTTCTTCCAGGCATTTGAGATGATGTTTTGTTTTTAATATGCTGTCAAACCTTCCTGTGGTTGTGTGAGGGTGATATTGCTATTGTTTTGTTGTTGTTTATTGTTATGTTTTTATAGTCTGTTTTATTTGTTTTGCTTTAACATTGTGTAAGTCCCCTAGGGACCTTCGGGTATCAAGCTACTACTACTACTACTACTACTACTACTTAATAATAATAATAATAATAATAATAATAATAATAATAATAATAATAATAATAGTGGAATAAATGTATAGTGTGAATGTAGATGCTATCAGCTTAAGGGAGGAAATATTCTGCCCACCCACACACATGTAAACTTCCTTGCCCAAAGAAAAAGGCTACAATCCTATACAAAAGTATGGATTCATATTCAGTGTTAAATCTTTGGCTAAAATGGGAGACAATGTCTTTGAATAGGGCTGCAATGATGTATTTTTCCACCTTGAGGGAGACATTGATTCAACAGAGTTGCTGAATTGAGATCAAAAATTTTAAGTTTAAATAATCATCCTCAAGAAAAATGCACAGCTTTGGCAGCCTTTCAGTTTATTCATAGGTGTAATATTCAAGATATTTACCACAACAGTACTTTGCATTATTCTCACTGTACCTGTACCTGTTTGTTGGTGAGAGGTCATTTTCAAAGCTGAAATTGATAGAAAATGATCTGCGCTCTTCTGTGCCGCAAAGAACACCTTAGTAGAATTAATAATGATTTCAGTTGAACGGAAAATTGAGAGAGGTTTGGATTACAGTTATTTGACTGAGGACTTTGCTTCCAAGAAAACTCAAAAAAATTCATTCATTAAATAGGGTGTTAGAGAATTTACTCATAAATGATTAATCATGTCACTGCTTTTATCAGTGAACTGGCTATCACCAATTCACCATTTATCCTTCCTTTATCCATACTTTCATTTATTTATTTATTTAATTGCCTGACTTTCTTTCATACTTGCCCAGGGTCCCAGGCTGGGTATACACCATACATTTAAAGCACATGGCTTCCTCCAAAGAATCCTGTGCACTGTAGTTTAACCCCCATAGAGCTACAATTCCCGTCACCCTTAACAAACTACAGTTCCTTCCCAGGATTCTTTGCGGGAAGCCATGTGCTTGAAATGTACTGTGTGTATGCAGCCCCCCAAACCCTAGGGCCACCATTGATTCTAGTTCAGGGGTGGGAAACCTCTGGATCACAGGGCCTCCTAATCTGGCCTGGAGGTGGGTGGGGACAATGCCCAAAGTGTGTTGGATTAAAGCATGCACATACATCCCATTCACTTGCTCACAACTTTCACACATACTCTATTCTATTCACATTTGTACATAACCTGCCACCCTGGGCGTCTTCTGGGAGGAAGGGTGGGATATAAATTTAATAAATAAATAAATAAAAACTCATGCACAGACATAGAATAGTAGAGTTGGAAGGGGCCTATAAGGCCATCAAGTCCAACCCCCCTGCTCAGTCCAGGAATCCAAATCAAAGCATTTCCGACAGATGGCTGTCCAGCTGCCTCTTGAATGCCTCCAGTGTCAGAGAGCCCACTACCTCTCTAGGTAATTGGTTCCATTGTCGTATGGCTCTAATAGCTAGGAAGTTTTTCCTGATGTTCAGTTGAAATCTGGCTTCCTGCAACTTGAGCCCATTATTCTGCGTCCTGCACTCTGGGATGATCGAGAAGAGATCCCGGCCCTCCTCTGTGTGACAACCTTTCACGTACTTGAAGAGTGTTATCATATCTCCCCTCAGTCTTCTCTTCTCCAGGCTAAACATGCTCAGTTCTTTCAGTCTCTCTTCATAGGGCTTAGTTTCCAGTCCCCTGATCATCCTTGTTGCCCTCCTCTGAACCTATTCCAGTTTGTCTGCATCCTTCTTGAAGTGCAGAGACCAGAACTGGATGCAGTACTCAAGATGAGGCCTAACCAGTGCTGAATAGAGAACTAATACTTCACACAATTTGGAAATTATACTTCTGTTAATGCAGCCTAATACAGCATTTGCCTTTTTTTGCAGCCACATTACACTGTTGTCTCATATTCAGCTTGTGATCAATGACAATTCCAAGATCCTTCTCACATGTTGTATTGCTGAGCCAAGTATCCCCCATCTTATAACTGTGCCTTTGGTTTCTTTTTCCTAAGTGTAGAACTTTGCATTTATTCCTATTGAATTTCATTCTGTTGTTTTCAGTCTAATGCTCCAGCCTATCAAGGTCCCTTTGAATATTGTTTCTGTCTTCCACAGTATTAGCTGTGCCCCCCAATCTTGTATCATCTGCAGATTTGATAAGCATGCTCTGTACCTCCTCATCCAAGTCGTTAATAAAAATGTTGAAGAGCACTGGGCCTAAGACCAAGCCCTGTGGTACCCCACTGGTTACTTCCGCCCAGTTTGAGAAGGAACCATTGATAAGCACTCTTTGAGTACGATTCTGGAGACAACTGTGGATCCACCTGATAGTTGTTCCATCCAGTCCACATTTAGCTAGCTTGCTAATCAGAATATCATGGGGCACTTTGTCAAAAGCTTTGCTGAAGTCGAGATATATTATGTCCACAGCATTCCCACAGTCTACCAGGGAGGTTACCCGATCAAAACAAGAGATAAGATTAGTTTGGCAGGATTTGTTCTTCATAAATCCGTGTTGGTTCCTAGTAATCACTGTATTGTTTTCAATGTGCACATTCTCAAGTATATACACACACATTCACACTGACACATGCATACAGGGCCAGCACTAGACTGCAGTGGGACCTTGGGCACCTGACTGCAGCAGGCCCTCAAAGGCAGTGGTGGGCATCAGCAATGCGGTGATGTGGTAGCACTATCACAGCCAGGGGCTTAAATAGGCCCAGCCGCATCACACATTAGTGCACTGTGCACACGTGCCTGCCATCCCTCAAGATGCTGCCAGTATCTTGCTTCATTGCAAGCACTCAGTGTGCTAATGCACTGACGTGGCCAGGCCTATTTAAACCCCAGCAGTAGTAGTGTGGTGCATGAAGTGATGTCGCCAAACCCTGCAAGCAGCAGGAGGCATGTTGCCTAGGAGGGTGGCTCCTGCTCCGCAATCCATGCCAGCATTGGGTTGAGGCTCTGTGAACTGATGCTAGTGCAGATCGCAGAGTGGAAACTACACTCACTCAGCCTCAGCAGCATGGCACCCTCTCAGCTGCAAGGGCTCTCAGCCAGTGACTAACCTGGCTGCCCACTGATGCTAGGCCTGCACACATACACATTCAGTTTGCTTGGCTTCTGTGTTCACCATTCTCAACACAGTTCAGAATTTAGGGGAGCTGCCCGTGAAGTGGTCTCTTTCTCCATAAGCAGCTTCCTTTACTTTCATGTTGCATGGTGTGAACAGGAATCCCCTGCTTTTTTTTAACCAAGCAGCACGGAATTGCAGAATTGCAGCAAACTTCCTACAGAGGAAGAAAGCATTCTCTACAGGAATTAGCCATGCTACAGGACTTAGCCATGCTCCCTGTCCCTCACTGCTGATCTATAATATCCAATTATCTGAGAAGTGTGACTGGAGGATATCAAGGGGAGAGGTTTTCATGATCAGAGATTACAGCTCAGCAATGGGGAAAAGAGGGCCTAGGGAGAGGCCATCAAGTTAAAGGGAAGGCCCCATGAACTGGAGGTTCTCCATTCCTAAACTAGAAGCTCACTGCTTAGGACTCATCCTCTTCACTCTGAACCAGAGCTTGGAAAACTTACTTTTTTGAACTAAAATTCCCATCAGCCCAATCCAGTGACCATGCTGGCTGGGGCTGATGGGAGTTGTAGTTTTAAAAAGTAACTTTTCCAAGCTCTGCTCTGAACCTCAACTTTGTCTCCTTCTCTCCTCACATTAGCCCTCAGCTCTGCTCAGCTCCTCCCTCCATTGGAAGGTCCTTTGGTCCTGTCCACTGCCCTTTGGTCCACTTGATGTGTTGATCCCACCTACTTGATTTTTTGTTCCATCCACCAAGGGCTGGTGCGATAATAATCTGGTCCTCTAGATGAAAAATGTTCCCCACCTCTGAGCTACACGACAGGACAGGTCTCTGTTTTGTTATACTACAATTTCCAGGATTCTTTGGGTCTGTCTCCCAGCATTGGTTTTGACCTTTATAAATCCTGATCTAATTTTTGAAGACAATTCATATCACATTATTGGACTTCTGCTCAACAGAGGCTCTTCAGTAGGCAACATCAGAAAGAAATTCCCAGACTGAGACAAGGACTCAGCTAAGCCCAACAAACTAGTAGGCTTTACAAACTGAAACAGGTAGGTCAAGAGGCACAAGGCCTTCAGACAAGCTGAAGGACAATCAGATCTTATTCCAGACTGTGTTATTACAGGCAACAATGTTGCAGTTTTTAATAGCCATTTTGTGAAGACTCTCCATTTATTTATTTAGTTATTATTTTATTTATATCCCGCCCTTCCTTCCAGCAGGTGCCCAGGGTGGCAAACAGAATTGCTAAAAACACTTTAAAACATCATAAAAACAGACTTTGAAATACATTAAAACAAAACAACCTTAAAAACATTTTTAAATAAGCTTTAAAAACATCTTTTTAAAAAGGGTTAAAAACATTTTTTTAAAAACATATCAACAAGCAATTCTAACACAGAAGCAGACTGGGATAGGTCTCAACTTAAAAGGCTTGTTGAAAGAGGAAAGTCTTCAAAAGGCGCCAAAAAGATGATAGAGATAGTATTAACCCCTAGCAGTAAATCTAAACAGCATATTTTTCAGGCACAATAACAATTTTGTCAGAATGGGCAAATCCAAGTCACCTCAGTTATAGTTAGGGCGGGGGGACTCAGCCTCTCAGTGATCTTTTTGGTGGTGGTGAGGTGGAGTCTCAGTACTTAACTATAAGTAGATAACCTCATCTTGAAATAATTGTTGGGAGCCCTTTCCCCCCCCCAAAGCACCTCCATTTTTCTTGTTCCCTTTCTTTTTCTCTCATTGTCTCAATCTTCTACTCTCTTTCTTCACTGATAGTTTCACTGGCTGCCTGTGTATCATTTCTTATTCCTTTTTTAAAATTTTAGTTACTAACTGTATATGGGTGAAGGGGCTGGCTGCCTTGTGGAGCAGAGGGGAAAGCTTTGAATAAACCTCAGTGTGGTGCATCCACACGCTCTGGATCATTCTGAATGATACATGGTAATAAATGCAATATGAATATGATAGCATTCTCTTCTATTTTTCATCCTTCCCCTATCCATGATCCGATCATTGGTAGCCTAGTCACTCTGCCCCTACGTTGACTGTCACCCATGTCATAAATACAGCAGTATTTCCGGATGACTGTTCATTGTGTAAAGTCCTTGAACTTACATTTAAATCTATTTCAAGTCCTCTAGCTATGTGTTGTCTCAGTGCCCAGGTGGGTGACTTGCCACCCTCGGCAGTTAACAATCTCTGTAAATAGACTGAAGTGGGTGTGAAATAAAAACTGTTAAGGTAGTCTTTGGGGATTTATGAAAAATGTCTGTGTAATTATTTCAGATATATGGTTAAGAGATACAGACATTATGAACACAGAACACAGTTATATTTTCAACATGAGAATATGTATTCTCCATTTACATAGCTGTGTTCTGCCAATCAAGTGCTTAAAATGGGTAAATACAGTCATTTTGTCAGTCTAGTTGTGGCACAGATAGGTAATTTTTTTGTATACATTTTTCCATGGTACTGATATCTTGAAGTAGCTCTCTTTTACACTTTGATGCATGGCGGACTTGTAACTCATGTTACTTGTAACTCATGTTTTTAAATTGTTTTTAATTTTTTTTAAATTGTTTTTTGTGTTTTAAAATTTGTATATTTGTTTTTATTGTTTTTAATTGCTGTAAACCGCCCAGAGAGCTTCGGCTATGGGGCGGTATATAAATGTAATAAATAAATAAATAGGCTCAACCCATTTTCAAATTTTTTTCCTCGATGTGGCTGAGATGGAGGGTTTACTTGTGACAAGTTCAGTTTACTATGTACCTTTACAGTTACACAACTGACACTGTGACTTGACAGAGAAGTAATTTGGCATTTACTGCTAATTCTCCAGGAAACAGACTCCTTGAAAGAGGTAGTGTGGAGTAGTATTTACTATGTCTGTCCTTCTAGGCATAAATAATTGGATGGAGGTCTCTGTTCTGAAGGATTATCCTCCAGATGCCAATATCTAATATATTTGAATACAGGATAGCCACTTCTCAGTCTCTAGACAAAACATAAACATGTAATACCTATTTGAGGGTGCAGTTCTATACACATTTACCTGGGGTACACCCTACTAAATTCAATGGGACTGACTGCTGAATAGACTTCTACAGGATTGTGCTGTAAGTGAATGTACAAACACAAGAGATGCAAAGTATCTCATTAATATTGCATATTTATTGAATTGGTTAAGATATCATAAGTTATATATAGATGCTGATGACTTTCCTATGCATTATTATGAACCTTGTTCATTCTGGACTTTATCATGTATCAATGTAATTTTGAAAATTAAAATTTAACAATAAAAGTAGTAAAGTACTGTTGTGGTAAATACATTATCTCACAGAAACAGAACAGGTGTTTTCTCTGTAAAGTTTTGTACAGTTTGAAAAATGTTTACTTAGCAGCCTGATACTGCTGCAAGGTTGTGGTGTTGCTTTTGGGGGAATGATGTTACGAATGTGTTACTAGTACTGCCACCTGGTTGCCCACCCACTTTCTCCTGCTTAACTTATATATATCTAACTATATCACCCTAAGTGTCCAGTTCCCTCTCCTCAGAAACTGATATTGTGAAGCTGTTCTGTAAAACCCTGCTATACCACTCAGGAAAATTAGGAGTTAAAGAGAACACTTTACAGCTCCAATGAATATGGGAGCTTGAAAATGGAAATGGACTGCCTTCAAGTCGATTCTGACTTATGGCAACCCTATGAATAGGGTTTTCATGGTAAGCGATATTCAGAGATGGTCTACCACTGCCTTCCTCGGAGGCTGAGAGGCAGTGACTGGCCCAAGGTCACCCAGTGAGCTTCGTGGCTGTGTAGGGATTCGAACCCTAGTCCAACACTCTAACCACTACACCACACTGGCTCCCTGTGGGAGCTTAATATAGATAGATAGATAGATAGATAGATAGATAGATAGATAGATAGATAGATAGATATAAACATGTTTACATAAAGACATTCAAAAGCTAATACAACATAACTTAATTGTAGTTATGATCATACAATAATTTACATTTAAAATAATAAAAACCACTTAAAAAAAATAAAGTACTGCAAATTCAAAGTTGTAAATAAACCATATTTCACCCAGACCAAAGAAGGTTTAATAAGGTACAGTGTGGCAAGCAGACTGGATAGCCAAACTAAACAAAGTTATTCAAGGGGAATGTGTTATGAGGCATTATTAACAGATATATATCATTTTGTATCTTCAGTGGTTCCAGCATTAACACAAAACATCAATTATAATCTGTTTGATTTTAGGAAAACATGTTGCTTCTCTTCCATATCAGGCGGCTAATTCGAGGATGTCTGTAGATATGCCTTAAGAAATACATTAATAGACTCAATATACAGTGCATCTAAGAATAGCCCATTGTCTCTTCATTGCTCCAGGTCTATCATCTCATTTATTGGATGGTATTGTTTTACTGAGCCTGGTCTAAAGCAGCAGACTTCTAACCTAGCTTTGATAGCAGCAGAAGCAGCAGCAGGAGCTATCGTCCGATAGTTTGGTTGCAGCCAGTTCAAGTTGGCAATGTCACCCAAACTGATTGGAGCTGCAGACATTTTTGCTGACTGGAGTCAGGCTATCTTTTCCAGTTTGCTGGAATAGACACAGACACTGACTGGGTCATGCTGAAAACATTCCAGTCCTATGAAGCAAGTCTGTTTGTATATTTTAGGTTTGGCAAGACTAATGAATTAAAAATCTTGGACTCTGACAGTTCACTGCTTTAATAATGCTTCTGATGGAAGGAGTTTTTGCCCCATGAAGCATGACAACATTGTAATACCTCATTGTTGGAAAGGAAGGGACGGTGGAATTGTGAAGGAAAACGGAAAAGGGTGGTCCTGAGGGACTGAAAAGCCTATGGGAAGTGCAGGTAGCAGCATGTTGCCCTGACAGCTGTTTCAACTTCTCAGACCTTGTCAGTTTGCTGCTATGTAGCAGGTGCAGCCTTTTCTTTTATTGAATCTTTACTCCATAAAGGCAGCAACAAGCCAAGGCAGTGGCTGGCCCTGGATTATACAAGTGCAGACACTACTAAGTGAGGTAAGGCAACAGGTGTGAAAACTGAACTAACTGATTGAGTTGTAACCACACTTAACTTGAGTTGTATTGCAGATTTTTTTAAATAAGGATGGATCACTCTGTTTTACAGGCAGTTGAGTTGAAGAACAGTTTCCTGGAAAATCTTTTTAAATTCAAAGCTTTCAGCTTTGATCAGGAGATAGGGGAAAGGAATATGCTTGAAGCCATTCTATTTAATTACTGTTACTGATGATGTTTACATATTGAATTTCTGCCCTGTCTTGCATAGATTCATTTTGCTTGCTTGCTTTGAGTGGAAGACCTGGAATTTGTAGAAAACTATACATTTGTGTTCTGTATAGAAAAGTGGTTGCCTTTCTGAAAAGTGGAGAAAGAAATATTTTAAAAGAAACTTACTTTATCAGGATAAGTTAATGCCTTTTTAAAAAAATAAACAGTTTTCCTACAGGAATATTTTAGCTTTGCCCCCCAAATCCTTGTGTTGTATTTAAAAACAAAAACAAAAAACATGGTTTCATAGGTTGATCACTTTTTAACATGCCTTTTACAATTATGTGGAACAAACTGCCCAGAGAATGAATACATGGGACCTGTACAATAAAAAGTGATGTTGATGCTAGGTTTTTAAATATATTTCTTTCTTTAATGCTTTCTGTCTTGCTGTAGGTTAGAATGGCCATGATACTGGGAGAATAAATTATAATTATGGATCTCAAATGCTTTTGTGCTTGCAAAGAAGACAATAAAGCAGTCTTTATACAGTAAAAATATTTTATCATAAGCACATAACTATCATTTTGATTATTATTCATCTTAAGTGATGCATCAAGAATATTTGTTATGCTTAACTAAAGAATTTGGATTTAAATTTTGTTTGAATTGACTAGAATATAACAGAATTCCCGTACTTTTATATGCAAGGCTAACAAAGTTGTGGGAAGAGTTGCAAAAGATTTTGGCAAGTCTCTTCAGAACTAGCACTGTTTGGACCTGTGCTTGTTCAATTATTAACAGAATTAGATATTACCATGTTAATTTTCTAGCATCTGAAAGAAATGGGAAATCAACTGCCTTCTCATACCAAACACCTTTCAAAACAAACATTGTATGGCTTGTGCTTTAACAGACCAGGAATACTAAATTTGATATTTTAGGATATTGCATTTTAATAGTTTAAATGGGCCACTTTGAGATTGACTTCAACATATTCAACGTGTTAGCCTTCCAGAGCCTGCAGATTGCATATGTGTGTCATCCTGAAATGAATGACAACACTCCTTGGCTTAAGCACATGTTTAAATACTTTTCACAACCAGTATAGTGTTACTGTTGCTTGATATATGCTGAGAGAACAATGTACATTGGAAAATAGATGTGGGCTGGCCAAATTGATGCCTAGTACCACAACATCCTAAGTTGTTAAACAATGATGTCAGACTTAGGGATGAGTGTAAAGCAAACTAGTTCTCTGTACTGAAATCCTTTTTCAAAAGCTTACAAAGTGCATAGGACTGCCAGGTCCAGTCTTCAAAAGTTTCTTGTAGTTTTAAGAGCTGTGTGGAATTTTTCCAGGTGCAGTGTTGTTGTCTCTTACTGTGGCACAGCAATAAGACATGGAATATGTTATACCTCATTTTATGAAATTATGTCTCCAATTATTCTTTTTAGAAGAACAGTGGCTTTATCAGCCAGTATATAGACCTGACAATATTAAAAATGAAAAACACTTTACTCCAATCCTGAGCACCTTTCCTTGGAAATTGGCAAATCAATTAATTATTGCACCAACCACATTTTGCCAAGCTGTACTGCAATATTTCTGGTCTAAAGGTCATGTCGCAGAACTATCCATAGGTACCTGTGACTAGGGATGGGGGAGAAATTCGATTCAATGTGCATTTAAAGGTGAATCTACCTATGCAAACCAAAACACAGTCATCCTTTGAGATTCACACTTGTCTGAATTTTGCAATGCCGTTCTTCAGTCAAGTAATGTGTACAAAAATGCATATACTAGGGTAAGTTATGCATTAAATGCATATATTAATGAAAGTAACATACAAAATACATTTGCAAATATGTGTGTATTAGGTAACATTGCATAGAAAAATGTTATGTTAGGAGAAATTTGCATTAAAATGCTGATGAATTTTCATGTGGATGTTTTTTTAAAAAAATCAAAAATTGATGTGAAACATGGGGCTGAGTTTAAGATTGGAAAAATGAGAAAGTGAGAGAAATCAAAACTGAGAGATTTGCCCATCCCTATTTGTGACACTTGTGCAAACCTTTCCTCAGCATTTACATTAGAAGTATAGCATTAGAGGGGAGCAGAGTAATGAGCTGCTTTTAAGACAAGCTAAATGCCTTATAAACTACAGGCCAGGCCAGTGGCAGAATATTAACACACTTGGTTTGCTTTCCTGAATAAGTGGTTTATAACTGACTCTGTGCTTTTATTACTATGTTAACCATTTAATATTAAGGCAACAGTGTAGTAATAGATTTGTGGGGAAATCTGGTATTTATGTAGGAATCACAGGGTTTATGAAGAGATTTCTCTGACCCAGTAATCCCATTTACTGGAATGATGTTCCAAATGGTGATATTTGGCTGTTACAAGCAAGTGGCAGGCTTGAAACTTAGTACACTTCTTGCATAGTGGGCTCATACAATTTAGAATTGTGCTACAGCTGTTAAAAATGCACAGTGTAAGCATCAGAACATCTATTTAAATGTATTTTATCTGGCTTGAGACAGTATTTTTAGAAGATGCAGGGCATCTCAGTCACTGTGACAATGACTGTGACAATTTACTTTGTCAGTGGTGAAAGTGAGGTGAGCCACAGGTCAGCGATAACACACATAGCTCCCAGGTTCCAGCATCAGTTCCCAGTATCTCCAGTTAAAATGACCTCTCTGGTAGCAGAGATGGGTTAGACCACTTCCAGAGGCTTTGGAGAGCTTCTGCCACTCACAGTAGACAGTGTTTGTCCAGACAAAACAATGTTCTGACCTATCGCAAGACAGCTTCATATATTAAAATTTGTAAGCAAAACTGATTTGCAAAGCAGTGGGCTATTTTGTGCCCAGAAGTGTGTCCCTGACCTTTTGTTGTCATTTTGTTTTAAGTGGGTTGTTCACTACCTTCACTGATCAATCTTTTGTTGATGGTGGCAGTGTTTTTTAAACACTCTTAATTACATAAAAACTTGAAGAAAAATCTCAGATGACAATTAGAAAAACAAAGGACTAGTTATGTACACATGCTCATCACCCAATGACTACACTGTCAAGTGATAACTTCCATATGTGAGATCCATCATAGGTTACCAACCATAGTTTGGGGATGAGGAACCTGCAGCCTTCCAAATGCTTTTGTACTTCAGCTCCATCATCACTGACCATGCTGGCTGTGGCGAATGGGAGCTGGAGTCCAGCAACATCTAGACGACCACATGTTCATAATCCCTCTGTGTAAACATGTAAAGTTGCACGTAGAAAATGGTCTTGGCATGCAATTGTTAAATGGAAGGCTCAGATTTGCCTGGAAATCTACATGCTCTGCCTCTCTGCACATTTTAGACTATACCTATGAAAGAATCATGGCAGGAAATTTACTTGCAAGTAATTATGCTTCTCATCATTTCCGAAAGTGATTGAGGATTATGTCAGAAAATTTCAAGAACATTAAAATCACATTGCAGTAGCTTCTCAAGACACTAAAATATGCAATATTTATATTTTGCAGCTGGAACATATAAGTAAACGCATAGGCTCAAGTGCCCACATGATCACCACCGCAAGGGTACCTGCTGATAAACCAATACGAATTGCCTTCAGTCTAAATGACACCCCAGGTAAAGTTCATATTTATTAAAGATTCTTTGTCCTGGTTGTTCTTTCCATAGATTGGCACTTCAGCGCCATATATTGAATTTTTCTTAAGTACTTGAAATTATTTGGCCTGCGTTTCCATCTAGTAACTACAATCTCATTAGCAAAACTGTTGTATTAAAATTGTTTATCAGGTCTCTTACTTAGCACAGCAGAAGGTCAAAATTACAGAATTCTGGGTTATACAGTATACAGAAGGGCAACCCAATTTTTTTAAAAAAATCTATGAAGAGGGAGATAGAGGGGGGGAAATGGTCTTCCTGACCATGGTAAGGGAAGCATTCAGGAAACAGCTGGTCTAGATAGTGTGTTCCCTCCTAAACAAAAAAGTACAAAGTTGGTTGACATTTGTTCTTTATACTACTGCTGACTATTTGTTTAGTTAAGCAGCCTAGAGTGGGGTGGGAAGAGAGAGAGAGTTGTACTTTCTCTCTCTATATATAGCTGCCCTGGGCTCTTGCCGGGAGGAAGGGCGGGATATAAATCAAATAATAAATAAAATAAAATGAATATATATATGCTATAGACTTTCCCTTTGCATAATTTATGTACGTATGGCTCTTAAGTTTCTGAATATTTTATCATATTTGTTGTATTAACCATTAGTGTAGGTTTTTTTTAAAAAAGGTTAGAATTCATTACAGGCCCTGAAAAGACTCCTGCACCATTATGAATGTGTGAATTAATTGTGTTTTGTTCTTAGTTGTAAGATGATTGCTTTCTAGACTTTAGAGGCTGTTCTTGCTAGCAAGGCTAGTCTTACCATTAGGCAGAGTGAGGGCATCACCTCAGACAGCAGACGCTACAGGAAAGGGAGCAGTGGCAAGCTGTTGGACAGCAGAGCTGTGTGTGCCACACAGCCTCCCTGTATCCCTCAGCCCAGCTTTTTGCCCTTGCGTGTAGTGAAGGATGCTCTTCCATCGCCACTGCTGAAGTATGGTTTAGCTGCCTGTCTGCTCAACTTCTGTACATGGAGGGGACGGGTTGTCATCTTTTCCTTTGCCTCAGGCAGCAAAATTTTGTTGCAGTCCTGCTTGCCAAGGAGTTAAAAAAAGTCAACCCAGGAAACTGTAATTTATGAAGGGAGAGAATCAACCTACTTGTTATGCAGAACCAGAAACGTAAAAAAAGAACTCTGTTGTGATTAGCTAAGAGGACTAGGTGGGGGAGGCTGGCAAACAAGAGAAGAGAGCTAGAAATCAGGAGAAGCCAGGATGGAGGGTGCTGCAGAGGATCCAATCTTGCAAGGACAAAGGAAGCTGAGCTGAAAGAAAGGAAACTGAATGTTGCACTTCAGTGGACTAGAATGAGCGGAAAGAAATTGCTTTATTGATAATGGGTTAAAGTAGGGAAATAATCTAAACAATTTTAGGTGCCTTGTTTTCCCCAGTTGCTCTACGGTTTTAGATTGATTGTTTTTCCTAAGTGCTCTTATGGTTAACTGCTAAAACTGTTTTAAAATTAGATTTCCCACCCCTTGCTGAAGTATTGCAATTGCAGGGTTTCCAATTGCCCAGAAGCTTCTAAGCTCATTTAGCAGAACATACATAGGAGCCCCCTTTGTAAAATGCATGTAAAGGTCTGAGCAGACATCCCTGCCCTCTACAGAGTGTTAACCATTGCATGTTCAGGTAAATGCCTGAAGAGAGTTTTGAAGTTTAAAGGAACTTTTATCAGGACCTGGGCCTCACAACCTACAATATATATGCTTGTACAGGAGGTCCAGGTTGAGTGAATTGCCAGAAGTGTCCTAGAAATAACAGATACCTTTCCCTAGAACAGCCTTGTGCTTGCAGAGTATAGCATGGTAAGCAGATTATACAATATGCCTTGATCATACAGTAGTCATCTTTCCTGAATCGAATCCCGGATTGCTTCTGAAAAAGAAATTTGTATTTCTGAAAAGTGTTGGGCTTCACTAATTAAGCTTAGGCACTTTTGAAAATTAATTTCTCTCTAGTTCCTTTCCTGCTTATAGTAACTTCTTTGCCTCTTGATGAACTGCATGGCCCATCTCTACCCACCTGCAGATTGTATGAATTGGATGTGTTCACAGCTTCTGCTATGAACACCGGAAAATCTAGAGCAACTGCTACTTTCCCCTTATGCATTCTGCCCATCTTTCCATGGGATGAGTTTCAAACATATCCTGGAGATGTTCTGTTGTTTCGCAGTGGGAAGCTACTGCCCATCAGCGGGTAGACCCTGGTGTCCAGATGACGTTTTTCCACTCACAGCAGAAACCTTAAAAAATTTCCCAGGCTTCTCCAGCCCTTAACTGCTGCTACAATCAACTTCACACACCCCAACTGCATTTCCTGAGAGGAAAATCATGATATTTGCTGCTACCCTTGTTTTGGGTAGATGGACTACTGCCCAGTTGCAGCTACATTAAACTCCTGGATTTCTTTATTATTATTATTTGTTTTCAGATGAAGTATTATCTCCAGCCGTACTTACTGTTATTTCTTGAAATAATTTGGTAAGTCAAAAAAGCAATGGATGTAATGCACCGTGATATTAGTGAGGCATTTGATACCATTTCATATAATGTTCATATAAATAAGCCAGAGAGATTTATATTACACCAGATGCAGAAAGAATAAAGCCTGCAGCCCACACTGAACCCACTAAAGCTTTTGTCTTAGCCCAAACAGTCTCATGCTGCCACGTGGCAATCAGCCAGGGATCTGGTCATTCCATTCTCATTCTAGGAGAAAAGAATGTCGCCACTGCCCAGCTGTTCACTCTTGACATTCTGTTATAGTAATCTTTGATGGTCCTCCCTCCTTTGTAGTCTGATATGATCAGAGAATACAAAATACATGCACTGACTATCTTAGTATGAACTGTGCAGATGTTGTATTTTTAGCCCCATATCCCTTTAATACAGTATATACGCAAGTGGGAGTCAGGAAAGGATCAGCCCTTGACTTCCATGTATTTGAAGTATACAGTGAAGTCATCTGAAGCAGCCTTAAGTCATAACTCCATTCTTGACATGGGATAATGTTATCTTGTGTGTATCCTGACCAAACTCGAGGAACTCAGACTCAGACACGACTGTCGTTTTTTCTTTTATTCATGTAAGAGAAAGTTTCAGTTCAGTGTGCTTCATGAATCTACCTATGGCTTACTTAGAACTCAGCATCCCTCTCTAACTAGGCACAACTTGGCAGCATAAAGACGTTGACTCAGCAACTAACCTTCCCCCCATCCCCAGCATAAATAGAGCTGGGTGGGCTCCCTGCTTGCGTATAGCCTGAGTCCCTGTTGTGTGTGCGAATGTAAGTGCAGGCTCCTCTTGAGTTGGGATTGTTGAAATTCCCACCGCATTCACCTCCTGGACCTGGGCGAAGACGGGGCTTCGGTGTCAGTCCCATCTTCTCTCTCTAGGTGGGAGAGCTGTCTGGCAGTGGTGGAGTAGGAGTAAGGGGCCAGTCCAGGGGTCCCTCTTGGGGGTGCCTGGGATGGCTGAAGATGGCCTGTCAACACCTGGACCAGGGGCTGTTTCAACATCCCACTCCTCGCTGGGTCCTTCCTAGCAGGGATGTCCCAGTCCAAGTCTTCCTCCTCCGTTTATCAGTCCACCCCCAGCTAGCATGGCTCACAACATCATCCCCCCTCCATGCCAGGCCCCTCCCCACCCCGGTGGCCTGGGCTTGTCAGGGTATTCATCCTGGAATTTTCTCACCAAGTCTGGTGCATGGACATCGGACGCCTTCTCCCAGGATCGTTCCTCCAGTTCAAAGCCTTTCCAGTGGATGCAATACTGTAAATTCCCTTGACACCGGCAGGAGTCCAGGATCTGTTCCATTTTGTTTTCTTCCTCTCCATCAATGATGATCAGCAGTGGGGGTGGCATCAGATGCCCGGTAGGGGCTTGGAACATAAGAACATAAGAAGAGCCTGCTGGATCAGGCCAGTGGCCCATCTAGTCCAGCATCCTGTTCTCACAGTGGCCAACCAGGTGCCTGGGGGAAGCCCGCAAGCAAGACCCGAGTGCAAGAACACTCTTCCCTCCTGAGGCTTCCGGCAACTGGTTTTTAGAAGCATGCTGACTAGGGTGGCACAGCACAGCCATCATGGCTAGTAGCCATTGATAGCCCTGTCCTCCATGAATTTGTCTAATCTTCTTTTAAAGCCATCCAAGCTGGTGGCCATTACTGCATCCTGTGGGAGCAAATTCCATAGTCTGACTATGCGCTGAGTAAAGAAGTACTTCCTTTTGTCTGTCCTGAATCTTCCAACATTCAGCTTCTTTGAATGTCCACGAGTTCTAGTATTATGAGAGAGGGAGAAGAACTTTTCTCTATCCACTTTCTCAATGCCATGCATAATTTTATACACTTCTATCATGTCTCCTCTGACCCACCGTTTCTCTAAACTAAAAAGCCCCAAATGCTGCAACCTTTCCTCATAAGGGAGTCGCTCCATCCCCTTGATCATTCTGGTTGCCCTCTTCTGAACCTTTTCCAACTCTATAATATCCTTTTTGAGATGAGGCGACCAGAACCCTACACAGTATTCCAAATGCGGCCGCACCATAGATTTATACAACGGCATTATGATATTGGCTGTTTTACTTTCAATACGTTTCCTAATTATCCCTAGCATGGAATTTGCCTTTTTCACAGCTGCCGCACACTGGGTCGACATTTTCATCGTGCTGTCCACTACAACCCCAAGGTCTTTCTCCTGGTCGGTCACCGCCAGTTCAGACCCCATGAGCGTATATGTGAAATTAAGATTTTTTGCTCCAATATGCATAATTTTACACTTGTTTATATTGAATTGCATTTGCCATTTTTCCGCCCATTCACTCAGTTTGGAGAGGTCTTTTTGGAGCTCTTCACAATCCCTTTTTGTTTTAACAACCCTGAACAATTTAGTGTCATCAGCAAACATGGTCACTTCACTGCTCACTCCTAACTCTAGGTCATTAATGAACAAGTTGAAAAGTACAGGTCCCAGTACTGATCCTTGAGGGACTCCACTTTCTACAGCCCTCCATTGGGAGAACTGTCCATTTCTGCTTCTTAACCAATTCCTTATCCACAAGAGGAGCTCTCCTCTTATTCCATGACTGCTAAGCTTCCTCAGAAGTCTTTGGTGAGGTACCTTGTCAAACGCTTTTTGAAAGTCTAAGTACACTATGTCCACTGGATCACCTCTATCTATATGCTTGTTGACACTCTCAAAGAATTCTAATAGGTTACTGAGACAGGACTTTCCCTTGCAGAAGCCATGCTGGCTCTGCTTCAGCAAGGCTTGTTCTTCTATGTGCTTAATTAATCTAGCTTTAATCATACTCTCTACCAGTTTTCCAGGGACAGAAGTTAAGCTAACTGGCCTGTAATTTCTGGGATCCCCTCTGGATCCCTTTTTGAATATTGGCGTTACATTTGCCACTTTCCAGTCCTCAGGCATGGAGGAGGACCTGAGGGACAAGTTACATATTTTAGTCAGCAGATCAGCAGTTCACATTTGAGTTCTTTGAGAACTCTCGGGTGGATGCCATCTGGGCCTGGTGATTTGTCAGTTTTTATATTGTCCATTAAGCCTAGAACTTCCTCTCTCGTTACCACTATTTATCTCAGTTCCTCAGAATCCCTTCCTGCAAATGTTAGTTCAGGTTCAGGGATCTGCCCCATATCTTCCACTGTGAAGACAGATGCAAAGAATTCATTTAGCTTCTCTGCAATCTCCTTATTGTTCTTTAGTACACCTTTGACTCCCTTATCATCCAAGGGTCCAATTGCCTCCCTAGATGGTCTCCTGCTTTGAATGTATTTATAGAATTTTTTGTTGTTGGTTTTTATGTTCTTAGCAATGTGCTCCTCAAATTCTTTTTTAGCATCCCTTATTGTCTTCTTGCATTTCTTTTGCCAGAGTTTGTGTTTTTTTATTTTCTTCATTCGGACAAGACTTCCATTTTCTGAAGGAAGACTTTTTGCCTCTAAGAGCTTCCTTGACTTTGCTTGTTAACCATGCTGGCATCTTCTTGGCCCTGGCGGTACCTTTTCTGATCTGCGGTATGCACTCCAGTTGAGCTTCTAATATAGTGTTTTTAAACAACTTCCAAGCATTTTCGAGTGATGTGACCCTCTGGACTTTGTTTTTCAGCTTTCTTTTTACCAATCCCCTCATTTTTGTGAAGTTTCCTCTTTTGAAGTCAAATGTGACCGTGTTGGATTTTCTTGGTAATTGGCCATTTACATGTATGTTTAATTTAATAGCACTATGGTCACTGCTCCCAGTCGGTTCAACAACACTTACATCTTGCACCAGGTCCCTGTCCCCACTGAGGATTAAGTCCAGGGTTGCCGTCCCTCTGGTCGGTTCCATGACCAACTGGTCTAGGGAATAGTCATTTAGAATATCTAGAAATTTTGCTTCTGTGTCATGACTGGAACACATATGCGGCCAGTCTATGTCCAGGTAGTTGAAGTCACCCATTACTACCACATTTCCTAGTTTGGATGCTTCCTCAATTTCATATCTCATCTCCAGGTCTCCCTGAGCATTTTGATCAGGGGGACAATAGATCGTTCCCAGTATTAAATTCCTCCTGGGGCATGGTATCCCTGTGACGCCCTTCCCTGGCTCTCCCTGTCAGGTTCCTACCTGCTCGTGGCTACTGCCTTTCACTAGGCACCACCAGGGACTCCACCAGTCCGGACTGTCCTTTTTTATGGTTTCTCTCTCCGCTCTAGCACAGATCTCAATAGATCCCCCTGCTAGGCAGCACCACCAGTCACGTTCTACAACCCATGTTCCCAGAGACCTTGCCTGAGTCTCTCTATCTGGTTATATTCGTGACTGCGTGCCTATGCTGTTCCCAACCCCCTTGTATCAATGCAGATAACTCATAACTCGGGGTTGCTCTGGATACTTATGTTATCTTCTCCTCTTCACCGCTGCCACCATTTGTTACTGTTTCCCTTCAGCCTTGGTTATTACCTTACCCTCCCTTCTGGTCTGTGAAATCCCAGCCAAGGATCAGGCCTTCGGTAAACCAAAATAGTATTTATTAAATAACATTAATAACAAGATAACTATGATAATGATCTACAAGCTTATGGTTTCATCTATTACTGCGATATTTGACTTATTACTAATCCGAACTCCACCTTCCTCTTTCTCCACACTCTCCTGACATACACCAACTCACACCCACCTCCAAACTCCACCAAAACAACCCACTCACATCCACCTAACACCTCTCAAACAACCCACTAACGTCCACCCAGATTCAACTGTCATCCTTCCATTTATACTCTCAGCCATCCAAACACTCAGCCAATCATCCAGCATTCTACTGCTCATTTACTCCCTCCTCCTCTTTCATTCCACTTACCACATATCTTCTATACAAACAGCACTTACCATATATACATTAATACAGGAACATCACAATCACCACCCACAACGATTCTGTGGAGGAGTCCGCCTCTTTTGTGGTTTCCAGCTTGTTGGATTCAATGCCTTCTTTCACGTATAGAGCGACTCCGCCACCAATATGTCCTTCCGATATACTTTATATCCAGGGATAACCGTATCCCACTGGTTTTCTCCATTCCACCAGGTCTCCTTTATGCTCACTATATCAATGCTCTTCTCTAAGACCAAGCACTCCAGTTCTCCCATCTTGGTTTGGAGGCTCCTAGCATTAGCGTACAGGCACTTGTAAGCAGTGTCTCTCTTCAAGTGTCTTTGGCACTTGTGGTTTGGCCTGTGGTAATTTTGCCATTCTGAATTTATATCCTGTGCCCCTGCTCTCACAGTGCCTACTTCTAGGCCTACCCCTTTTAAAATTTCATCATTTCTTTGGTCTTTATCCCAGGGGGGAGGTTTATTCTGAATGGGACCTTCCTCAGCTCCTGTCGGGTTTTCTCCCCTCAGTCAGTTTAAAAGCTGCTCCACCACCTTTTAAATTTTAAGTGCCAGCAGTCTGGTTCCATTCTGGTTCAAGTGGAGCCCATCCCTTTTGTACAGGCCCGGCTTGTCCCAAAATGTTCCCCAGTGCCTAACAAATCCAAACCCTTCCACCCGACACCATTGTCTCATCCACGCATTGAGACTGCAAACCTGGGCCTGTCTGGCTGGTCCTGCGCGTGGAACCGGTAGCATTTCAGAGAAAGCCACCTTGGAGGTCCTGGCTTTCAGCATCCTACCTAGCAACCTAAATTTTGCTTCCACGACCTCACAGCTGCATTTCCTCATGTCATTGGTGCCAACATGCACCACGACCACTGACTCCTCCCCAGCACTGTCTACCAAACTGTCTAAACGATGGGCGATATCCGCAACCTTTGCACCAGGCAGGCAAAACACCTTGCAGTCTGCACTCCCATCACACACCCCACTGTCTATGTTCCTAATGATCGAATCACCCACTACAAGGATCCCTCCACCCCCTGGAGATATATCCTCGGCATGAGAGGATAGCTGCTCATCCCCCAAGGAATGGGTCCCTTCTAAGGGATCGTTTCCCTCTTCCTCAGCTGGATGCTCTCCTTCCCTGAGACCATCGTTCTCCATGATAGCAGAAGAGCTATCATCCTTGGAGTGGGACACAGCTATAATGTCCCTGAAGGCCTCATCCACACACCTCTCTGCCTCTCTCAGTTTTTCCAGGTCAGCCACCTTGGCCTCAAGGAAATGACGTCGTTCCCGGAGAGCAAGGAGCTCATTGCACCGAGAGCACACCCACGACTTCTGTCCAACAGACAGATAGTCGTACATGCTGCAGGCAGTGCAAAACACTGGAAAGCCCCCACACCCCTGCTGGCTTCTCACCTGCATAGTTTTGTTTAAGGTTTATTACGTCAATGGGTTGGAAACTGTGGTTTAGTTGAGGTCAGGGAACAGACGGGCAGAGTGGGGGGCCCTGGCCTCCTCGCCCTGCTGCCGAACTCGCTCTGCTGCTTAACTCGCCTTGGCACTTTGTCAGCTGGGGCCTTGGCGCTTTGTCAGCTGGGGCCTTGGCGCTTTGTCAGCTGGGGCCTTGGCGCTTTGTCAGCTGGGGCCTTGGCGCTTTGTCAGCTGGGGCCTTGGCGCTTTGTCAGCTGGGGCCTTGGCGCTTTGTCAGCTGGGGCCTTGGCGCTTTGTCAGCTGGGGCCTTGGCGCTTTGTCAGCTGGGGCCTTGGCGCTTTGTCAGCTGGGGCCTTGGCGCTTTGTCAGCTGGGGCCTTGGCGCTTTGTCAGCTGGGGCCTTGGCGCTTTGTCAGCTGGGGCCTTGGCGCTTTGTCAGCTGGGGCCTTGGCGCTTCGTCAGCTGGTGTGTGGTGTGTGGCTGGTCCCTCCCAGCTACTGCTGCCAGCCAATGATGTGTTAATTGAGGCTGATGGCTCAACTATCAGCTGGGGCTTAACTCCTTAGGATTATCTCAGGCTTCCTTCCTTTGAAGGCAGGAAGGCAGGCTTCCTTCCTTAGCGAGGGGCGGGGCTGTTTAAGGACTTTGACTAGTGGTACTAAGAAAGGTTAACTAGCTTTTACTCTATTTTTATTTTATTTGCTGACAACAACCACTTTTATCAGTGCAAGTTCCCCTGTAGTTTTAAGCAGTGCCTTGCACTGTGGCCTGGACAAACTAGACTGGCTTTTGGCTGCTTTTAATCTAAGCAAGGGGCTGCAATTTCCAGGCAAATCTTTTTTTGTTTGTTGTTTTCCCACCTAGAACAGCCTGGCCTTTCTTTAACCTAGGGAAACAGAGCTTGTGGTTGTGTTTAAGGAAGGCTAAAGCTGCCCATTTTAGCAAAGACTGAGCTGACTCTCTCCCTGTATGTATTGGTGGAGTTTCCTTTATCCCCTTCTCTCCGACTGGAATTTAGACTTGTTTACAGTGTCTCCTGAAGCTTTCCTGTTAGGGTGGTGTTGAGAACTAGCTTTCTATAGGCTTCCTTCTCCTAGGATCTGTCTCTTAAGATATAGGTTCTTTCAGGATTTGGCTCCTAGCTCAGGGTAACCTTAGGCTGCCCTTATTACTTATTGCTCTGAGCTGTTTTAATTCAATTAAATAATGAAATAAATGGGAGCTACTTACCCTCTTCTCGCTCTGCTGGTTAACTCGCCTTGATGCTTTGTCAGCTGGGGCCTTGACGCTTCATCAGCTGGGGCTCCCTCTAGCTTGTGGAGTTTCCTCTAAAGTTAGCAAGGACTGGTGGAACACAGGGTGTATCTTCATGGAAGCGGGCAAGTGAAGCTGGAATGCTACGGGATTGATCTGAGCCTCTACTTCAAAGGGTTCCACCCTCCTAGCTTCCAATTTATGGCAAGGCACCCTCATGGGCAGATAACAAGTTGGGCAGATAACAAGTTGAAGCCGAACCCTATCCCGCACCGGTATTTCAGGGCTGAGGGTGCTGGTCGGATACTCTCTTGTAAGTGGCCTTAGCTCTTGCCATCTGCTCTTGTAGCAGCAGGTGCATTGCCTGCAACTCTTGAACAAACTCCATCACCACTGGTACTGCTAGGGAGGAGGTAGATGTGGGGAAGACTTGATGATAGTAGCCAAAGATGGCAAAAAAGGGAGTTTGCTGGGTAGAGGCATGAACTGAGTAATTGTAGGCAAACTCAGCCAGGGGCTATAGAGACACCCAGTTGTCCTGCTGGTAGTTCACATAGCAGTGGAGGTACTGCTCCAGGGTGGCATTCACTTTCTCAGTTTGCCCATCCATCTGGGGGTGGTGCAATGATGACAGTTTTAGTTTGCTCTGCAACAGCTGCCACAAGGCGCACCAGAACCAGGCTGTGAACTGGGGGCCCCTATCCTAGATGAAGCTGGTCCATCTCTCGGGCTGTTGGAATGCTGGCACAGGAAACAAAATGGGCCATTGTGCTAAAGGTGTCCACCACCACCAGGATAGTGGCTTTCCCCTGAGAGGGGGGTAAGTCTGTGATGAAGTCCAGGTTGATCATCTGCCAAG
Organism: Rhineura floridana; assembly: GCF_030035675.1. Classification (NCBI taxonomy): domain Eukaryota; kingdom Metazoa; phylum Chordata; class Lepidosauria; order Squamata; family Rhineuridae; genus Rhineura; species Rhineura floridana. Next base: position 104,506,894 of record NC_084484.1, on the reverse strand, counting down.
GACCCTCAGGCATGGGGAGCAGCTCCAATAACCTGGCCAGGCACCCTGGGGCATGCTTGACTCTCAGGCAAGTAGAGCAGGAGTGGACATACTTCTTGACATCATGTTTCATTTGTGGCCACCAGAAATCTCATGCCACCACCTGCAAGGTTTTGAACACACCAAAATGGCCTGCTTGAACACACCAAAATGGAACGTCATGGCATTGGTGTAGGACTTTGGCCCATAGCTCTCCTGGAGGAATGTAAATGGCTTCAAAGTGATGGAGCAGCCCTGCCCTCTGGGTGAAGCACAGGGAACGGTTTTGTGGGGGCTGCTGTAGCTTTTGCACCCATGCCTGGGTGATGGGTCTTGCTCCTTTGCTGTACACAATTAACCCATGGATTGAGACAGGCTGCCACTACTGTTTTGTCTAGGGTGATGATGTGGCTCAAAGAGGGTTCAGGCCAGGTATCCTGATATTCAGGCTTGCGGTACAGGGTATCGTAACTGCGGTTTTGTGTTTGGGGAATGTAGTTGATATGGAAATGAAATCTTGGGAAGAACTGTGCCCAGCACACCTGCTGTTGATTTAACTTTTGGTAAAAAAGTGGAGGTGCAAGACTTTTTAAGACATATGTGTGTAAATAAACCATTTTGATAATTTGCACACGTCCCTTTTTTGTCATTCTGGGGTTTCCTCCCCTCTTTTTTCAATTTAACTTTTGGGCTGTTTGCAGGCTGTCAAGTTTCCAATGATCTGCGTGGACCTTCACTTCATGCTGGGCTCTCTCCAATAGGTGTTGCCAGGTCTCAGATGGCGAGTAGCTCCTTCTCCCAGATGGTGTAGTTTTGCTCCGAGCTAGATAACTTTTGGGAGAAGTAGGCACCGGGAAGCAGCTCTCCCCACTTTTCAGCAGGTTGTAACAGCACCACTCCTATGGCTATGCCTGATGCATCCAATTCCACCACAAACAGTCAGTGGAGGTCAGCATGTAGCAAGATGGGTTCCGAGGAGAACACCTTCAGTTGCTCAAATGCCTGTTGGGCTTCTTCAGTCCAGCAAAGGGGGCCAGTCCCTTTTAAACAGTCTGTTAGAGGGGCTGTCTTATTGGAGAAGGCAGCAATGAAACATTTGTAGCAGTTGGCAAAACCCAATAATTGCTGTAGGTCCTTGGTCTTGGGGGGTTCCAGGAAAGCATGCTAAGCACCTTTCTGGGGTCCATCTCCACCCCAGTGGGAGAAATTTGGTATCCCATATAGTCCAGGGTGGTCAGGTCAAACCCGCACTTCTCCAGCTTGGCATACAGGTGATGCTCTCTCAATCTCTGCAACACACTCGCACATGAGCTTCATGCTGTGCGGGGGAGTTTGAGTAGATAGGGATGTCATCTAAATAGACTATCAGGAAACGATCTAACTAGTCCTGAAAAATGTTGTTCATAAAATTTTGGAGGACAGCTGAGGTGTTTGATAGACCAAATGGCATGACCAGATACTCGAAGTGGCTATATCAGGTCTTAAAGGTAGTTTTCCACTCATCCCCTTCTCAAATACGGACTAGGTTATAGTCTCCTTGCAAGTCCAACATAGTGTAGATCTTGGCCGTGTGCAGTCGTTCCAGCATTTTGTTGATAAGGGGGAGCGGATACCTGTTGGGGATGGTGATCTTATTCAACTCATGGTAATCATGGCAGGGGTGGAGCTCCCTGCATTTTTTCTTTGCAAATAGTAAAGGAACCCTGGCAGGAGACCTTGAGGGCCGAAGGGACTGAGTTTCAACTCGGAGGTTCTGTAGCTCTGACAACATGGACTCGAAAGCTCTGGTAGTCCTCTCCTGTTCACTTCCATTCTCTCCTTCATGGGTTGGAGGAGGAGGTGTGTCATGGTCCCTTCAGAGGACTCGGAGGAGGAGGAAGAGGCAGAGTTCGCAGACCCAGGAGAAGGAACTAGTGGAACCCCTGAGGACACAACTCTGGCTCTTCCCCAGCTGGAGAATGTTCAGGACCTGGCTGAAACCCCTCAATTGGATTCTGGGTATGAACAGGAGGCTCCCCTCCCCCCTGCAGAAAGGAGACGCCAGTGAGTAGCACAGCAATGAAGGAAGAGGTCGGGTCGTTTAAGAAGAAGCAGCTGGGAGACTAATCACGGTCACCTGGCTTAGGGAGTCTGATATAAAAGGCAGTTAATGGCTGCAGCAGACTGCTGACTACAACGTCGGTGGTGACCCCTCATGTGTAACACCATTACTAGCCTATAGACCTTCGGACTGGACCCCTGGCTTCCTGAACTCTGCTTCCCTACCTGGATGACGCTCTTGGACACTGCTACTGGTTAGTTTGTCAAGCCTTTCTTCTGCCAGCTGGCCTCTGTTATCTGCCTGGCCTTGACTGATTTATTGCCAGCTAACTGATGGCTGCTTCGTTACTGCCCAGCCCCCAGCCCTGAAGCTGACAAGGTGGCTGAGTCAAACTGTCCTGCCTGAACTCGAGGAACTCAAACTCAGACACTGTTGTAGTTTTTTTCTTTTACTGAAGTAAGAGAAAGTTTCAGTTCAGTGTGCTTCATGAATCTATCCATGGCTTACTTAGAACTCAGCACCCCTCTCTAACTAACTAGGCACAACTTGGCAGCATAAAGACGTTGACTCAGCAACTAACCCGTCCCCCCATGCCCAGCTTAAATAGGGCTGGGTGGGCTCCCTGCTTCCATATAGCCCGAGTCCCTGTTGTGTGTGCACATGTAAGTGCAGGCTCCTCCTGAGCTGGGATTGTTGAAATTCTTGCTGCATTTGCCTCCTGGACCAGAGCGAAGGTGGGGCTTCAATGTCAGTCCGTCCTCTTCCTCTATGAGGGGAGAGCTGTCTGGTGGAGGAGGAGGAGTAAGGGGCCAGTCCAGGGGTTCCTCTTGGGAGGTGCATGGGACAGCTGAAGATGGCCTGTCAACACCCCTCGCTGGGTCCTTCCCCAGCCGGGACATCCCAGTCCAAGTCTTCCTCCCCCCACTCCTGTGCATCAATCCACCTCTGGTTAGCATGGCTCATGACTGTGTGCATCCACACAGGAGTACCTGCTTTAGAGCAGCAGCACTAGCCTTGTTTAAGCCCATTCAAGCTGTAGCAGAGAGTTGTACTATTTAATAACATTAAGTTCTGGAAATAATTATCTTCAAATAGTGTTGACCACAGCTAGTGTTTATTTCTGGCCTTCTTGGGTCCTGATCCCTTATTTTGAGAGGGGATGAATATAGGCAATAGGCTTAGACAACAGAACTAATGGATCAAAAATACATTGTTAAGATTATTTATAAAACTTTGAGAAAGTAAGGTTGAAATTTCATGTTTTGTTGGTTCAGATGTGTCTAATGTTGTCTTAGTCACATGAGAGGCTAATGAGTATGCTCATCAAAGTGATTGTTTTAAGATCCTCTATAGTGAATTAGTTGAATTCAAATGATCTTGAAAAGCTGGATATGTAGGGCTTAGTCTTCTGTTACATTACTAATACAAGGGAGAAGATACAATGGGAAGAAAAAACTTTTCCATGCAATGTGGATTTGTTAATTTTTCTTCTTCATCATCGTTCCACATAAATTAGGCCTCCAACAGTCTATTTTGGGGAGCCTTAAATCTGAGCAAATAATTCAAAGCCAGAGAGCCTCCAAAGAGGACAATAAAAATAGAGGATTTAGAAGAAACATTGAAGGGACTGGACATGCTTTGCTCAGAGGTGGGAGGAGTCCATGCCACAGCTATTTGCAGACTGTTAGGAACCAGGAGAGGCATTTCAGAGTGAAAGAAATGTTGGGCCCATAGTGTAAAATTGTCATAATCAAGAGTCTCACTTGATGACAAAAACACAATCTACACAGGGAATGGGAAGGCTGCCTGTGTCACTCCTCCATCACATGACTGCTCTTGTAGGACCAAATACATAATCTAGGCTAACTAGTTGTGAAGAAGACCAAGGCTACCTTCTTGGATTACAGCCTATTGAATGAGAGCTTATGCTGGATGAGAAACCTTTTTCAGACCCAGGATCGCATTCCCATCTGGGCAACCTTCCAGGAGCCACATGCCAGTGGGGAGCAAGAACCACTCGCATCCCTGTCTATCCTCCATCCAAGCAGCCAAGAGACATTATCAGAGTTCAAGGACACAGTCCAGCCAGACAAAAGGAGGATATAAAGTAGGATTAGCCTGGGGAGAGGGTGTGTGATTGTGAAAGGTGTGTGTCCCAAGGAGAGTGCTGGCGGCCAGAGAGAGAGGCTGGAGGTGGGGCTGCATTTGGTCCCCAGTTCTGATACCCAAATAATTGACCAAATGGATGCTTGTATACATGAAAAAACAAATATAATCTTGGACATTTATTCTGTGCTTTACATCAGTTGATGATGCGGTCTGTGAATAATTGTTTAGACTTTAAAATAACCATGCACTCTTTAAAATTGTTTCCTTTTCAGATGATACACCCCCTGACAATGCCTTTCCTTTGGCTTTTCCAGATCTAGAACAGCAGCTCCAGGTGACTCTGTTTTATATAACACTTAAATAAATATTTATATTTAAAATGTTTATTTTAAGTTCACTATAGTGTGATTCATTATTACTGTTGCAGTTAATGACAGTTCATGTACATATGCAATTAAACTATGAAAACACACAGAATCTGTATATATTAAAATGAATATTTTGGAGTTTTCAGGGTTTATAACAAATCTTACAGGATGTTGCATGTTGTGAGTTTTAGAAGCAACATTTAAATGTCCCTCTCTGCTAGGGTAGTCAAGGAACTTTTTTTTGGTAGAGTTTTGCATGTTGAGCAAAATGCATTTCTGCATAGTATGGGTAGGGATAGGCAAATATGTCAATTTTGGTTTCTCTCAGTTTTCCATTTCTCCACATTTCCACGTTTGTTTAAAAAAAGTCCTCATGAAACTTAATCTGCATTTTAGTTCAAGTTTATCCTAATATGCACATTTTTGTATGTAATACTGTTTAATCTATATAATTTTGCAAAAGTTTTGTTCCCTAATATAGTGCATTTTTGCATGTTATTTTCAGTAATAAATGCATTTCTATGCACACTTTACCCCAGTATACTGTACATATATATATTGTACACATTGCTGGGTTGGAGAATTACAAAATTCAGGCAAATGTGACTTCCAAAGGATGTCTGTGTTTCAGTTTGTATATTGCTTTTGAAAGTGTGGATTAGGTAGATTCGACTTTAAATATGAACTGAATCTAATTTCTGCCCCATCCCTAATTATGGGGTGATGTATCTCTTCCTGAGGCAATGGAAGCCCTTCAGATTACAAAGAACAAAGGCATTCCAGTCCACTTTGAGCATTGTTAGGAGGAGAGTAATTTTGCTGCAACCTTTCCAGTCACCTCTTAAGATATCTCTTTCACCTGGCTCCAAATCTTTCCTTCCTTCCTTATTCACCTCTGGATGTTTCTCCCAGCCACCATGTATCTCCATCTCACTGTGCTGAAATCTATCCTCCAATTTTTAAAATGTTTTCTTCTTCTATGAAAGAGGCTTCAATTTTTCTGCTTAATTCTTGAGAATTTTCTTTAGAATTTTGATGAATGTGGGGATGGGAGTGTAGCTGACCTTATCATTTGTATGGGTTTTAATTTGGTGTGGTTTAAATTTGTATACTTGTTTTTAATGTTTTTAATTGTTGTAAACTGCCCAGAGAGCTTTGGCTATGAGGCGGTATATAAAATAAATAAATCATTGCAAGGTGGCCAAGGGTAGTGTATGAGAAATGCTTTCTAGTAAAAATTTCTCTAGCGCTCTGCATTCTCTCAGGCTGCCTCCACTTCCAAATCTAAAAAGCCCCATGGGAGGAGTGATGGCTTTCCTAGGGCTTAATTGAAGCACAGGCACCTAAGAAGACTGCAGAGTGCAGGCCACTGATGAGATGATTTGTGGAATGAAAGAAACTTACAAACATCCCTCAGCCACCTCAAAAGTAAGGTAAGCACATCAAAAGTCTGTAGTATGAGAATTTCACTTAAAATTTCTCTCTCCTTTGATAATTTTAACAGAATTTCTTTTCTCATTAATTGATTATGAATGGTAAAAAATGAAGGAAATTATTGGCACAGCACTAATTTCAAGGGAAAAGGGACAAAAAGATTTTTAAAACCCCTATGGCTCCTCTGGAATTGTAATCCATGAAGAGTAAACCACTTTTGTATATATAGACAAGTAGATGGAGCTGCAACTCAACTCATGCATTTTACAGTGCAGTCCTCTGTGTATTTACTTGGAAGTAAGTTCTGAATCTAGCCCTTCTGCAGCAGGAGATGTGTTGCATAAAGCTGATAATGATGAGCGCAAAAATAGAGGCACAGTTTTTCATGGTGTCATGAAAAAGGGGAGAGCGCCTCTCTGTAGGGACTGTGGTCTATTAGTTATTGTTTCTTGGGGAGAGAAAATGGCACCATTTCCAACATAGTGCCTGTGGCCATCCGCAACGTATGCATGCTAATAACAGTCAGCTATGTATATATTGGTATGCTGCACTTTGAACAGAATTTAAAATTATCCTTTCCAAAAGGCAAGGATAAATTTGCAGGAAGCTTAGATAGATGATAATGCTTCCTGTCATTAATCTTTTTTATATTGTGTTATATTGTTGAACTGGGACCAGCTCATAAATTTACAGAAAAACAAGTTCCAATAAGGACAAGAACTTTGCTGAATACAGATGGCTTGAAGTACATGTTCAAGTGTTTTACTGGAATAAGAATCCAGATTCAGACTGAGATCACACAGCTAGAAAGAGAAAGAATGCGCTTTCCACATGTGGTGATCTCCAGTGAAGGACCTCTGCCCTTCTCTCTTTCCTTAAATAAAATCTAGACTAGAAGTCTTTTAGTAAAACATTGGCTACCTAGTTCAAAGTATGTGGAAATTCTGCTTCCTTCTTGCTCCATTACAGCTGCCTGATCAAAAATGCTGTATGGCAGTAGATGTCTTAACCAGCAGAATTCACCAGAAGAATTGACATCAGGCTCTAGACTCTAGACCTAGCAGTGCTATGTTCCCTTTGCTCCCTCTCTTTCCTTACACTATTCAGTAGGTTCACAACCCCTTTCATCCCTAGGCTTGTGCGTAGTTTGTGCCTTACTCCAATTTTCTCCTTGGTTCCTCTTTTCAACTACGTGTTTCCACCATCTGTTACATCCTTATTTCAGATGTTTTGGACTATAACTCTATCATCCAAAACATCTAGAGGGTACCAGGTTGGGGAAGACTGATCTATCCGTACATTTCTTTCAGACACGGGCTTCTTGTTTCCATTCCTTCTCGTGGCCTGTCTCCCTAGTGCATAGCATGTATTGATTGAGCTATGTGAAGCTTCTTCAGAGAACTTTGTCTGATCATTCCCTTTTTGTATCAGTTAACTGTCATTTTTGCTCTTTTCCTCAAGCCTGGTTCCCCACATATCCTTTGGTCAATTTATTTATTTTATTTGTGGTTTTATTTGAGTACTGCTCTCTGGGCGGTTTACAGCAACTAAAAACATCAAAAACAAACATACAAATTTAAAACACATCTTTTAAAAACAATTAAAACACAATTTTAAAAAAATTAAAACAATTTTTAAAAATTTCATAATTCTCAACCCATTGCCTGCTCTGCATCCATCCTTCTTGCCTCTGAGCTCCTGTCCCTTGGTTTTCCAAAGTTCCAGAAACTCTTTCTAGTCTTCAGCTTCTCCTTGTATTAGGTTTTAGTCCTAGCCTAACAGACAAATCACTTGCTGAACATGAGAAGCAAACTACTCCACGCACTCCCAGCAATTGCATTCATGAGTTTTCACACCTGTTCAGCAAGCTAGTGTGTAAGAGACTTCATCACCACCGCCACAATCCAATATATAGGACTACATTTTTAGCAGCCGGCTCTGCACTTGTCAATACAAGTTTTGATGACTCTACCAACTGAGTAGCTTCACAGTCAACACCAATTACTTCAACTTGAAAAGCTGCTATTAAATAAATAATTGTCATGTGAAAATCATGCATGTGTTTTACTTGGTGCATGGACATGAGCTTGGAAGCCACAACACACAGCAAAAAGACTCCCACCATGTTCACACAGGATGGTGTACTTAAATGTATGCATTGTTTCATCCTTCATTGGTAAAGGACTATTTCACGCAGCATTTTCCTTCTGAGTCATTTTCTACATTATATTGCTTGCTACCCAATGTACTTTTAACAGGCAGTTATGATGGCAAACATGTATTTGCCATAGCCAAACCTTACACTTTTTGGTGTTCACTTCTGCCTTCATATGTGCTCAAATTTAGAAATCTAATAAATAATAATAATTTAGAAATTTAATAAATCTAGAAATTTATTTATTAAATTTATATCCTGCCCTTCCTCCTAGAAGAAACCCAGTGCAGCAAACAAAAACTCTAAAACATCTTAAAAACAAGACTTTAAAACATTTTAAAACAAAACATCTTTAAAAACATTAAAACAAAATATCTTTAAAAATATATTAAAACAAAACATCTTTTAAAAAAGCTTTAAAAAAAGCTTTAAAAACATCTAAAAAAGTAATTCCAGCACAGACACAGACTGTGATAAGGTCTTTACTTAAAAGGCTTGCTGAAAGAAGAAGGTCTTCCGTAGGCACAGAAAAGATAGCAGAGATGGTGCCTGTCTAATATTTAAGGGGAGGGAATTCCAAAGGGTAGGTGCCACTATACTAAAGGTCTGCTTCCTATCTTATGCAGAATGGATCTCCTGATAAGATGGTATCTGCAGGAGGTCCTCACCTGCAGAGCGCAGTAGTTAACTGGATATCTAAAGGGTAAGACAATCTTTCAGGTATCCTGGTCCCAAGCTGCATAGGGCTTTGTACACCAAAACCAGAACCTTGAACTTGGCCTAGTAGCTAATGGGCAGCCAGTGCAATTCTTTCAGTAGTGGGGTAACATGTTGGTGATACTGTGCTCCAGCGAGCAGAGGTTACCAGTGCATGGACAACAATGGTCAGGCTGTCTCAGTCCAGAGAGGCAGTCATAGCCACTGAGGTTACTTGGGCCTCTAGTGACAAAGGTGGATGCAGGAGCACCCCCAAAATATAAACCTGCTATTACAGGGGGATTATGACCCAATCCGAACCAAGCAATTGACCAATTATCCTAACTCAGGAACCACCAACCCGCAGCACCTCCGTTTTGTTAGGATTCAGACTCAGTTTATTGGCCCTCATCCAGCCCACCTCTGGTCCAGGGCTTGCACGGCCTCTCCCAATTCAGATGTTACAAAGAAATAGAGCTGGGTATCATCAGCATACTGCAGATGCCTCACCCCAAATCTCCTGATGACCATCCCCAAGGGCTTCATGTAGATGTCAAAAAGCATTGGGGACAAGATGGTACCCTGTGGCACCCCACAGCACAACTGCCAGGGGACCCAAAGACAGTCACCCAATGCTATTCTCTGCAAACAACCCTGGAGGTAGTATCTGAACTATTGTAAAACATTGACTCCAATGCCCATCTCAGCAAGTCAGCTCAGAAGGACACCATGGTCAATGGAATCAAAAGCTGCTGAGAGATCAAGTAAAAATAACAGGGTTGTGCTCTTCCTGTCCTCCTGATAAAGGTCATCCATCAGGGCAACCATGGCTGATTCAGTCCCATAACCAGGCCTGAACCCAGATCGGAATGGGTCAAGATAATCTATTTCATCCAAGAGTGTTTGCAATTGCTCTACCACAATTCTCTTAAACACCTTCCTAAAAAAGGGGGTATTTATGACAGGCGGTAGTAGTCACAAACCGATGATTCCAGGATGGACTTTTCAGGAATGGTCAGATCACTGCCTCTGTCAGGGTGGCTGGGACCACTCCCTCCCACAAAGACACATTGACCACACCCTGGATCCATTCAGTCATACCCCCTCGGCAAACTTTAATAAGCCAAGAAGGGCCAGGATTGAGAGGATAAGTTGCTGGCTGCATTGTCGCAAGCACCTCGTCCATATCATCAGGCCGCATCAACTGAAACTGATCCCAAGAAGTTGCAGCAGATGTTGCACTGGCCACCTCACTGGGGACTTCAGTAGATGTGGATGGGGCATCAAGATTGCCATGGAGGCAAGTAATTTTATCTTCCAAGTGCCTTGTAAACAATTCACAGTGGGCCTCCAAAAGGCCTCTAAAACTCCATTTCTTGGAGTTGATGTCAACAGACCCATGACAATACGAAAAAGCTCCACTGAACAGCTACTTGAGGATACAGTGGTGGCAGAGAAGTGGGCCTTCTTCGCTGTCCTCACCACCACACCATAGGCACAGTTACGATGTTTTACTCATGCCCGATCAGCCTCGCAGCATGTCTTTCGTGACCTGCATTCTAGCTGTCATCCAGCCTGTTTCATTGCCCTTAGTTTACTGGTGCACCAAGGTGCAAACCGGGCTCCACAATGCTGGAGAGGGCTCTTAGGGGCAACCGTGTTAAGAGCCTGACATGTCTCGTACTTCCACAAAAGAAGGGCTTCAAAAGGGTCACCTGCTCTATCTATTGGAAACTCCCCCAGGGCACTTAGGAATCCAGTGGATTCCGTTAGTCTCTGGGAGTAGACCATCTTAACCTGTCCACCACCCATGCAGGGGAGGATTGTAGCCATAAGTCTAAACATCACCAGAAAGTGGTCTGACCAAAACAATGGGATGACATCCACCACCACCCCATCTCCAGAATCCCCCTTCCTCCATCTGGAGAAAAAACCAAGTTGAGGGTGTGCCCTGCCCTATAAGTTGGATTGGTGACAACTTGAGATAGCCCCATGGTTGTCATGGAGGCCATGAAGTCCTCAGCTGGAACACTATAGGCAGCCTCAGCATGGACATTGAAATCACCCAGGACTGTCGTTCTGGGCTCCTCCAATACCACAGCCGAGATGGCCTCCACCAGCTCGGTCACAGAAGCTGCTGGGCAGCAGGGTGGACTGTACACCAGCAGCATCCCTAGTTTAATATCTCCTTGGCCTGACACCAGGTGCAGGCCCTCACAGCCAGCACTGAGACAGAGTCGCTTACTGATGACAGAGATGGAAATTCTGTAGACCACAGCAACCCCTTTTCTCTGTCCTTATATTTGGGCATTTATGAATGAAAGAAATATAATGGAATTCATTTTTACATATATAAATGCTTTTCAGTCCACTTCATATGTGCCATTTATGCAGAAAAAAGAGTGAATGTCATCATGTACAAAGTACAGAGAGAGTGTTTAGCTGTGAATCCACAGATCAGGCAAATGCATATTAATTCTTTTCTTGTATACCTCTTTCCTTGTCTGTAAAGAACAGCCACTACAGAGGAGTTGCTGGAAAAGTAATAGAAGTTTTATTTATATGGGTATGGATGGTGGTGGGGAGCAGGAAACACAGTTCTTCACTAGTTTATACCAGTACAATCTATATAAACTAACAGTTGTCTGTCACCTATGATCTTGTGAATGTTTCAATGCAAGTTCATATGTTCATATGTGTTTGTAAGTCTTTTCTGAATGTGAGTTTGTCACACTGATGGATGAACCTGTTCCAAGTAGAACAATTAGACACTTTCCATCACATATTCAGATCTGACCATGACGGGGGACAAACTAAATCTGGTCGACACCTCTAAAGATATAAGATAGAATATTAATGGAGACCCTTTGAGCTATTAAAATTTCAGTAAGCAATCTATACAAGTGGTTGACTAAAAATGACATTAGGGGAATGAGAGGCATGGAAAGAAGGAAATGACAGATTTGTTAGACAGATGGGCTGCCTTTCTTTTTAGCAGGGGGTGGGGGGAGAGAGAAAATGACTGCCTAAGCCGGGAATAAAATGTTTTCTAGTTTTGGAAAGGGGATTTACTGAGAGGATAACAATAGAAACATTCATGAAAGCCTGAACATATTATAAGGCAAGTCAAGTCCTGAGCATTAACCAGAAGTATGCGTTTGGCTACTTTTTAAATAGTCAGGAAAACTATAAATGACCAGTAATCTGAACTTGAAAACCAGATGTGCTAATTAAATGTAACATCAAGCAACATCCCTGGCCTATCATTCTCATTCTCTGCTCCACACAACGACCACATTTATCAGTCCCATTTGTTCTTTTCTCCTACCCCAGACTGCTAAACTGTGGCTTTATTTGAGTACACTTTCAGGGGTCTCTTTCTCTCTCAGCTAAAACGCATTTCTTCTCAAAAGTTCTCACTGTCGCACCATAACCTCACATTTCCAGGGTCTTTTATTTGCCAAATTTATTCTGCCCCTCTTTGCTATTATTTTAAACCTGTCCTTACCACTCGTGTTTGTCCTGGTCTTTATAGATTTTCAGGAATTTCAGTAGGGACCTTGGAATTTCTCTTTGTATTCTACAGCATATGTTAGGTGTAGGGCCAGCTTCAATTTTGACAGGGCTTTGGGAAAGTGGCTTCTTGTGGGCCCCCTCTTACGTTGATGGGCCCTCTAAGGCTTTCTTGGCAGTGGTGGTAGCACCAACATTTGAAGAGTAGCAGGGAGCTGTTTTAATTTCTCACAGTGAGCCTAATGTGGGATCATCAGGTGAGGTATTTGGCCCCTATTCCTCCAACGTTAAGAAAAAATATGGTGAGGAACAGCATAAATCGACAATAAAATTGCATTCATAAAACAAGTACAAAACCCATCACAAATCAGTAGATCAGATTAATGCATCATCATAGCTGATGTGGACTGCTTTAGGAATGACCATACTACTACCTCTTTAAAGTCACTGGGAACTGTCCCCTTGCATAAAGATATATTAATCACCATCTGAATCCAGTTGGTCATACCATGCCAACTAGATTTGATTAACCATGAGGGGCAGGGTTTGAGAGAGCATGTAGTCAGGCACATTACTGCAAGCATCTTGTCCATGTCCTCAGGCTACATCAACTTGAATTGATCCTAGCAAAGAATTAAAGATATAATATTAGACATTTCACTAGAAGCAGCCATAACGATGACATCAAGATAATTCCAAAGGCGAATGTATTTATTCTCAAAGTGTTGTGCAAGCATGACCCAAATGGCCTTTGAGGGTGCCATTGGAATGCCCTCCAGGGATAACAACCTCTGGACTACCTTAAAGAGTTCTACTGGAAAACTACTTGAGGGTGCAATGGAGACTACAGAATGTGCCATCTTTGCTCTTCTCTCTGCCACATGGTATTATGCATTCTAAGCAGGGTTGAGTCACCTGAGAACTGTTGTGTAAATTTGTATAAATGTTAGCAGAGAATGTCAACGGTCTGAAATGTGTGTGTGCCAGTGTGTGCGTTTACCTAAGTAGCAGGCTTTTACGCTGCATTGAGAACACTGAGACTTAAGACTTGGTAAAACAAGAAAAGCTACTTTATTTATAGAAATACATAGTAAATAAAAGGCATACCTAGTTCTAACTAACTAACTAAGCTGGAGGTGCAACGCCCAGGCTTGGGAGTTGCCCTCCTGGTTCAGGAGAAAGAGAACAGAGACAAAGGTGTCCCTTCTCTCTCGGACAGTCGAAGAAGAGAAGAGAGGAAAGGGTGGAAGGAGGAGGGGCAGATAAGCTTCCCTAACACATATCTGTCTAATGACGGAAGTCACTCAGTCAAAGCATCACAGGTAAAGGTAATCAAGTCTATCCATCTGGAGGACCCTAACTCTATCTCCCTTTGGAACATAAACATAAGAACAAAACAGGAGTTGCCCTTGCCCCACTTCCAACAAGAACAAGACTTTTTCCACCTGCACTCTAGTTGTCGTCCAGCCTGTTACATTGCTTGCAAGTCCCCAAAGTGCCAGGGACCTCCACAGTGCCAGATGTGACAGGAGCGATCGTTATCTGTGGCTCTTTAGTTTAGCCACTTCACAGCAAGAGAAGGGCTTCAACAGAATTGGCAGCTCTGTCCACTGGAAAATCCCCCAGAACATTAAGAAATCCATCAGATACCATAAGTCTCTGGGAGCACACCATCAAAATGGGTCCTCCGCTTCTGCAGAGTGAATGTTTAACCGCAACCCCTTACTTCACCAGGAAATGTACCTCTTTTAATTGTTGTTTTAACTACCTGTATATTTTATTTATGTAGCTAATAATAAATAAAAATAATCCATTCCATGTCAAATTGATTGTAAGGTATTTCATTTGATCCCTTAATTCTCATTCCCAACTGTTACCAGGGTTAAGAGTGTACAACTGAACATACTCATTCACCCCTTCTTCTCCCGCAGGCACTGGAGACATTCAAGAGGCAGCTGGACAGCCATCTGTCAGGAAAGCTTTGATTTGGATTCCTGCATTGAGCAGGGGGTTGGACTTGATGGCCTTATAGGCCCCTTCCAATTCTACTATTCTGTGATAAGCTTACAATCTGTCTACCTTTTGGTTATGAAACTCTGTGGAGTACCATGCATGCTGAATGAATGCATGCAAAGGTAGTAGTGCGATCAATGTCCAGAAATTTTCAAGGCACATTTATCTACATGAAGCCCACCAAATGCCTGGAGCAGAATCTCCTCCCTCATTGGCAGGCAGAAAGATTAGGTTTCAATTGGATTAGATTTATTTATTTCTGTCATAGGCCAGCACATATAAAATACAAAAACCAGACCAAAATAAAACACATGTAATAGCATGAAACACTCAGATCCTGTATAAAAGCCTAATAAAATATTAAAATAATATTTTATCAACAATCTATGGCAGGTGATGGCGGCTGCGCAAGAACAAGCCACTTTAGCTGTAATCTGGGAATTCTGATCTGACAAAAGATATGATAAATAAAATTCATCAAATCTGCCAGGGATTATCTGTAAAGTTGGGTTTATAAAGATGAATCTGATGCCATAACAAAAGAAGCAATATAATAAAGCATGTTCAACTGTTTCCACTCCTCCAATAAGGGCATAATCACTCTGGATAAAGAGCCCTCCTGAAGCTTCCCTCCGGAAGTGAAGATGGCAAGACATTAAATCTAGCTAATGCAAATGCTTTTCTGAATTTAGGGATAGTCAGGTTTACCAAGTAATTTGGGACATGTATGCCATCCCATTGTCCCTGAAATCAGGATATATTAAAGCCATACTTAAAAGATTTTGTCAGGTTTCAGTCTCATATTTTCTTCTCCCCATGCTCTGTAGCAAAAGAAGGAAAAGCTAGCAAGAGTCCAAAAGGAGTCAGGTAGGGGTGCACATATGTGAGACTAACAGGAAGTTGTATGTAGGGACAAGAACTTGTGAATTTTGGCTTCCTGGAAACTCAAGGTGCTCACTACTTGCATAAATAGGTAGAAGAATGTGTTAAACTGAAGCTGTGCCAAATGCACTGTAACTATCCAAATAGGCCACATTCCCATAAGATTTAGTAAACCCTGCATACAAACACACAAACTGAGTTGGCAAAGAGAAAGAAAGACCAGAATAGTTCCAAATTACTAGTTTCCTAACTGTATCTAGCCAGGTTTCCCTATTTTTGTGGCTGGAACATTGTCTGAAATGGTATTCTAAGTCCAGAAGTTTTACAGACCTGGATGTTGTACTTGGGCTTGACATGTATGAATAATATCTTGTTTGAGTTTAACTGTTAAGAAGTTCTGAGAAGCTTAAAAACCTCCTTTGGGCAAGAAAAATTAGCATGATTTGAAAATACAGTAATTTGTTCTAAGTGAAAAGCACATGCAAGATCTCAAAATGATAAGACTTTTAAGCACTCTAAACAATATTTTGAATGGGATATTGATATAAACAGAATGATTTTCATTTTTAAGTGGCCTAATCTTGATGGATTTGGGAAAGCCAGACACTACTGACTAAAATGAGCAAGATCTCTTTTTCTTGTCAGAGTTTAGGGGGTTTCCCATAAGTCCTGTTTAAAAGTACTTTATTGGTGTTAGCGTTTTTTGAGGGTTTGATATCGTAGATGCTACTTTCGTTCACCCTTGAATTCCTGGAACTGAGTGCTTCATGTTCTATAATTTGTCTTGTTAAATTTGTTCTGTTGATTCAGTGAATACCGGCATGATGGTGTGGCTTGTCCACAGTGAAATGTAGCTAAATAGAGTATATTGTCTAAAAATGAACAGGGGAAGAACCCACTTTAAAAAAGAAATGAACTCACCTAAACTCAGATCTGTGTCCAGAACATGCACTCATCATCACCTCAATCCAGCATTATTTCCCCCTAAGGATGGGAGTACCAACACACACATGGTTCTCCTTTCATTTTACTAGAGGGAGCTGATCTTCACACTATTTCTATTGACATGAATGAGAAGGATCCATGTGTACATGGGAAGTACACTGATCTGAATTTGGATACATGTATTCAACACACTTTTATACAGTACATATTTGTCATGTATATTTATTTATTTATTTATTGCATTTGTATACCGCCCCATAGCCGAAACTCTCTGAGAGGTTTACAACAGTTAAAAACATTAAAAACAAATATACAAATTTAAAAACACATTTTTAAAAAGCAATTTAAAAACACATGCTAAAATGCCTCGGATAAGAGGAAAGTCTTGACCTGGTGCCGAAAAGATAACAGTGTTGGCGCCAGACTCACCTCGTCAGAAAGATCATTCCATAATTTGGGGGCCACCACTGAGAAGGCCCTCTCCCTTGTTGCCAGACTCCCAGCTTCCCTCCGAGTAGGCACCCGGAGGAAGGCCTTGGATATTAAGCATAGTGTATGGTGGGTTCGTGTCAGGAGAGGCGTTCCATCAGGTATTGTGGTCCTAAGCCATGTAAGGCTTTATAGGTTAAAACCAGCACCTTGAATCAAGCTCAGAAACAAAACAGGCAGCCAATGCAAGTGGACCAGAATTGGTTTTATATGTTCAAACCGTCTGGTCCCTGTTACCAATCTGGCTGCTGCATTTTGCACAAGCTGCAGTTTCCGAACCGTCTTCAAAGGCAGCCCCACATAGAGCGCATTGCAGTAATCTAACTTGGAGGTTACCAAAGCATGGACAACTGAAGCCAGGTTATCCCTGTCCAGATAGGGGCATAGCTGGGCCAGCAACTGAAGTTGGTAGAAGGCACTCCGTGCCACCCGAGGCTACCTGAGCCTCATGTGACAGAGATGGTTCTAGGAGAACCCCCAAGCTACGAACCTGCTCCTTCAGGGGGAGTGCAACCCCATCCAGGACAGGTTGGACATCCACCATCTGTCAGAAGAACCACCCACTAGCAGCATCTCAGTCTTGTGTGATCTGATCCTCAGTTTATTAGCCCTCATCCAGTCCATTGTCGCAGGCAGGCACTGGTTCAGCACATTGACAGCCTCACCTGAAGAAGATGAAAAGGAGAAATAGAGCTGCGTGTCATCGGCATACTGATGGCAATGCACTCTGGATGACTGCATCCAATGGTTTCATGTAGATGTTGAACAGCATGGGGGATGGAACTGATCCCTGTGGAACCCCATACTGGAGAGTCTAGGGTGCTGAGCAATGCTCCCCAAGCACCACCTTCTGGAACCGACCCACCAAGTAGGAGTGGAACCACCGCCATGCAGTCCCTCCCATGTATAGTTTGGGTTCCTTACTCCTCAGTTGGTAGGCCTATTATAAGGACCAGTTACCTTGTAAAGAGTGGTTTTTGTAAGTTTAAAATACCAATTTTTAAATATACAAGTTGAGGGGAGCAGCTGAATACCCAGACAGTGTTAATCTTTAAAGCACCATCACTTCCCAACAGCAAGACAGCATGCAAGATTTCTGCTTCCAGCCACTTCAAAACTCAACCACTGTTTCTTTCAGGCCCCTAACCAGCAGTGGTTAATCCCTAGGGAAGAAAAAAAGTCTCACTGGAGGAAACACCTTGTGACCTGGAAGTTTTTAATGTTTGTTGAACTATACCAGCCTTTGCCAACCTGATGCCCTCTAACTGATTTGGACTACAAACCTACCATCAGCCCTAGCCAGTATGGCCTGATGGCAGTTGTAATCCAGAACATTTGGAAGGTGCCAGGTTGGTGAAGGCTGAACTACATGATGAATTCAAGCTCCACACAGGTGTTGGTAACACTTTTATTAATGGGGCTGCCTACAGCAATTTGGCAGGGTTGGCCCTACCATTAAGCAGAGTTTGACTGCTGCCTCTGTTGGCAGATATTGGGTGGGGGGCAAGTGGTAGTGTAGTAAAGGACACATCTATGCATGACAGGTGGCCTGTTCTACACCCTCTAAAGCTAATCTGCTCCCTACCTTCAGATACAGTGAAGGACGCAATCCTGTCACTTTAATCACAGTGGAAGATGAAATCTTGACGTCTCAGGCAGCAAAATGTTTTAAGCTAGCCCTGTAAGGTTCTCAATACATTCCTGCAAAATAGGAAAGAAAGGATCTATCCATTTCAGTTCCCTCAATTTCTCATTTCCGGTCTTAAATTCAGTTCTCCATTTCTCTGTAGCAATTTGTGGATTTTTTAATCTTCATGAAAATTCTTCAGCATTTTAGTGCAATTTTATCCTGATAAAGACAATTTTGCATGTAGTTTTGACGTGTACACATTTTTGCAAGCAATTTCTCCTACTATCATGCATTTTTGTAAGTGATTTTCACAAATATATTCATTTTATGCATACTTTCCCCTAATATATGCATTTCTGTAAACATTGGTTGGAGAGTTGCGTTGCAAAATTTGGATAAGGGCAAATTTCAAATGATGGCTGTGTTTCAGTTCTCAAATTGTTTCAGAAAGTGCAATTTGATAGATTCAGCTTTAAATGCAAATTGAATCAAATTGCTCCCCCATCCCTATTCCTAGACCAAGGGAAGGGGGGGAATTGAGGTGACAGTGTATGTTAATTCATACTACGCTACGCTCAGCATCGAAGACCCTCCTCCGGGTGCCTACTCAGAGGGAGGCTCGGAGGGTGGCGACAAGAAAGAGGGCCTTCTCAGTGGCGGCCCCCGAATTATGGAATAGTCTTCCTGACGAGGTACGCCTGGTGCCGACATTACTATCTTTTCAGCGCCAGGTTAAAACTTTCCTCTTTTCCCAGGTATTTTAGTATGTGTAAAAATGTTTATGTTTTAAATTTAAATTTTAAGCTTTTAAAAAAACTGTTTTAAATATGTGTTTCATTGTATTTTATGCTGATTGTTGTGAACCGCCCAGGGAGCTTCGGCTATGGGCAGTATATAAATTTAATAAAATGAAATGAAAAAATGAAATGTGCTTAAATACAACCCACACTCTTACTCCAGTGGTGAGAGAAATGCACTGTCAGCCTGTTCAGGGGCATTTTATTCATTCCAATATCCTATGTTCTAGGTCAGTGTTGCACCTGTAGGTGTACATGCATCTACAGAGGCATTTCCTGGTGCCCACAGGATTTCCCTTCACCCCCAGCTGAAATTAGACTTGAAAGAAGCATTCTGTTGTAACCAACAGAAAAGGTTGTGGTGTGTGCTTGGTTGCTGGGGGGGGCACATCATTCTCTGGTTTGCCCCAAAAAGGTTGGCAACCCCCATTCTAGGTTAATTCCAGATACTGAAAACAAATGTGAGGGCTGAGCCCTGGTGAGCAGCAGAGACAAATTAAACCCTGCATCTTGGAGGATGTGACCTCATTTCTAGGTTTAGGAATTTCAACTGACCATAGTTGCCCATTGTACCACATACAATATATACACACATCCTAGAGGAAGTATCTCTTTATTCAATCCAACACAATAGCCTTCCCATAAATATGTATGTGCTAGAAGCTTTAGTTGTGGCCTCTCATGCAATCCTTGTAAAAATTACGAAAGGAGCAGTGAGTGGTTGGTTGCTTGATGTTTTTTCTAACCTATTCTTTATTAGTAGTAGTAGTAATATATCCATAGTTTAGAAAGAATATACATTGGTCTTGGGTGACAGAAAAGCACATTGGTGAGAATGTCTGGTATGGATGTGGGGGAAACCATGTTCAGATATTTCAACACAGCTATTTCAGATATTTCACAGCCTGAAACCCATTAAATATTTGTGAAAAAATTGCTATCACCCTAATCTCCTTGATAAGGGTGTGAGACTGAAGGACAGAAGATGTTTAAGTCATTACACTGTTGTACTCTGACAAGTGATATGGAAATAGCAAATAATATTTACAGCTGACTCAAAGAAAATCATGAGCAGGCATCAGCTTTGTTGTTCTTGTTATCTAGATGAAATCCCTTACCTTTCTTCTTCTAGTGAACTCTTAACGAAGCGACGTTTTGAAGGTTAGCAAAAAATATTGTACCATTTTAAAAGGCTGAATACAAGTATGAGTGTCCTGTGCCACTCCCCACACAGTGACTCCGAGTATTTTTCTCCACAAATAGAGGAGTCTAAAAAGAGGGAGCAGGGTTAGAAATAGATTCTCTTTTAGATTAGAGGGTGTTGGGTGCATCTTAACTGGGCAACTGAGTTATGATGAATGAGCTTAAGTATTTTCTTTTGTCTGAAGCAGCTTGCTGCTGTATTGGGAGAAGTACCTTTTTCAAAGTGTCACATACAGTCCATGGTTACAGACAAATTGTGACCACTGATTTAGATCTAAATTAAGATGCTGTTCGCACGAAGGTACAGAAAATGTCTCTCCAGAATAACTTCATTGAATGACAATCAAGATATTTTTATTTACTAGACTTCCAGCGCAGTCCTATACATGTCTACTCATTTCCACTGAGTTCAGTGGGGCTTTACTCTGGCTCAGTCAGGGAGCTGCAGGCTTGCAGACTCAGTTTGCAATTTTATGTACATTTGGGAATAAATCCACTGTTCACAGTAGAACTTACTATCTGTCTGAACATGTGTAGGATACTGGGAGATTTTTGAAGACCTTATCCTTCCAAAAGATGGGATGAGGAACCTGTGGCCCTCCAGAAATTGTTAGGCTCCTAACTCCCATCAACCCCAGCCATCTTGGCCAGTTGTCAAAGATAGGAGCTGTAGCTCAACAACACCTGGAGGGCCATAGATTCCCCAAGCCCCAGATATAAAAACTGTCATTAGCTTCAGTGGTATATAATCATCTCTTTCAAATACATTTAGGGCTTAAGTACATGTTATGTTAGTTGTGTGGTCTATAGCCACACCAGGCCTGGGGCCCTGCAATTTCCATGAAGACCACAGCACATAGGGGAAATTAACCTTGCTCTCCCCAGCTGCGATCCCAGTGGAGTTTGCCCACCACCACCACTGTATTGCAGTTCCCAATAAACCCAACACAGCCATGTCCCCTACATCTTTAAATTGCAGGGGAAGATCAATAGTGGAGAACAGACTCTCCTTTGGCCAGATTGTTCACTATTGCTAATTTTTTTGACTGACTGACCATTGCTGATCTTTTGTAACCTTCCCAAACCTACAAGGGCCCCCAGAACCACTGTTTAGAGATGCTGCAACAATTGTCATCATCCTATCTGTTCCTAACATGTTGCTCTCATAGGAATGCAGAATATTTTATAAATCTAAATCTATGAACTCTCCCCAGACAGTGTTGATATGCATAGGGCATATGCGGGGGGGGCCTGATATCTCCTAAACACCCCAGAAAAAATGTGCGGAATTTCTGTCTGGAAACTTCCAGAAGATTAGAGGTTAATTTTTAGCATCAATAAGTATGCTATCTTTTAGCCTCACTGATTTCTTGTGGTGTGAACTTCAACTGGCAATAACTGGCAGATGCACAAAGTGAACTGAGATGATGGGTACGTCACATAGTCCATTTTTCACTGTACCTCAACTGAAGATGATCAGTGAAAACTGAAGATAATGGGAATATAAAATCGTATCTTAGAAGCTAGAGGATACCCTTCCCAAACAATGAATTTGTCCGTTGCGGATTTATCAGGTTCTCAAGTTTCCCATCTTAAATTCAGTTCTCCACATTTCTGCAGCAATTCACTTTTATTAAAAAAATTAAACATCATGAAAATTCATAAGCATTTTAGAGTGAATTTCTCCCAGTAAACACATTTTGTATGCACTTTTGACTAATGTACACATTTTTACAAGCAATTTCTCTCAATATAATGTATTTTTCTGTGCTATTTTCACTAATATCATTTTTATGCACATTTCCCCCTAATATATGCATTACGTAAACATTGCTTGGTTGGAGAACTACATTGCAAAATTTGTATTAGTCTAAATTTCAAAGGATAGCTGTGTTTTGGGTCTCATATTGTTTCAGAAGGATCAAATTTGAAAGATACTCAGCTTTAAAACTGAACTGAAATTAATTTCTCCCTAATCTCCAATTGTGGTACATGAACAGTTCTCAGCAGTGCTTGTGAGGGTGATGTCCTCCTGGCAGCAGTGCTACTCTCATATGGACAGGGATGCAGTGGGTCAGGGCAGCAGCAAGATCTGGAGAGATCTGGCAACTGTGGGGTTGCTGCTACCCAGAACTTCCTCTGCCTCTCCACTGTTGCCTTGCCCTGACCCATCCCAGTCCTGATGAGGGTTGAGCCACCAGGAGAACACACTGCCTCCGGTCCCTACCATAAGCCACCGCTGTGGTTGCTAAGGCATTAAAGAACATTATTATTCAATTATTGTTGTATCATTAGCTATGAGTGCAATGCCCAACTAACTAGTAGGAAGCTTCCTTCCTCTCTTCCTTCCACTCCGGCACCCCAGTTATTGTTGCCCGGAGTGCAACATCAGAATGCTAGCCTTGTATCACTTGTCCATCAGCTGCACATAATAGACTGAGTTGTCTTGACTCTGGGTTGCTGTCAAAGAGTTCTCAAGTACAAGCCATACTGCTCAGGATAAAATCTTTTCTAAGGTGCTGCATTTACCATTAAGGTATCCATGGCCTTGCTGCATCCTATCTCTTTGCTTAATATTTGTCTCTCTTTTGGTATTCAAATCTAGTGATCCAGCAATAAATACATCTCTTTATACCTCTGCCCTTTCCTCCTCCACTTCTGCTGCCATCTTCTGACCTCAAGTTTCCTGCCTTCTTCAGTGACTCTTCCTCTTCTGCTCCTTAGTCCTTTAAGTCTCTTAAATATCACCTCTCTCTGTTCCCTAATCCCACCTCAAACCTACCTTTTCTGTGAGACAAACTTAAATGTTGTGGTCGCATGACTTCACAAGTCATGCCGGTTCCCTGTAAAGTAGAGAAGGAAGCAATTTAAGCATAGCAGTGGTGGTGGGAAGGAGAGAGTCGGACCCTTTCCGTGCTTATGTTTTTCTCCCTGAGACTAGTTCTCCCCTGCTGTTTTTCTTCTGGTGGAATTACTTCTTTTCACAGAGCCCCCTGAGAGAGAAATGGCTGGGAAGAGAAGGTTTGGGGGGAAAGGGTTATTACTTTATTTAAAACATGTCTATACAGCCCTTCATTCACAATTTCCAGGACAGTTTACAATAGCTGGTAATAAAATGCAATGCTAAAAGCAACCACAGCAGAGAGGAAAATACAGAGCGCATTATGGGACAGCCAACCTAGTGTCATGTGTCATAAATGCAACCCGGAATCAGAGGGGGTAAGCACAGAGACCAAGGCAGTGGTACCAGTTTTCAAAAGTATGTATTAATTCCATCTGTTGAAGAGCTTTCAATCATATAACACATTCACACACGCTCTGCAGGGATACAGTTACTAAAGATAGCTGCTCTGTCTAACTAGATGCCAGTCTAGTAGCACAGAAGTGCTGCACTGCTGCAGAGGTTTTCACCCCAAATTGTCTCAGTCCTCCAAGTTCTTAGGCTGTTCCAGCCTCTAGTTGTTCAGTCCTCTGGGTCTCTTTCTGTGTTTGCGCTGCCCAAAGTTACATGACAGACAAGTTGGCATCATGATTACAGGGATCTCTGGCCTTATGAGGATGCTGTTGTCCTTTTTGGAAGACTGCTGCCCTAGCATGCAGTTTCAGCCAATCCATGCCTTGTTAATTCATAATTTCTCAGTACCTCTTGGTTTCTCAAAGGCAAAGTCCTGTTTATTTGAGATAGCCATCAATAGCTTTAAGCAGTTTAATTCATTTGAAACATTCACTCATTCATTCAGCTTATAACTGATTATATTAAAAACAGTAATATAAAAGTGACACAAGTGTAAGAATAAAGCACTTGAGATAGGTTGATGAATATTTGCACAACATTTTCAGAGGCTCATTTTGCAAAATAATGTCTGACTTATGGTGTGTGACAGTAGTGCCCTCCAGGTATGCTTGGGCTGTAACTCCCATGAGCCCCAATCAGCATGGTCAATGATCAGGGATGATAGAGTCTAACAACATCTGTTGATGTAATATCAAATTTGGCCCTGTGAAGGCTTTTGAGCAGAGCTTGAAAAAGTTAATTTTGAACTACAACTCAAATCAGCCCAATCCAGTGGCCATACTGGCTGGGACTGATGGGAGTTGTAGTTCAAAAAAGTAACTTTTCCAAGCTCTGCTTTTGAGTTAGCTCATTGTCCCTAGCCCAAACTCAAAATCAAGTCTATCTGTATGTGTGACTGAATTTTCTAATTTTCACTCTTTGTTATCCATTACCTCTCTTGTTCTTTGGTCTCCCCCATGTTCAAAATTTTAGACTAACCTCCTTGGGGCAAGAACCTGTATTTGTGTGTGGGCAATGTCTCTGTAAAAAGCACATTATACATAGACACCACTGGATAAATATATATGATTATACCATATAATGAAAATGTAAATACTTTATATTTGATATGATTAACCAAATGCAAGGCTATACACAAATTATATTGTGATATAGCCTGTGTTGTAAGACATGGGCTATGTAAGGTCACAGCCAAACCACCAAGGTTGAATAATTAGCGCAGGGCAAGTTCCCTATGATAGTATAATGGGATTGTGAAGACCAGGAAGAAACTATTATAGCCCAGGTGCAGCCCAAGATGCAATGCGTCACCTACCTTTGGCAGGGAAGCTGGAGGATTGGATGCTTTTGTACTAGTGTTCATGAGCCAGATCACCTGTATAATGTTGATAGCGATCAGGAGACTGCTGTTTAGGGATGGGGGAGAAATTCAATTCAGTTTTCATTTCAAGGCGAATTTACCTAATTCACAATTTCTGAAACAATATGTGAACCAAAACACAGACATCCTTAAAAATGTGTACAAAAATGCAAATACAGGAGTACAGTGTGCATATAAATGCATAAATCCATGACATACAAAATAACACAAAAATGAATTAGATCAGTGCAAAAATATGTATATTACATAAAATTGCTTATAAAACGGGTATAGTAGGAGAAATTCACACAAAAATTGTGACAAATTTTCATGAGAACTTTAAAAAAAAGCTATTCACCAATTCATATGGAAAAGTAGAGAAGTGACATTGAGACTGGAAAAATGAAAAATTGTAATTGACATATTCACTCTTCCTTGTTGCTGCTGTTGCCTTATGAGACTAGTGAGGATGGGGTGGCAGAGGGTTGCAAGCTAGGATTATATATCTTTAGAAATAATTGGCCATTCCTATATTGCCTTTTATATTCTTTAGTTTAGTCTGTGTAATTGTATTGCTGCTTTTTTAAATTAAATCATTATTATAAAACCAAAACAAACTGTAGTACCCGAACTACATTATTCATCAATATGTGTAACATAAATGTTCTGAAGAAGCAATGAGATCCTTCATACTTTTCACAGCAGTAATTTACAAACAAACAAATTGTAATCCTATTCAAATCTTTGTTTCTGCGCAAGATTAACATTGTGTGTTAACTATGTGTTGAAAACAGTATTCTGGATGATAGCATCATGTCTCGTCTGTGACTGTGAGTGAAGGAGGAGCTGTTACGACAGGACCTTGAACTTCCTCATGAGCGTAGCTCACTAGAAATCCAAATTCCCCAAAAGAGAGCAGCAGGATCTTTTGCTGGTTACCCGCACGTCACCCCCAGAGCATGTATGATTTTACCCTTAACCCAATAACACGTACACTGAAAGTAAAATAAAGAGTGGTTTTATTAAGAGAAGGAACAAGGGAAAAATATTGCAGTATATAATTGCAGTTAACAATGAGTAGCTTTCTAACTATTATTCATTCATTCATTCATTCAACAACACTGGATAGACTAAAGCAAAGAGACTAACCCTATGAACACTTTCACATTAAGCTCACCCACACAGAAAGAAAAAAAAAGGAAAGAAAAAGGCCCAGATAGTTGCATATACCTTTTCTGGAGAGTTGCTGCAAGCCTAAGACTGGGAGAGAGAGACTTTCGTATCTAGCCCAATGAGAAAAAGCTCTGCCCTTTGTAACCAGCGCCAGATTTGAAAGTTCTCACCCAAATCCATAGCTCTGAAATTGTCCCAAAGATGCTAGCATGCGTTGTTGGAGCTCTCCAGAAGAGGAACTGCTCTCCAGAAGAGGAACTGACTTCCCCTTCTCACTCCTCATGTTTTATACCTTTTCCTAACTAAACTGACCCCAAAGTAAATGTGATCAGGAAGGTGGGAACCCACTCATTTCCTGATAAGTTCCCGGACAATAGGTGTGATCTCCTGCTGTAGATTCCTGATGATTCCCCAAGGTTAAGATTATCATAATCCTTGTGTAAAACAGTTTCTTTGTTTGACAGGAGTTTATATGTCTTCTCCAAAGGCTTAGAAATGCACAACACCTCCTAGTTTGAAAGGAGCTATTCTTACTGGGTGACAAATCCAAATTTCCATGGGAGTCAGGAAGTCTATACCTTCAGGCATTGCAAGATATGTGCTCAGAGGTCACAGAGGGGCTGTTTCCCAGGAATCTTTGCTGTTGCAGGCCTTTCCAAACTTTGGTTCACTGAGATGAATCAAAGATTAAAAATTCCAAATATTTGATACCTCATAACAGAGATTACCTATTTATTTATTTATTTATATATTATTTATTTATTATTTGATTTATATCCCACCCTTCCTCCCAGCAGGAGCCCAGGGTGAATGGGCTTTTCCCCCAAAAAAGTTTAGCTGGTATTTTTATGGGATGATCTCCTACTGAGTGGGTTGGCAATCTGGACTCTAGAAGGTCTGCTTGAGTAATCAAACCTACCACAGAGGGCTGGGTTTGATATGTAAAATAGGGCTAATGGTCAGAGACCATTCTGGAAGAATAGAGCATTTTGGGAAAGGGGACTTATCTTCCCTCTCCCACCCCCTCAAACACTGAATGCGCTATTTTTGCATCTGTGTGAAAGACAAGCAGTCCAGACTTGGAACTAAGAAACACACAGAAGGCTGAATTGCTGTCTGAAAAAAAATCCTCTGGTGCTGCTGATGGTATCCCTAGAAACCTAACGGTGGAGCAATATCCTCTGGAGTATTAATGCTGTGAACTTCTACCTTTTGCTGCACTTATGCATTTAGAAATAAATGCAAATTTTACAAAGCATGTTAAGCCTCTAGTGACCTCCTTACAAAAGAAACTGAACCCTGGGTGAGCATTGGAACCATGGAAGTTCTCACCCCTTGGAAGTGAAGTGCCCCCGCATAACAACATGATAGGCCATCATTGCTATGCTCAACATTGCCAATTTGCAATATTCTAATATATAGGGTTTGATTGGTAAGTAAATAGGCTTGATTGGTAAGTAAATAGGTTTGTTTTCTAACAAAAATTACTGTAAGGACTGTCAGGCATTGTTATGAAGATTTCTGAAAAAATGGTAAATTCACATTACTTTTCTTCTGCCACATGGGAGGAAACTTGTCTTTTGTATGAGAATATTTTCATGTGAGTCAGTATTCCAACCATTCTAATAAAACAAATGATTATGTTAAAATAACGTCTTGATTTAAATTTCATTTTTGAGAATTCATTTGAATGCAAAAAAACCAAAAATACCTTAAACTATTTTCCCTCTTTTGTTTATGAAGCCTCTACCTCCTTGCCATGACTCAAAGGAGTCTATGCAGGTGTTCAAGCAGCACTGCCAAATAGCAGAAGAATATTATGAGGTCAAAAAGGAAATTGCACTCCTTGAAGAAAGAAAGTAAGTGTGCTTTCCGTTTCAAAATAACTGTCACATATTCAGAAAAGTAACACCTGCCTGAACAACTTTTGTAAGCTAATTTTAAGAAATGTTCATATTCACTGGGTGATTTCAGTGGGTCTCTTCTGAATACGACTAACATTGGAAATTACCAAAAGAAACATTTAGCTGATAGCTTTCTTGTACTCTTCCCAAGTGTGTTCTCTTTCTCCATTTTTCCTGTTTCTCTACATTGTAAACCTATAGGCAGGGCCTGTACTGATTTTTATTCTATTAAGTTCTTTAGAAATACAAAAATGGATAAATGTTTTGCTTCAGGGCACCAAAGACTAAAGTGTGAAAGAGAGATTAAATTCAAGAGTATGGACCTATGGAGATATTCTTAGGCAACAGAGAGGCAATCATAGATGTGTGTCCTAGCACCTGTAGAGACTCGGGACACCTTTCATTCATGGTATTTCCCCCCCTCTTTTTAGAGTCTGGAGTCTTGGCATGTCACCAATTCCATCTGGAGGAAAGGCGGGATATAATTTAAATAAATAAATAAAATAATAGACCTAACAATTGCCATTTGAGACTTTGAATCTTGAGAAAATATAAAGTTCTCCTGGTGGTTTTAGCCCATGTACCTGATGGTGTTGGGTATCAGCATGTCTTGTCAAGTCATCTCCCATTGTAGTTGCCAGATAACCGGTTTCTTTTCATATCCTGGAGAGCTGCTGCCAGTCAGTGTAGACAATACTGAAGTAGACGGCCTGCAAGTATAAGGCAGCTTCATGTCTTTCTGATTAACTATAAAGTCAAAACCAAAGGTTTGCCTCAACGTTTCCCATATAACTATATTCATTCATGGAGGATAGTGGCTACTAATCATGATATCTATAGAATACCTCTAGTATCAGAGGTACTATGCCAGATGCCTATGAGAAGCATAGAAAAAAAACAGTCACCCTCCTATCCTGCTTATAAACGTCTCATAGGCATCTGGTTGGCCACTGTGGGAAAGGATACTGAACTAGATAGGCCTTTGGTCTGATCCAGCTGGGATCTTCTTAATCCTTATTTTGTTGAGTTCTATCAGCCCTGTCTTACTCCTTACTCTTACTCCTTCTAACACACTGTATTCTGCTAATTTTATCATAATGCTTCATACTAGGTAAAATGCCTTGAAGATATTGGAGAACATTTTGATTAGTCACACGTGCAGTCTCAGATTGTCATGCTTGTTTTGTCAATCGAGTAAAGATGACAGCGAGATGAATTACTGCACAACAATTTACTTATACTCTCAAGAATTCTGAGTTATATGTGAGTTAATGTGAGATATAATGTTTCAGATTTCCTGGCTTTATGTCATGTGTTATTCATTCAGTTACTTAAGAAGGTAGCTCACTCAAGCAAATATCAACAAAGAGATTTTTGAAATATTAAATGGTATATCAATGCTTTTAAATAAATAAAAGCAAAAAGAACAACAAAAACAGGAATGGAGATTTATATGCATCTCTATGTAATTCAAATTGTTAAAATATCCATAGGTGGCAATTCTGTCAGTCTATACCTGTTCCAAAATTTTATGAATGGGTACCAGTTTTTCTGGAAAATCTCTATACAATCTTCCTTCCCGTATGAATTTATAAGCCATAATCTCATTTTTCATTTTGGCATTCCACATCTTCTATTCTCAATTGACCCAGTGTTGGTAGCATAGCTGATTTCCATCTTTTGCCAACAGAATTCAGGCCGAGGTCAACTTATTAAAAATTGGCACTTCATGCTCCTTTCCTGAGCTCGGAAAAGTTACTTTTTTGAACTACAACTCCCATCAGCCCCAGGCAGCATGGCCACTGGATTGGGCTGATGGGAGTTGTAGTTCAAAAAAGTAACTTTTCCAAGCTCAGCTCCTTTCTTATTTGTCCTTTAATTGCACCTAATAACAATGTTAGAGGGTTCATCTTGCTCTAGTATTCCAGGATATCCTTCATACTGTTTATTATTTCTTTCCAATATCTCTTTACCTGGGAGCATTCCCACCAAACATGGGCAAATGTGCTTCTCCATCTGCTACATCTCCAACATATATCAGATGAATTTAATTTTTCAATACTTTTTTACAGCACACTAGAGTTAATACACTACAGCCTGTATTTTCTCTCTTTCTGTTTCTTCACCAGTTATACAGAAGGCTTCTGCTAGCTCTTGAACAAGAGTTCATATAACAGCATGAATGCATTTTCTCCTTCCTTTCATAGTTCTTTGGATCCAAGCCAAAGCAGTACACAGGGACATAAAATACTGTATGTTTCAACCCGTTTTCTACCTCTTTCCAGAAAGGAGCTGATCTCTAGGCTAGATCAAGCTGAGAAAGAGAGCATGGATGCTGCCCGGCTAACTAAGGAGTATGCAGACCTGACAGAAGAGAACCGAACGCTGAAGCTGGCCCAGACACAATGTGTTGAACAGCTGGAGAAGCTTAGAATACAGTATCAAAAGAGGCAAGGATCATCATAACTTTGAATGAACCTGTCTGGGGCAATAAAAATCTAGGGTCTGTTGTGCTGGGCAAGTGTTTTTTTTTTTTTGTTTCCCTTCCAAAGGTTCTCTCTAACATGTTGGCATACTTCACTTGCAGAATATGCAAACGATTTAACACTTGCCAGCTGCTAGCTTAATACAGTATGTATATTTTATCTGTTATATAAAATAAATATTTTATTTCAAGTAACATGATTGGATGCTTATCTATCTCTGTTATATGTTCAAATGGAAAAGATTTCTTTCCTAAAGATATTTCGTCCAATTTTAAGAAAATACAAGCACACCAGTAATTGATATCAATAGTTTCTATGTTGGGAGGTGGACCATACTAAGGCATATCAGTAGGAGCACTGTTAATATGGGGAACACTGGAGCACACTCCTGTTCTTTC
This sequence comes from Rhineura floridana, assembly GCF_030035675.1. Lineage (NCBI taxonomy): Eukaryota > Metazoa > Chordata > Lepidosauria > Squamata > Rhineuridae > Rhineura > Rhineura floridana. The sequence goes on along the minus strand of NC_084484.1, from coordinate 104,475,985 downwards.
ATAAATCTGAACTGGTTGTGGGAGAAAAGCTAGTTCGCTTATCTGGTAATATATGCCAAAGGGTCATCATACGTTGAATAACATTTGAATGCTTGTAACTTGGCACCTCAGTCACTTTCTTTTAATAACTATCGCTGTAATCCTATTCAAATTTACCTGGGACTAAGTCCTGTTGTACTCATTGGGACTAACTTCTGAGTAGACTTGCATAGGATCACACTGTAAATTGGCAATAATGATTTGTACGATTTCAATATGGTAAGGAAATGGAAAAGGGCACTTCTCTTTGTACCATGCTAATCTTCACTTTTTCCTTGAAAGTAAGCCCCATTGATTTTAATTACGCTTATTTTAATGAGCTGGTTTAGTAGTATAGCTTGCCATAGTAATCCTTCCAAGAGGAAGTCCTATTAATATTTCCATGATAGCACTTGCTTCTCAGTATGTGTGCTCAGAATCAGAATGTTGATGTAATCTAGATATTCTTGGAAGCAAACTGAAATCATAATCCTTTCTGTGCATGACACCTTAGATTTTTAGTCAGACTTTTCAGCTGTGGTTTCATGCAGTGAGACAGCTGTGCAAATGCTGGTGCCACACACATGCACAGCAGGGGTTTCACACATGATCTTGGCTGCCTGCTTCTTGAGTATGAGTGGTTGTAACAGTGCGAAAAGCTAGTTTGGGTTGACTTTTTGAAGCTGACTTAGTGTATGGTAGAATGACACACTGTGGGCAGAAAGGCTTGTGAGAGTCAGCCTATATTTTCTGGTAGATGCATTTTCAGGCCAGAGTAGATGAGTTTAGATGAGATCTGTGATTGGATGCCTTTTTTCTTAAAAGCATCCCAATGGCCCCCAAATTTGATCAGGATCACGGTGTGGAGAGAGGAAGGGGCTTAACCAAATTTAGATTATTTCCCTGAAGTTCTTTGTCTCATTAGGGAAAACATACAGGTACCTAGACTTACGTGGTAGTTTTCCTAGCAGGACAAATACTAGTTTTATGGGGTTGGGCAACTTAGATAAGGAAGAGAGGAGTTAACCTTCCTGAAATAGGTAGTCCCACTCCAGTTGCCATCCTTCCTTCCGGCAGCTGCTTTTCAAGGGAGAAAAGAGTATTCTGTGGCAGATCCCCATGTTTCTTCTAGTTTGGTGCTAAAACTACACTCTTATGGTAAAGTTGCTGGGGTTTATGCTATTTTCATTGGAGATGAACAACAAGATCTCTCTCTCTCTCTCTCACACACACACACAGATACACTCTTGTTCACATATCAACAGATATATTAAAGATTAAATTGCCCAAAAGCTAAATAAAAGGAGCATTTATTTTGAAAATGGGTTTTTAATACCTCATAATCTGAAATATAGAGCCTGGGAAAGAATTATGTACAATCTAAAGTGTGTGTGTGTGTGTGTGTGTGTGTGTGCGTGAGAGAGAGAGAGAGAGAGAGAGAGAGAGACTGGCTTTATGTAAATGATAGTCCTGTGCTTTGTCGAACAAAAAATAGTATAGAATTCTGGGCAATTCTGAGCACACTTACTGTTAAATATATTCCACTAATATCAGTGAGGCTTGCTTCTAAGTATATGTGGTTAGAATCAGGATGTTAAAATTGTGTATCATCTTTTTGGCACGTAAGAAATGGAAAAATAATGTGAAGATATTAGAGTGGTGAATAATTAAGATTTATTATTGTCAGTTGGAACCTCAATCCGAAATGCATCACTTGGAAGTTCAGTAATGGGATTTCCTTTTGGGTAATGTGTTTAGGTTTGTGGTGTAAAAAAAGTATAGTCCTGTATCTGTATCTTCATCAGTTTTCTAGGAGAAATAGCTAAGCAAAAAATGTTTAATAACGAATATCCTGGCATTTCCCCCCTTCCTCTACTGGTAACTGTGTTTTCCTGAAACTAAAAGTTCTTTGTTATACTTCCATTTCTATTCATACAGTATTTTTTTCATTAAAAGACAATATAAAAAGTATTTTTGTTCCTGAACTTTTTTTTGTCTGCCTAGAACTTTAAACTTCTGTTAGTAAGTCTTTGGTCTGACTGAGATGTGTAATTTGCTTATATAATATTAAGGTTCTCACTAAATACTCTGAACTGGTGAAAATTGTTATAGTTCTTGTGGACTCCACAAGAACTCAAACTCAACTAAAGCGAGTTCTAAGTTCTCTTGAAATCAATAGATTATTTATGGCGACTAACTTCAACTCATTGATTTAAATGAGATTTAAGTGTTTTCACTTTAGTTGGATTACGGCCTGTGTACAACCAACAGTCTTTTACTCAATCTTGTGCTGATATTTGTGTGTGGAATTAGCATAATCCAAACTATATCCCATGATCTGTGATGCCCTGCTGCTAGAGATTTTCTGCAAAATTTGTACCTCATTTACAGATGAAGCCCTTACTCTGTTTTACATCTAGCCATTGTTTAATCTCCTCTTCATCTTCAGAGTCTTTTCTTTTCTTCTTGTCCTCCTCCTTAAAGTGCTCAGGGTGTATCCTTGTACTGTGGTACTCATTCATTAAATTTCTAAAACTAGCTACATCGTCCCAGAACCCAGCTATTTCACACCCTTGTCTCAAGCCAATTTTGACACACTGTATCAAATACAGGAGTGTTCAGGGGCTACTGTGGTACGATTATACAAATTCAGCATCATTTAGGTGAAAATAAAAAGCTCATGATTCCAAGAAAAGGAAATGCATGAATATGCAGGAAATGTTTCTACAATGAAAGTGATGTGGCTATCTACACTACAAACCTATATTATCTTTACAAGCACTCTAATCTGCTTTCCCCCCCCAACAAATTCTGGACAGTGTAGTCTGACTTAGAAGTGTGAACTGTCTATTTGATGTCTCCCCCTCCTGGTAACTGCAGTTTCCCATGATTTCCTGGGGAGAGGGGATGGCTGTTGAACAAGTTTAAATGTGTGGTGTAGATAGCAATGCTATGGACAGCATTGCAAAGAACAAAACTGAAATGAAATGCAATGAGCATGCCGGTTTGGATCTGTCCTAATTGCTCATTTTTGGAGCTACTTATGATAGCAGAGCTATCTGAGCAGGGGGATAGGGTGCAGGGGACTTTAATGGGGGGGAAGGTCAGGTCCTGGCTGAGGGCCCTGCAACCCTGAGGGGGCCTTTAAGGGCCCCTCCTTAGGGTGTGGGGGTAGTGCTCCCCTTCTGCTATCAGCAGGGTCGACTCCCAACCCTGCCGCAGATCGCAGAGAGGGATCTCCCAGCCCCCTCTAAAGACTGTGCGGGCCTCCTACACCTGCCTGCTCCACCTACCTCTCCTCCCTTTCTGTGAATGCCCTGCACACTGTGCACACAGCTGCCATCAACCAAGATGGCAGCAGAGGCTTCTGTAAGGGGCTGATGCCCCTACAGCCATCTACATAGATGGCAGGCATGTGTGCACATGCAGCATAAGGCAGCACACAGGGCATTCACAGAAAGAATAGGTAGGTGGAGTGGGCAGGTGCCACAGGGCCTGCATGGTCTGTGGGAGGGCACCACAGGCCCAGGGCAGGCTGGCGTCCAAGAGCCCAGACATGCTTGGCACTGGCACTGTCCATGAACTTCCTTAAGTTAACTTAGTTTTGGATCCAACCCATGAACTAAAATGAAGGTCTAGCAAGCACTGAAAAAAATCATTTTCTATGTATGAAGAAGAAATTTTATTTGAAACATATAGCCCACTTTTCAGTTATCTCAATTCTCAAAGCAGGAAACAGCAAAATAACAAAATGTCAATTAAAACCACTATAATAGCAATTATTGTCTGCAAAGCAATACGGTTCTATAAAATAAGAGCTGGAAAAGGTTCAAAAAAGGTCAACCAAAATGATAATGGAGCTGGAACAACTCTCCTATGAGGAAAAGGTTACAACATTTTGGGCCTTTTAGTTTTAAAAGAAGGTGAGTTTTGAGGGATTATAATAGGGGTATAAAACTATGCATGGTGTGGAGAAAGTGGAGACAAAAATGTTTTTCTCCCTCTCTGAGAACAAGAACTGGGGATAGTGGTGGCAAGATAGGTCAGTTTCAGTTGTGTGAGTTTCTCATTTTTCCAGTCTTAAATTTAGTTCACATTTCTACAGAAACTCACAAAAAAAATCCTCATGAAAATTCTCCAGCATTTTATTGCAAATTTCTCCTAATAAACATATTTTTGTAGTTGTGACTAACATACACATTTTTGCAAGAAATTTATCTTAATATAATGCATTTTGTATGTTATTTTCACTAATATATACAGTGCCTTGCAAAAGTAATCAGAACCCTGCCCAATGCTCTCGTATTACTAAATTACAAATGGTACATTGTAATTCGTTCTATATGATAATTTATTTTGAAACACTGAAACGCAAAACCAATTATTGTAAGGTGACATTGGTTTTATGTTGGGAAATGTTTGTAAGAAACATAAAAAACTGAAACATGTTGCTTGCATAAGTATTCAACCCCTGTGCCGGGGAAGCTCCCAGTTTACACAGATGAAAGAAATTGCCCTATTGAGGACATGGTTACCTTACCATTGGCCTCCACCTGTGAACCATTAAAGTTGTTGTCACATTGTCAGTTGTCAACATTGTTGAAGGATCATTGGTCAGGCTGTGGATCTGAAGGAAAATGAAGACATGCTACAGAAGTGAGAGATAATGTAATACAAATGCATAGATTAGGAAAAGGGTACAAAATAATATCCAAGTGTTTGGATAGCCCAGTGAGCACAGCTGGATCAATAATCAGCAAGTGGAAGCTACATCACACCACCCAGGCACTGCGCAGAAAAGGCCGTCCCTCAAAACTCAGCGCTCGAACAAGAAGGAGACTTGTGAAAGGAGCCACAGAGAGGCCTAAAATCACTTTGAAGGAGCTACAGAGGTCAGTGGGAGTGGCGTAATAGTGCACCAGTCAACTATATCAAGAGCTCTGCATAAGACTGACCTGTATGGGATGGTGGGAAAAAATAGGCCATTACTCATAAGAACATAAGAAGAGCCTGCTGGATCAGGCCAGTGGCCCATCTAGTCCAGCATCCTGTTCTCACAGTGGCCAACCAGGTGCCCGGGGGAAGCCCGCAAGCAGGACCCGGGTGCAAGAACACTCTCCCCTCCTGAGGCTTCCGACGACTGGTTTTTAGAAGCATGCTGCCTCTGACTAGGGTGGCACAGCACAGCCATCACGGCTAGTAGCCATTGATAGCCCTGTCCTCCATGAATTTGTCTAATCTTCTTTTAAAGCCATCCAAGCTGGTGGCCATTACTGCATCCTGTGGGAGCAAATTCCATAGTTTGACTATGCGCTGAGTAAAGAAGTACTTCCTTTTGTCTGTTCTGAATCTTCCAACATTCAGCTTCTTTGAATGTCCACGAGTTCTAGTATTATGAGAGAGGGAGAAGAACTTTTCTCTATCCACTTTCTCAATGCCATGCATAATTTTATACACTTCTATCATGTCTCCTCTGACCCACCTTTTCTCTAAACTAAAAAGCCCCAAATGCTGCAACCTTTCCTCGTAAGGGAGTCGCTCCATCCCCTTGATCATTCTGGTTGCCCTCTTCTGAACCTTTTCCAACTCTATAATATCCTTTTTGAGATGAGGCGACCAGAACTGTACACAGTATTCCAAATGCGGCCGCACCAATCTGAAAGCACATCTAGAGTTTTCCAGAAAGCATGAGAGTGCCCCAGCTGTGATGTGGGAAAAGGTGTTGTGGTCAAATGAGACCAAAGTAGAGCTTTTTGGCCAAAACTCAAAGTTCTATGTGTGGCCGAAACCTAACACTGCCCATGCCTCAAGACACACCATCCCTACAGTGAAGTATGGTGGTGGCAGAATCATGCTGTGGGGATGCTTCTCATCGACAAGGACTGGGCATCTTGTTAAAATTGAAGGAAGAATGGATGGAGCAAAATACAAGGAAATATTGCTTCAGTCCAGAACTTGCTTCAGTCCACTAAAAAACTGAAGCTTGGGAGGAAATTCACTTTTCTGCAGGACAATGATCCCAAGCACAAAGCCAGAGCAATGTTGGAAAGACTCAAGAACAAAAAGGTGAACATCCTACAGTGGTCCAGTTAAAGTCCTGATCTGAATCCCATTGAGAATCTGTGGCGCTCTTTGAAAATTGTGATCCACAATCGACATCCAACCAACCTGAACGACCTGGAGCAAATCTGCCAAGAAGAATGGGCCAAAATCCCTCCGACACTGTGTGCAAAGCTATTACATACCTACCCCAAAGACTTAAAGCTCTTATTGCAGCTAAAGGTTGCTCTAGCAAATATTAATATGTGGGGGTTGAATACTTATGCAAGCAACATGTTTCAGTTTGTTATGTTTCTTACAAACATTTCCCAACATAAAACCAATGTCATCTTACAATAATTTATTTTGAGTTTCAGTGTTTCAAAATAAAATATCATACAGTACAAAATTACAATGTACCATTTGTTATTCAGTAATATGAGAGCAGGGGTCTGATTACTTTTGCAAAGCGCTGTATATATTTATGCACACTTCCCCCTAATACATGCATTTAAAAAAAAACATTGTTTGGAGAACTGCATTGCAAAATTCGGATAAGTGTGAATTTTGAAGGATGGCTGTGTTTTGGTTCTCACATAGTTTCAGAAAGCAAATTTGATAGATCCAGCTTTAAATGCAAACTGAACCAAATTTATCTCCCATCCAGTGAAGCTGAATGTCGGAAAATTCATGACAGGCAAAAAGAAGAACTTCTTTATATAGCACTTAGTTAAACTCTGGAAATCACTCCCACAAGATGTAGTGATAGCCACCAACTTGGATTGCTTTAAAAAAGGATTAGATATATAAATGGAGGATAAGGCTATCACTGACTACTAGATATGATGGCTGTGTTCACAGGCTTCCCATAGGTATCCAGCAGGCCACTGTGAGAACAGGATTCTGGACTAAATCAGTCTTTGGTCTGATCTGGCAGGACTCTTCTTATGTTAATGCGAGTGGGTAAAATAAAAGCATATGTGACATCTATATTTCATATAGTGGAACAGGGCTGTAAATACACAAACAGTTTCTACACATCGGTAATGCTTCATTTGCTGCTCAATATATGCCTGAATTGTAGCACCTCTGCCATGTCATCAATCTACCCAAAAGGTTGGAAGCTTTTGCAAATGGAAGAAGCTGCTTTATTAATTTCAGTGAAAACCACATATGTGTGCATCTCAATGGGTATGCACATCTTTGCCTCCATGGAAATGAATGGGATACTCTCATCCTTGCAAAATGTCAGATATTACTGCATCATGGCCAATCCATGTAGGAACTGCAGAATTTCAAAAAAGCTTCCTCATAGCAAAATTATGGTCATTCTCCCCTCTCCATGAGCTGACCATTTGTTGTGCTTGCTTAAAGCCTATGATTCAGTCAATTGTTTCATCTAAAATTACCAGGCCTACCAGGACAATATGACTATGATTACTTATCTTCAGAGCATTTAGGTGGCAATATAACAACACATTTTAAAAATATGCTGCCTTTCCCACTTGCAGTTGCGACTTTGACTCTTCCAAAAGTAGCAAATGCTCAATATGTTTTTCTTTAAATATTCCAGGGTATGAATCATGCAATGTTGAAACTGCTTGACAAGTGAATGACTAGAAGGTTACAAATATATACACTCAGACAACACCCCCAGTGCTAACACTAACTTTAGCTTCAGCATTCCATTCAGCAGAAACAGGTGTTTCAATATCCTATCCTAACTATGGTCATGCTTTAGCAGGAAATCTTCACAGTTTTGAATCTTTTTCAAAGAGAGCATAATGTCTAATAAGAGCTTGCTTTAGCGAAACTAGATTAGAAACAAGCAGTAATACATTTGTAAGCATCGCCTCAAAGCTTTGGTAGTGCTTATGTTCTGTTCATCTGCATTATATGCCACCCTGAAACATTACAATTCTACATCAGGACATACCAAAAGGAAGGGCAGTGACTAGCCATTGACAGCCCACATTACTTTTGAAAGTTCTAGTTAAGAATGGGATTAGACTGCCTCAACAATTATCTGTGATGTTTCCAGAGGTTATCAAATGGATACAAGATACGGGCAGAGACCATTCACAATTATTTGCATCACCTTCATTGCACAGCATATAGGTTAATTAATTTCTATAAGATGTGATGGCTACCAAATTAGATAGCTTTAAAGGGTTTTTTTTACGCAAATTAATAGAGGATAAAGCTCAGTGCTTCTACTACTTCCAGGATCAGAGGTACCATGCCTCTGAATATTAGTCACTGGAGAACAACAGTGGATGATGGCTATTGCCCTCAAATCTTGCCGGTGGACTTCCCATAGGCATCTGGTTGGCCCTGAGGAAAACAGGATGCCTGGCTACATGGTCCTTTGGTCTGACCCAGCAGGGTTGTTCAAGTTCTTATGTTCCTAGGTTTTTAATAGTAATTTAACATCTATAGTGTGCCAGCTCTGTCCTCTTAATCATTTGGGCAACAGTGTTAGGAGGACTTAACTATTACCCACAGCATCAGAACCTCATTTTCCTGCTCATCCTGTAATGCGATACATTGCATTAATGCCAAAAAATATAACTTCATCTGCACAGGACAAAAAGGACAGTCTCTACACCACAGAATGACACAACTCTGACATCAAAAATGGCAATATCCAGAATCCACCAGGAGAACATTTCAGTCTTCAAGGGCACTTTGCAGTTGATTGGAAAGTCACCATTATTATTCATCATCATCATCATCAACAACACCCACTTCAAAGGGAGGCTTGTATGAAACAGATGTAGCTGTATATTTATCATCCCACTATAGGTATTAAATTGGCATAGTAAAGCTAGGAAGATTTGTGTTATCACAAAATATTTCCTGCAAATATTTCTTGTAATGCATACATTTGAGCTTTGAACTGAAGTACTACAACTGTGTGTTCCCTTTGCATTTCTGACCTTTTGGCCAGAGGGTTTTGTATATTCCCTTGTGAGTTTTGGTAAATAAAATCTATTGCAATTGCAGATAAAACTTCATGAATCTGATGAACTGATCTCTAATTTGCAGAGGCTTAAGCCCAAATAAGATGGTTAGTCTTCAAGGTGCCACAAAACTGTTTATCGTTTTTGCCGTAACGGATTATCACAACTACTCATGCAGAATACCTGTGGATGTGGATGTACATTTAAAGCACTTCCCCTCCAAAAACCCCAAAAAAGGAATCCTGGGAACTGTAGTTTGTTAAGGGTGCTAGGAATTGTAGCTCTGTGAGGGGAAACTCCAGTTATCAGGATTCTTTAGAAGGGAAATGTGCTTTAAATATATGGTAAGTACACAGCAACAGATCAATAACAATATACATCATTGTCACTTAATAGAGTTTTGTAATCTATATTACTCTAAAATTATGTTTCTTGACATATTTATTATGACAGAACACAATTTGGTTAAAAATCTGTCTTGCCTTCACAAAGAAGAATCTCACTTATATGCTAGTCAATTGGCACCAATGGGAGCTTTCCTCCAGATGCAAATAGTGTGTGTCTGGGGAGAGAATAATTAATCCCCTCTATTCTTAGTAGAATCCTGATCCAGATTTCCTCCCTGCAACTGATATTTAAGTACACATGATTCCTAACTACATGAATAGTGTGATGTTTACTTTGGTTCAAAGTGCAGGTGTCTAAAACAGAGCTACCCATATATTCCCCTTCAAGGGTTGTTGGACTATATCATGTTAGCCCATTGGCCATATTGACTGGGGTTCATAGGAGTTGTCATCTGTCAGCATCTGGAGGGCACCATGTTGGCTACTCCTGGAAGAAAAGCACATGGACATTCATAAAACACTTATACGTTTTGGGCTGGATGGTGGACTCTTCTGTCACATTTCTGTCAAAAAGGATTCAGTAAATTTGATAAGTTGTAGATGTTATTCTCAGAAGAAATAAGTAAATAAAACTAGAGAGATATTCTGGGAATAGCTTTTGTTCCTCAGTGTAAATATTCATCAATCTGAAATGTTCACTTCTTGCATGGTCATATGCAATATGAAGATTACTGTGGCAATGAAACTTAAAATGCCTTGAGAGTAATCCAGTGAAAGTTGAGCATTTTTAATTCTTGCTGAATTTAATGGAATTTTAAAATGTTAAGTGTAGCATGGGAAAGGGCTGAAAAGGCTTGTATTAGCGCACTCCACTGATGTGATCTGTTATCTACAGAAATCCCTTAAAACTGTCAGTATTTCCCATTTTTTAAACAAATGCTAATGAAAGTTAAAAGAGGAAAGCACAAAAGCAGGACTACAGCTGAATGTCAAGAAGACTAAAGTAATGACAACAGAAGATTTATATAACTTTAAAGTTGACAATGAGGGCATTGAACTTGTCAAGGATTATCAATATCTTGGCACAGTCATTAACCAAAATGGAGACAATAGTCAAGAAATCAGAAGAAGGCTAGGACTGGGGAGGGCAGCTATGACAGAACTAGAAAAGGTCCTCAAATGCAAAGATGTATCACTGAACACTAAAGTCAGGATCATTCAGACCATGGTATTCCCGATCTCTTTGTATGGATGTGAAAGTTGGACAGTGAAAAAAGCGGATAAGAGAAAAATCAACTAATTTGAAATGTGGTGTTGGAGGAGAGCTTTGCGGATACCATTGACCGTGAAAAAGACAAACAATTGGGTGTTAGAACAAATTAAACCAGAACTATCACTAGAAGCTAAAATGATGAAACTGAGGTTATCATACCTTGGACACATCATGAGAAGACATGATTCACTAGAAAAGACAATCATGCTAGGAAAAACAGAAGGGAGTAAAAAAAGAGGAAGACCGAACAAGAGATGGATTGATTCCATAAAGGAAGCCAGAGACCTGAACTTACAAGATCTGAACAGGGTGGTTCATGACAGATGCTATTAGAGGTCGCTGATTCATAGGGTCGCCATAAGTTGTAACGACTTGAAGGCCCATAACAACAATTTCCCATTCTCCTTTGCTCTTTCTATTCCAAATATACAGTAATCACAGTTTTGACGCTTTCTCCCCAAATCTCATCATGCAGCCAATTCCATGCACATTTTCTCAAATACAAGCCCATGTTCAGATCAATGGTTGATATGCATAGGACTGCCCCTTTATAAGATTGATCCCATGTACTTGTACTCAAAAGGAAGTCTAGCTGTATTCTATGGCACTTACTTGCAAGTCACAAGCAAGGATCAAGGTTCACAGCCTTGAAATCTCTTGGATTTTCCCCTCCTTATCTGGTGCCAACGATACCATTCATCCTGAGAACCTCCGGGCTGTCGAGGAAGAAAAGAGAATTCTGCTTCAAAGGTGTGGATGGGGGAGAGGGTCTCCATGGTATGTTAAAGGTGGCTACAAAATGGGGGGGAAGAAATGTGGAGGGCATAAGAGGGGATCATCAGCAGTTGTGTTAGGAAATGAAGAGTGCTGTTTGCCAATCCATTACTTGTTGGACTGACTCTGTGACTGCCTGACCCTTGGCATGCAGGCACAAACACCAGAAGAGAGAAAAGGCAGGAAGGGCCACCAGAATGGACATCAGTCATGAGGAGGGAGAGACAGACAACCCTTCTTCTGTGTCTATTGCTGCGAGGACTGAAGGCCTAGGGAAAAGACATTGCTACCACTCCTCCTCCTTGCAGGGACCTTTCCAGTGATATGCACCACAATAAAGTAGATTTAGAAGAAAGAGTGAGCAAGCAAGACAAATGAAATGTGGGTTGGTCTGCTAGCCACAGGGAAGGGAGGCTGCAAGCGAGAAATTGAACATACAAAACCAATAACATCCCAGGATATCATGGTTGAAGCTGCACATTCTCAGAGTCTATTTTGTTTATCAGGGTTGACAAAGTTTTTATTTATTTATTTTGCTCAAACATCTGTCAAAGCAGTTGTAAAGCTTCAAATGGTGGGAGGGGAGGGGAGAAAGAAGAGAAATGTTAATTGTGTACTTCACAACTTAAGTAATACACAAGGTCATCTAAAGGGGGCCCCCATGGGACCACTCAGTCTATGGTTACCTAGCTGTACCACCGCTTGTATCCACCATATCATATGGAAATGCTTGATATGATTTCATCATGTGGTGTGTTTCCCTCCTCACCTCCAGCAGCAGCTTATAGGATCCTCCTAGCGGTAGGTTATTGCCTTGTTTGTGTGTAAAAGTCTGGATTTTTCTGTAACATGAATCCAATGATTTCACTTAGGGCAGTGCTTCCCAAACTTTTCCTCCCACAGATGACTTGAAAATTGCTGTGGGTCTGGGTGGACCACTTAATAATTTTTTGCCTGTTGCAGCCATTGTAATTTTCTGTGCCTAGATGCTGTATAATTTTAATTGCATTTTAATTGCTTCTTTCATTTCTTATATATTGTATTTTATTCTATGGAATTAAAAAACCCAATAAAATACAATTAAAAAACAAAATGAATATTTTGTTTGATAGATGTGCCATCTCCCACCACAAACCCACAGACATGCCACAATCCAACTCTATGGTGATGGACCAGTGATGGTCTGCAGACCATAGTTTGGGAGCTCCACTTTAGGGAAAGGGCTGTAGCTCAGTGGCAGAGCATCTGATTTCCACACAGAAGGTCCCAAGTTCAATCCATGGCACTTCCAGTTAGGACTGGGGGGTACTCCTGTCTGAAACTCTGGATTTCGCTGCCTGCCAGTGTACAACAATGCTAGGTGGGCCGTTGGTTTGACTTAGTATGAGGCATCTTCCTATGTTCTTCCTACTTCCCAGAAGGCTTGTAGGAAGGGCAGTAGAAAGATGAAAAGGGGGGATGGAGGGTCCATTCAGAGGGATTTATAAAAACGTTTGTGTTTTTTTGGCTTGATGTGTCCTCCTCAGAAAAATGCTACAACAGGGACTTTATAACTCCTTTTAATCCATTTCTCTTTGGGTTGTGAAACACTGTTACTCAGTCAGAGGTATTCAAAAACATGGCTCAGAAAGATAAGTAGTTTTAAGTAGAGTAGCTTATAAATATGCTAGCTATGCACTGAGCTCAGACCTACCATGATGTGTGCAGCTGAACAAACAAATCGACTATTTTGGTTTCATCTAAGCATGTGAAACTTGTCTATTGATGCACATTCCTATTTAAAGTGTGATTTAAAATCAGTCTGGAGCAAGCAACTTTTTTTAAAAAAATTGAAAGTCATACAATGATCATGATGAAAGGCCACCCCCTTTCTTGTACAAGAAAAAGACTTCAGAAAATACCCCTTCTCTCAAAACTCATCATTATCATCTCTAGGGCGCTAATACTAATGCACATTGTTCTTATTTGAGGGATTTGCAGTGGTTTCAAAACTTCTTGTAGCTTTCCTGTGTATCGATAAATGGGTATGCTAAGGACGGAGGCAGCCCAATCCTTTGCATATTTAGAAATCTGTCCCAGAAGCTGTAGCTAAGGTAATGTATTGTGGCTCATCTGCTCACTGGACAAAATATTGCTGTCATGTTCACCATGGCTGTGAAAGAATTGCTCTGGCTGTCAGCTAAATTCAAGGTGCAGCACTAGTACATAAAGCCCTATACAGCTTGGCACCAGGATACCTATACAATTGTCTCATTCCCTACATACCCAATTGATCACAGCATTCTGCAGGAGAGGGCATCCTGCAGATACCATCTTATCAGGAAGTCCATTCCACATGATGTCAGAAGCCACACTGGATTTTAGTGTGGATTTGAAGCTGCCTCTCTCTCTCTCTCTCTCTCTCTCTCTCTCTCTCTCTCTCTCTCAGCATTTGCACAACTTCCTTCTCATCCAAATGGCAGCCTGCAGTTTCCCTTGCTAAATCTGGATTTTCCCAATCTGCAGATATTCTGATAAGGGAAGACAATCCAATATAAAATTGCATGTTACAATTGTGTGGACACGTGCGTGGCGACATTTCACTAGCTGGCCTCCATTGCCACACTCCCCACTTCTATTTTGTTTCTATCAGGCAGCCCAAAGGAAGGGAGGCATCCCGCCCTTTTCCACCTTGTTGCTGAAGACACAACTGCGGTACTTTTATTTTTATTTTTAAAGCCTCTCTCTTACACAGAAGTGCTCTTCCATCATAGTTGTTATGATCCAATTTTAATGAATAAAGTGATAATATGGATAGAGCTGTGCAACAGCAATAATTGTTACTACAATGTAACAATACAGTGTAACAATAGTTAATGTGAGGCTTTTATTTGGTGGAAGTGAGGAACACAGGTATAGATTATAGTTTTTATGCAATTACTATATAAACAATGGTGAATATTGGTCTCCTCAAGTCCTACCCTCACATTGTCCTGCCTTTTCTCATTCTAACTGGATGATTTTCATTCTAACCCCAATCTTAACCACCTGGGAGCAAATTCTCACTCCAGACTTGGCATCTGCATACGTTTTTCAACAAATTAGAACGTATTCACTGTTAATCATGGAAACTTTAGATTACATTACCTATATATTTTTAAAAAAATATGTGTGAATCTTCATATTATAATATAGTAGCTTCAAGTATTTGGGAAGGGGCTACAAAAATTAATATAATAACATTTTCAGCATGAGTTTCTCTTTCAAACAATGATATTTTTCTTCTAGTTCTGCTCTACAGACAATGCAGAAGCATTACAGTTGCAATATAGTTCATTCAATAATGTAACATGAGCTAACAAAATGCTTCCTTAGCCAACTTATGTAAGTTACAAAGATCAGTTATTTTCAACAGACATCAGATAAGTGTCTGTCTTTAAATACATCATCAATGTGAAACCCAGCTGGGAGCAGTGGTCCTTTAACTGTAGTAATTCTTCAAAGCCAATATCTCAAAACCAAAAAGCACCCAGAAAAACGCGATTATGTCTCCAGTCAGCAGTTTCTTTTTTGTGCTGCCTCATTTCCTTTACAGTTGAAAGGAAAACAAACAAGCAGAACTTTAGACATTTCCAAAAACTACATATAAATAAGTATTCATTTAATTGGATAATATGAAGCATTATCTGACTTATCCTATTATAATTTTATTGCATTTAACCCAGCAGCATGGTGTCCAGCCTTATACCTTTTGCATATGTTGCAACACAAATGCACTGTATACCCATATGTAACAGGATTGCCTTGCTTCAGAGGGGATACAGTCACCCCTCAAACTCCAGAGGTATGGTAGTCCATGTAGAACCAACAAGGAGATATGGAGCTTCAGTGGAAATGGGACCTCACTTTCCATAGCCAGATCAAAATCTCATAACAAAGAAGATAAATGGTTATTTATTTATTTATTATACATTGACCAAGCAATCATATCCAAAAGATATGCCAACAGAAGGGCTATAGGATATGGCAGATAGCATGATTTGCTGGCAGAACGCAAGATATGCCACTACCATGACTGTTATGCCAGTGGAATACCACCGATATATGTAAATGGAATACCCTGGTGGAGCAGCCGTTCTGCTGGCAAAGATGTGCCAATGGAATGACTGGAACTGTTTGGAGTTGCGGGCAGGAAAGGGACAGCACATG
The DNA here is from genome assembly GCF_030035675.1 of Rhineura floridana. Classification (NCBI taxonomy): domain Eukaryota; kingdom Metazoa; phylum Chordata; class Lepidosauria; order Squamata; family Rhineuridae; genus Rhineura; species Rhineura floridana. Next base: position 104,460,383 of record NC_084484.1, on the reverse strand, counting down.
GAAGGAGCACACTTAACACTATTGCCTATACTCCTCCATGACCACACTCCTGTTGAAGGTGGAAAATTGCACCAGTCCCATACCTAGTGCAAGGAATTTCCCCCCCCTGTCCTGGCTCCTGACCAGAGAAGCACACTCAGGATTCAAAGACTGGGTTTTGCATGAGGTTTTATTCCAGTGCTCAGTACAGGAATGCAGCATCAAAACATACACAGCATATCAGGATACTGAACAGGTGCGAACAGGTGCTGCCCTGGGCTCCTGCTGGGAGGAAGGGCGGGATATAAATCAAATAATAAACAAACAAACAAACAAACTAGGCATAGAAGCAGTAATGGCATTCCCACCTTGTGCGGGGGCGTGTTTGCTGCCACCACCCACTCTTTGGAAGACTCAGGAATATTCCCGAAGGTTTTGAGTGGGGTCAGGTGGGGTCTGACAATCAATAGGAAGAAGCAGTAATGGAGAGTTGTCATAACAACCTTATCATAAGAAACTCTAAATAAAAAAGAGAGGGGGGCTGGCAATTTACTTGCCTGAGCTAATTCTAGAACTTTTTGTCCTTTGTGTCAAGGTGGTGGCTCCTTCTGGGAAGAGATGCTGATTCCTTTAGCCTCCTTTTCTCCAGTCTATGTGACTGTGCAGAAAAGGTTTTCTCTGGCTCTGACAAACTACTCTCATTCTTATCTTTCTGGAAGAGTCCAGTCGGTTCATTAGAGTCTATCTGTTCAATGGCTAAGTCTGGGCTGAATGCCAGTGAAAATTCCTCTCTCTCCAGCATAGGCAAAGGAGGTTTACTGACATCAATAGACTCACTAGACACAGAGCTGCCAGAGGTTTCTGGAAGCATTTCTGCCTTGTTTTGCCCAGCCCTCTCCACAACATTTGTAACCCACTCTCCATTCTCCCAGTCCTGCCAAAGGTTCTCCATGGGGCCCATGACACTGCCACTGACTTCACCCAGTGTGGGAGAGGGGAATAAAAAATAACCACTACCATGCAGTGGTGGCTGTGCCCATTGGGACTGGTGAGGCAGAAGGCAGGGAGACCAACAGTATTCGGAGCTAGAACCAATGACAAGCAGGGCCCATCCTTCTCCCTGCAAAGTCCTACAAGGGTGACACCCAGAATAAGGAAGAGAAACCAACAGGCAGTGCCACTCTTTGCAGTGGCTGTAGGTAAGAAGGGAGGCACTTCGAGAATTGTAGCTCTGTGAAGAGAATTGGTATACTGTCACAGCTAAGATGAGAGGCTTGACAGTGTTTTGCTGTTTTCTTCCACCTGTAAAAATAGTGGTCCCAATAAGACATCTGACAAACTGACTTTGTGGCCAAACCTTATATTTCCTTTGAGTTCCTTAGAACCCTCCCATTTGCGGTTAAAAATAGAAAAAAGTTTCCTTGTAGAAAGACACTGGCAAATGCTTCTTCAGTGGTGTCGTAACTAGAACAATAATAATATGGTTTGGAGGCAGGGGTAAGGAGGGAAACTAGCTAAACTTGGAGGAAATGAGATGCCAGCTCCCACAACAATCTACAGGGTCAGATTATTAGAAGTATAGAGATGCCTTCTGATGTATTCCAAAAGCTGAATTAACTGGGGGTGTAAGAGGGCCTTAGTTGTTGCCACAAATACTTATCAGCAGGTGGTAACCTGAATTTGTAAAGGAGCTTTCACTGGTTTCTGGGGACAGGCATAGGTAACATTAACTATGACCTGGGAGACCAGGATTTGAATCCACACACAGCCATGAAGCTCCCTGGGTGACCTTGGGCCACTCGCTGCTTCTCAGCCTCAGATGAAGTCAATGGTAAAACCACCTCTGAATACTGTTTACCATGAAAACCCTATTCATACGGTCATCATAAGTCGGAATCAACTTGATGGCAGTCCATTTCCATTTTCAAGCCTAACATAAGAAAACAAGAAGAGCCTGCTGGAACAGGCCAATGGCCCATCTAGTCCAATATCCTGGACTAGATGTTCTCACAGTGGTCAACCTGATGCCTGTGGGAAGCCCACAATCAGGAACAGAGTGCAAGAGCACTCTCCCCTCCTGCTGTTTCTAGCTACTGGTATTCAAAGGGATAATGCCTCCTACAACGGAGGAAGAACATAGCTATCATGGTTAGTAGCCATTGATAGCTTTATTCTCCATGAATTTAATGCAGGTAGTGAGTTAATATGAGTCATGCCAATTAAGTTTCCTACCACAGAGTTGCAGTGGAGTTGCATGAGCTTCTTAACCAATCAGATCACGTTCAAGGAGTAATCCTGTACCCATGGCAGAGGGTGAACTCAGATCTCTCCGAAAATATTAAAGAGAGTACTTTTTATGGGGAAAAACAGGGTACAGTATGCTTACTGAAGGGAAGCCATCACTCACAAGGGATAATTAATAGCCAAATGCATTAAATGTGGCACTGGGTTTGGAAGCTTATTAGCCTTGCACATACATGACTCATGCATTAGCTACTACAAGGAGATTCCCCGTTACAGCAGCCACTCTGGGGAGAATCTGGCAGGAACAAATGGGGCTTCCCCACTTACTTGTACTTGCCTTGAGCTGCCTCTGATTGCTTACACTAGTGCTGTGTTCTTTACTAGAATGTAGCCAAAATAAACACCAAGTTCCGTTTGAACCAAGATCCTTGTAACAACGGGTTTGAAAATATCACAGTAGGACACAAGAAAAAAAGTGTCTTTGACCTTAGTGCTGAAACAGTTTAAGGCTTTAAAAGTGATCAGAAGTCAAAAAGTAATATTTTTGCAAATGCAGGAAAAGTGGTGTAATGTGCTGTTGGCATCTCAGTCTATCAGGTGAAAGGCCACCATGATCTGTACTAGCTGAAATTTTCAGACGAAGCTAGCAAGGAGCATGGCCATCAAATGGCATTTTTAATTCTGTCTAAGCAGTATTTAGCATGAGAGCTTGTTAAAACTATGCTGCCTGAAATCATAATAATACTCCCAACCAGACGGCTATAGAACACCACTGTCCCATGGAACAAGAGGGGGAAGGAGGCAAAAACAACAGCAGGCACCTGCTCCTAATCCATCTGGGATGCTTTTGCTTTGTTTTGCTTTAAGTATATGGATTTTAATGTGCTCATTGTCTTTTATTAATATTGTGAACTACTTTGAGGACATCAAGTTGAAAAGCACAATCCAAATAAATTCATAAAATATATAAATACTGGTCTAAGTTCAAGATTTTGGTTTTAGTGTACAAATCCTCATATAGCTTAGGACCAGGATACCTGAAATCTTCCTACCCCTTTTATACCCAGTCGAGCACTGTCCTCTGTAGGTGAGGGCCTCCTGCAGATACCATCTTATCAGGAGGTCAGTTCCGCACAACATAGGAAGCTGACCTTTAGTGCAGTGGCACTGACCCTTTGGAATTCCTCCCCTTAAATATTTCAACAAGCCTTTTAAGTAGAGACTTTGTCCCAGTCTACTTCTGTATTGGAATTGCTTTTTAAGATTTTTTAAAGCTTTTTAAAATATGTTTTAATGTGTTTTTAAATATGTTTTGATTTAATATACTTTAATGTCTGTTTTTATGAAGTTTTATAATGTTTTAAGTGTTTTGTTTGCTGCCCTGGACTCCTGCTGGGAGAAAGGGCAGGATATAATAATAATAATAATAATAATAATATCTGGTTACATAAAACTGCCAAGTCTGACCATTGATTCATCTGTCTCAGACCTATCTACTCTGGCTGGCAGTAGCTCTCTAACCCCCAGGCAGAGGCCTTTCTCAACCCTATGGCATGAGACCCATTTAAACAGGCATCCTGAGGACTGAATCTGGGACCATCTGTATGCAACCATGTATTCTACCACCGCATTGTTAGTTTGTTATTCTTGTATAGGGCTACAGTTGTTGCTACAGAACACTATGACATTAATAAACAAACCTCTGAAGAAAATAGTGGAACTGTACTTAGACAAACATGACATGAACACTTCCATACAGTCTGCATCTCAGACAATAGCATCAGTTTGCTCGATCTATCCTGTTGTGAACACAAGAGAAAAGATAGGTCTCAGCAATATATCTTAAAAATGATTTGTCTCTATTGCAGAGTACATTATGTTAATTATTAATTTTCTGGATAATAGTTCCAGCATCTCCTCTAGTTATGGCTGGATTTTATGGCACTGTAGCACGCGAGCTCCCTCCAGTGGCAGTTTAATTTTAATTGGATATGGAATGCAGAGTTCCGCTACTCCTTTTGAGTGCCTCCTTGGGGCCTACTTGCATGATTAGCAAAAGCAGGTCACATTGTAATCTTTGTGGAAGAGTCACATAATCCTTTTTACAAGCATGATATCCCATTCCTTTGTAATAGACTGGGTCCTGTACAACTCTGCCAGCTGCTACACAATGGTTCAAATATTGGTCAAATATTTTGAAACATTAACAATAAAAAAGATAATCATAAGCAGGCTCGATACCTGTGCTAATTATATTTCTTAAAAACCAAATTAGATAGGTATTATTGTGAAATAACATTAACCTGAAAAGATTATAATGAATTATCTCTTTTAATAGTGGTCATTATAACAGAATCAAATGCCACCGCCAATGGCAAAAACACAGCTCAATAATGGTTATTATTTCTTCTAATTAGACCAAGCATATTTATTTTCCACCCAGTTTTATTGTAATATATTTATGTCATACGACATAAACTGAAGAATTCACATTGTAGGAATTTGAAAGAAGAAAAGAGATGGATGAAACCAATCCTGGAAAGATCTTGGAAAGAATTTGAGATATGGTGACCAGATGCAAACAAGGACAGGATGCTGTGCTTGTAATAACTGTGTAGAAGAGACAGATTTTCAGTAGGTATAGCTTTTATCATGCTTTCAGCGTTGTAACATAATAAGCAATAAGCAATACCTGAAGAAAAATGTATTTGCATCTGGCAACCAGTGGTACAGGATTTATGTCATAATATGCTATTTGGAACAGTGCAACATATGCAAAAAGCCAAAAAAGTGAGTTAAAACTTTTCCTGTGAACTATATATGATATGAACAGTATGAAAATTGTACAATGGCTAATTAGGTACAGTCAAAACTTATTTATATTGGCATGGATCAATCAAAGTCTGTATTTCATATTCTTTTGTTTCAGTTGATGTTAGTAATTGCCATCTAGCAAATGTGAGGCTTTTAATTAATGAGATTATACAGCCACGAGAGTGGCTGTATACTATAGTCAACATGGATTTTTTGCATTCCGCAATGTTAAATCGAAAATACCCTCATGCCATTCTGATACTTCCCATAAGCTCATTTCAAAACAAAACCTTTCAAAATGTATAGTCCTGAACTCAGAAACAGTGGCCATGCTGGCTGGGCCTGATGGGAGTTGTAGTTTAAAAAAGTAACTTTTCCAAGCTCTGCGCACAAGTTAGGAGGAAAAGAAAAATAAGGCACAATTTGCAGCAACATAAAAAAAAAGGCTTGCAGAATGTGGGAGAGCAGCCAGAAGTTGTTTGTCAGCACACAGGAAATGAAACGAAAGAAGGAAGGAGCAGGGAGTGGGAGTGGAGAGCAGAACTATTGACACACCCATCTAAAAGCATCAGAGCAAAGCATCTGCAAGCACTAGAGAGTGAAGAGTTTTTTCTTTCACTTTTTGTATTATCAGAGGATTGGGTTGGTATGGATTTACAGGGGGAAAACTGTGTGGTAGCTTCTGTTTGCTAGTAATATGATGTGAACCATGTGAATTAAAAGGGGATGTGAGTAGCACCAAGCACACACTAAACCACAGTGTAGATGAACCCATACGAACCCAAATTTCCAGTTGCTCTCTCCCATTCTGCAAGCCTTTTTATGTTGCTGCAAATGGTGCTTTATTTTTGTAATCACACTTCCAGGTTGTTGTTTTTTAAATGAAACTAACTGGTAGAACAAACTAAGTATGCTTGGTTGCCAAGTAACCAGAGGGAGTGGAAATGTTAAATTAGAGGGTGTGGTCATTAGGAAACTGCACAATTGATCCTCTTAGTGTGAATAGAAAACTGTGTGTTTGCAGCTGGCATTGAGCCCTTACTGTGGATGGTGCGAATAAAAAACTGAGGTAAAACAGCATCTTTAGTACGAAGTAATGTTCCCATGTGGATAAGCCCTGGGTTTGTATCCTCTTTAACTCTTACTGTTGATTCCATATCGTCTTATGACTCCTGAGAGGTGTGATGCCTTTTAATGTACCTTGTATTTGAAATTTGGTGCATGGGTGACTAAAGATATGGTGTTAGCTTTTTAAATTGTCATGTAGAATTTCAGTAATTTCTAAGGAAGAAGTGTTCCCAAAATTGGTAGTGGCTGGTTTTCTAAATTTGCTTCTCCCATTCACTTCTTTTGTTTCTATCTCCTGCACCACTTCATATATCAGAGCCTGTACTTTTAAATGAGCATGAATTCTGTTTGCTTCCTTAACAGACCTGTTTGTTAAAGCTCGTTACATTTGTACAGACTTACCCCCCTATTATTTTATTTATTTACATAATTTATCTCTTGCACCTTCAATGTCCCAGAGCATCTAACAAAGTAGTAAACAATAAAAATAAAACAATAAAATGAATTATATAGATTAATACAACAAGCTAAACCTGCAACAATCCATTCAAAATCAGGATTCAGTCTATTCAAAACCAGGAAAATACAAATTATTCCAACTTAAAACTCTTAATATTAGCAGTTCTTAAGCCATAAAAATGACAGTAACAAAGGATCCAGGCAGGCCTCCTGGCGAAGGCTTTTCAGTTGAAAGGTTATGCTATGCACAACTTGTACACGCTGTAAAATGCATCTATCACTATCTAACCATTGTGTTTAATGGTGAGTGTCTTTTGCCTTTATCTCAGGTGTGAAGAATTGAAGCATGTTTCTCCCTGAGGTCTTTATCAACTTGTGATACAGAATGTCTCTAAGTGAAAGGAACAATGAGTTTTTTTGCATAGGAGTCTCCAGTACACAGTGCCAATGTTCTGCTTAGTCTTGATGAAAAGTGAAAGCAAGACCTTTTTTGTGATGTTACTATCTTAGTAGAAGATCAATGATTTCAGGCCCATCGCTCTGTGCTTATGGCCTGCAGCAATTACTTCCATTCAAGAATTGAATTCAGTTGGAATGTGATCATATTATTTTACCTCAAGAGGTAAGTGCTTCTGCTGCTCACCCACTTCCTATTTAGGCCATCATATCTGCTAAAATGTTAAACATGTTATTCCTAGAGTAGTATGGATATTACTCTTGGGGAAAACATTCAACTGTTGTTTTGAATCGAGTGTGTCTAACAATTATAGAATGATTATTTGAAAGCTTTTACTGGGGAGGGGGTGAATTTGTTTCTCATAATCTTCCATATTATATTATATAGTAATAATTTAACTTACTAGTTTACTACAAAAACATCTCTAAGTTACTCACAAAAAGATTAAAAAGTAAAAAAACCCTGACATATAAAACAATACATTTGAATGAAACAATTGCAATAGCCCACAAACAAACCCAGCAGAAAAACAAAAAAAACCTAAGCAACAAGAATATTTCATCCAATAAGCCATCAACCAGCTTGTCATATTTTGTCAAATGCCTGGGAAAACAGGTAAGTTTTAACCTGATGCCAGTTTAAGTTCTTCCAAGACTATAAAGACTAGTACATATTTTGTGCCCTGTATGAGATAAAATGGAGGATGATCCAACCTCCAGCTGCATCTTTCTCTTACAAACTGCTTCCTTCAGTGTAATCTAATCAGTTCAGTCTAATCAGAAAATCATGGGACACTTTGTCAAGAGCTTTGCTGAAGTCGAGATATATTATGTCCACAGCATTCCCACAGTTTACCAGGGAGGTTACCTGATCAAAAAATGAGATAAGATTAGTCTGGCAGGATTTGTTCTTAATAAATCCATGTTGTCTTCTAGTAATTGCTGCACTGTTTTCAAGGTGCTTACAGATTTACTGCTTTATAATCTGCTCTAGAATTTTCTCATGGATTGATGTCAGACTGAGTGGTCTGTAGTTCCCAGTGTCTTCCCCTTTGCCCTTTTTGAAGATAGGGACAACATTAGCCCATTTCCACTCATCCAGCTCTTCACCCATCTGCCACGATTTCATAATGATAATAGACAGTGGTTCTGAGACTTCTTCAGCCAGTTCCTTCAGTACTCTAGGATGCAGTTCATTGGGCCCTGCAGATTTGAACTGATTCAAAGTGATTAGGTATTCCTTGATCATTTGTCTATCAAGCTGCAATCTTGCCCCTTCAATTTCACCTTTCCCAGAAGGGTCATAGACCCTCTTTTGGGAGAAGACTGAGCCAAAGTAGAAATTGAGCATTTCTGCCTTTTCTTTGTCATCTGTTATCATTTTGCCGTCTTCGTTGAGTAGCTGTACCATCATTTGTTTTCTCTGTCTTTGGGTGTACCTGAAGAAAGTTTTTTTGTTGCTTTTGGCATCTCTCGCTAACCTCAGCTCATTCTCAGCTTTAACCTTCCCGATGCCATCCCAGCAATTTTGTGCTACCTGTCTGTTCTGTTCCTCTGTGACCTGGCCTTTCTTCTACTTCCTGTGCGTCCTTTTTTGTTTTCAGGTCATCTCTAAGCTTTTTGTAAAGCCACGTTGCCTTCTTCTGCTATCTTTCCCCTTTTTACCTTGATAGAATTGTTTGCCATTGTGCCTCCTTTATTAGAAACTTTTTTTCAGAAACTCCCACCCATCTTGGACTCCTTTTCTTATTAGGTTCGCTTCCCATAGAAACTTACTTACCATTTTTCTGAGTTTATTAGAATCAGCTTTCCTGAAGTCCAGGGTATACATATGGCTATTCTCAGCTTTTTCTTCCTTTAAAATCAAGAACTCTAGTACAGAGCATGGAAGTAATTCATTACAAGTAACGAATTATTTGTAATTCATTACTTTTTTGAGGAATGAGTGGGTAATTCCTTTACATTTTGATTGTAATAGAACTAGGGGTAATTTTATTACTTTTGTGGAGTAATTGTAATGTTTCCTGCATTACTTTTGGGCATTACCTGGGGGGAGGGGAAGCAGGAGAAGTCTTCTGTTCCTCTGATTTGTGGATGAAAATCATGTGCTTCAAACTGGGCTTCTATGCAGCGTCGCTCTTCCCTCATGCTCTGTGGGTGGGGAGGAGGCAATGAGGAAGGAGGTGGAGAGTGATATGGGGTGCAGTGGAGAAAACAATTGTTTTAAAAATGCATGGTGGTGGTGAAGAATGGAGTGGAGGGAAAATGGAACTGGAGGGCAAGAACATGGATAAAGGAGGAGAAGGAGGCAGCAGCAGAATGGAGATAAATAATAATAATAAATAATAAAATTGTATTTGTTAGTCGCCTATCTGTCCGACTTAACGGACACTCTAGGCGACTTACAACCAGAATTAAAATACAATATACAATTCATCCAATATCAAAACATCTAAACACAACAAAAAGCTAATCCACCCCAAGGTTCTTGTAGGCCTGCCTGAATAGCTAGGTCTTTAAGGCTCGGCGAAAGCTCATCAGGGAGGAAGCATGTCGAAGATCATAAGGGAGAGAGTTCCAGAGGGTGGGGGCCACAACTGAGAACGCCCTCTCCTGGGTCCGCACCAGCCTAGCTGTTTTGACTGGTGGGACCGAGAGGAGGTCCTGTGTGGCTGATCTTGTGAGGCAGCCTAATTGGTGATACTGGAGGCGGTCCTTCAGATAAACTGGGCCGAAACCGTATAGGGTTTTAAAGGTCAGTACCAACACCTTGAATTGGGCCCGGTAAACCACTGGTAGCCAGTGTAGATCTACTAACACTGGGGTAATGTGATCTCGGCGTCGGCTAAGCTTGATCAAGCGTGCCGCCGCATTCTGTACCAGCTGCAGTTTCCGGACCGTTTTCAAGGGTAACCCCACATAGAGCGCATTACAGTAGTCTAAGCGAGAGGAGGTATCAAAAGCTGCTGAGAGATCTAGGAGGACGAGGAAGGTATATTCTCCCCTATCCAACGCCCTCCTCATATCATCCACCAGGGCGACCAAGGCTGTTTCAGTTCCATGTCCAGTCCTGAAGCCCGATTGGAATGGATCCAAATAATCCGCTTCATCCAAGTGTGTCTGTAACTGTTTGGCCACCACTCACTCTATCACCTTGCCCAAGAATGGTAAATTAGAAACTGGGCGAAAGTTATTCAACTCTTGGGGATCCAAGGAGGACTTTTTTAAGATGGGCTTTATCACTGCCTCCTTGAGGGCTGATGGCATTGCACCCTCTTTCAAGGATGCATTTACCACTGCCTTGATCCCTTCACCCAGTTCCTCTTTGCAGCTCATAATGAGCCACGAAGGGCAAGGGTCCAGAAGACAGGTGGTTGGCTTCATGGTAGAGAGCACCTTGTCCACTTCCTCAGCGAGGAGAGGCTGAAACCGATCCCATCGGACCGGAATACAACTGGCCGACTCTGGCCCGCTTTCTGTATCCACGGCGTACGGAATCATGCTCTTCAGGCGTTCGATTTTATTGGCAAAGTGTTTAATAAATATGTCACAGGAGGCTTTAGAGTGCTCTAAGGGTTCCTGACTTCCGGGAAGGGTGACTTCGCTTGTGCCTGCTTTTGAGACGGGCTCCCGCCTCAAAAGAAGCTTATTCAGATATAAATCAGTCAGAACATTTTTTTTTTGACTGATGAAATTTCTCCCAGGCAGGGAGAAACGTAGAGATCAACCTCAAAAGCCTGTTTTTGTTGGGAGGACTGGATTTCATTAATTTATGAGAAAAGGTCCAGCCAGCAATGCCGGACGGACTTCCGAACAAGCTTTATCTGTTTAATGCAATACGTTTATCTTTTCTTCAAAGAGAAAACAGACTAACAGGCAAGCACCCTTCTTTCTATTATTTTTTTTACTTGGTTTAAATTGTTGCAGCAAAAAGAGATTTGTCAATTTAATCAGCTTTAAAGAGCTTCTGGGTGAGTTATAACTCTTCTCTGTTATTCACGAAATTAACAGCTTATCTCTGTTTCTATTGCAAAAAGCTGTCCTGGAAGTGCATTCTAAAGATATACACAGAAGAGGGATTTCTATTCTGAGGAACATTATATTGTCTGGGACTATTCTCTTTTTGGTCTATTTTATTTTGACGAATCTGCTTCTTCACGACGCCGCTAACTGTTTTGATGCTGGGAACTAAATTTGTTTTGTATTCTTGAACATAGAGAGATAAGGCAGGCTGCTCTGTTTATACTGTGATGTCATCAAGCCTGGAATATTAACCCAATTGTTGCTGAAATAAGAAGTGGTTCTTCTTTATTTTTGTTTTGCTTTGTTTTCGTGGTTTTAAAAAATGGCAATCAAGAAAGTGGCTGAGAATCTGGAAGTAATTATGTTTCAGAAAATAATGGATGAGATTGAGATAACGAAACAAACCCTGCGACAGGGTAGTAAGGAGCTGAAAATTGAACTGAGCAAAATGACGCAGGAGCTTAAAGAAATAGGGGATCCTGTGAGAGAGGAGAATGAGATCAGAGATGAGAAAAAAAAATAAAGGGAAGATATAAGCCCTGGAGATTGGAACAAATGTGGAATTGGAAAAAGATCTGGAGTTTATGGATATTAGAAATAAAATCTACTGTTTGGAATTTAACGTTATCTCTGAAGAAATTAATGAAGATATTAGAGATAAAGTTATCAATGGCTTGGATAATCTTCTGGACTGGAATGACGTGATGGAGCTTGATATAGAGAAAATCTATGGAACTAACAGCAGCCATGTGACAATGGAAAAACTCTCAAGAGATGAACCAGTGCATTTTGTAAAAAAGAAGAAAAGAGATATGACTTTACAACAATATTTCAGCAACTTATTCAGAATTGATGGCAAGAAAATATTTGGGAGAGAGGAAATTCCCATCAGACTCTTATTATATGACTATGGCTATGACAGCAAGATTATTACGGAATACTGATAACGGAAGATTGGACACTGAAATTACTGGACTTAACAGGACTATTGAAGATGGAAGATGGAATTAATAGGGATAATGGAATAATGGCTATTGAAATTATTGGACCTAACAGATTTTGATGAGATGGATTAATCGATATGTTTATTTGGACTATGGTTATGACAATAAGATTATTATTATTATTAATGAGATGGATTAATCGACATGTTTATTTGGAGAAAAATTGATAGATATATTTCTTAAAGAATTGAAACCTCTCTTTGACTTTTTGTGGAAAGAATAAAGTAATGTTTATGAGGCCCTGCAGGAGAAAGAAAGCATCGCCCCAAGGGAAGGAGAGGCTGCTGCTGCTGTGCTGCTGCTGCTGCTGCTGCTGCTGCTGCGGGACCACCACCTCCACCACCCTTCCCAGAGGGACTTCTGCCTGGCAGGACTAGGCCCCAGGTACCCAGCCAGCCAGGACTGATTCTTACCACCTGTCCCTCTTTGGAGGGATACATAAGCCGGCTGGCTGAGGTGGCCTGGGAGATCCAGGCCCTGCAGGAGAAAGAAAGCATCGCCCCAAGGGAAGGAGAGGCTGCTGCTGCTGTGCTGCTGCTGCTGTGCTGCTGCTGCTGCTGCTGCTGCTGTGCTGCTGCTGTGCTGCTGCTGCTGTGCTGTGCTGTGCTGTGCTGCTGCTGCTGTGCTGCTGCTGCTGTGCTGCTGTGCTGCTGCTGCTGCGGGACCACCACCTCCACCACCCTTCCCAGAGGGACTTCTGCCTGGCAGGACCAGGCCCCAGGTACCCAGCCAGCCAGGACTGATTCTTACCACCTGTCCCTCTTTGGAGGGATACATAAGCCGGCTGGCTGAGGTGGCCTGGGAGACCCAGGCCCTGCAGGAGAAAGAAAGCATCGCCCCAAGGGAAGGAGAGGCTGCTGCTGCTGTGCTGCTGCTGCTGCGGGACCACCACCTCCACCACCCTTCCCAGAGGGACTTCTGCCTGGCAGGACCAGGCCCCAGGTACCCAGCCAGCCAGGACTGATTCTTACCACCTGTCCCTCTTTGGAGGGATACATAAGCCGGCTGGCTGAGGTGGCCTGGGAGACCCAGGCCCGGCAGGAGAAAGAAAGCATCGCCCCAAGGGAAGGAGAGGCTGCTGCTGCTGTGCTGCTGCTGCTGCTGCTGCGGGACCACCACCTCCACCACCCTTCCCAGAGGGACTTCTGCCTGGCAGGACCAGGCCCCAGGTACCCAGCCAGCCAGGACTGATTCTTACCACCTGTCCCTCTTTGGAGGGATACATAAGCCGGCTGGCTGAGGTGGCCTGGGAGACCCAGGCCCTGCAGGAGAAAGAAAGCATCGCCCCAAGGGAAGGAGAGGCTGCTGCTGCTGTGCTGCTCCTTTCTTTTTCTTTTTTTTTACTTTTTGTTGGTGTGTTGATGCAATTTGAGATGAATGGGTGCCTGATTATATGAATGTATGTTTGTTTATATGCTGTATATATGGCTGTATATATAGCTGTTTTTATACGTTTAATTGTTGTATATTTTAGTTGTATTATGTGCTTCAGAGAGAGTTTTATCCATCAGGCGGGGAGACTTGAGGGGGCCCCAATTGCCGTAGTGACGGGCAAAGGAAGGTATGGCGCTGTGAGAAGGACGTGCCAGGTAAGGGGAACACGGTCCAGACATGTTGTGGCTGTGCCTTGTTCCGGTCCTTCCCACACCCGCAAGGTCGTTGGTAGTCCTATCAGCCAACTCTCAGATCTCCAGTTGCTGTTATTAAATGCCAGATCGGTATATAATAAAACCTCTCTCGTCCATGATTTGATTGTGGATGAGGCAGCCGATCTGGCATGTATAACCGAGACCTGGGTGGGTGAGCAGGGAGGAGTTGGTCTCTCTCAGCTCTGCCCACCGGGGTACCTGGTCCAGCATCATGGTAGATCTGAGGGTCGGGGAGGTGGGGTTGCTGTCGTCTATAAGAGTTCCATCTCACTCACCAAGCACCATGTTCATTCAGTTACTGGCCTGGAGTGTTTACACCTTGTGTTGGGCCAGAGGGCCAGGCTGGGAATCCTTTTGGTGTACCGCCCACCTTGCTGCCCAATGGCTTCCCTAACTGAGCTGGCGGAAGTGGTCTCGGATATATTGTTGAGGTCCCCCAGACTAATAGTACTGGGGGATTTCAACATTCATGCCGAGACCACTTTGTCTGGCGCGGCTCAGGACTTCATGGCTTCCATGACAGCCATGGGGCTGTCTCAATATGTTAGTGGTCCAACACATGTATCGGGGCACACTCTAGACCTTGTTTTTGCTACTGAGCATGGGGAAAGTGATCTGGATGTGGGGAGTTTTACAACACTCCCTTTGTCATGGACAGACCACTGCTTGCTGAAGTTTAGACTTTCAGTAACCTCTTCCCTCTGCAAGGGTGGGGGACTTATTAAAATGGTCCGCCCCCGGAGACTAATGGATTCTGAAGGTTTTCAAAGGGCTCTGGGGGATTTTCCGGCTGATAGGACTGGCGCTCCTGCTGAAGCCCTGGTCGCTCTGTGGAATACGGAGATGACCCGGGCTGTAAACACGATCGCTCCTGCACGCCCTCTCCTGTGTAGAGCTCATACAGCTCCATGGTATACTCCGGAGCTGAGAGCGATGAAGCAAGATAGGAGGAGGCTTGAGCGGAAATGGAGACGAACTCCCGACGGATACAATTATGCGCTGGTTAGTGCTTCGACTAAGCTCTATGTAGGAGCAGTGAAGGCAGCTAAAAAACATCATTTTGCTGCCACTATTAAATCATCTCTTTGCCGCCCAGCGGAGCTCTTTCGAGTTGTCCGGGGGCTTCTCCATTCAAATCCTCCGGACAGGGTGGAATCATCGGAGGCCCGCTGTAATCAGTTTGCCGATCACTTCCAGAATAAGATCTCATGTATCCGCCGGGACCTAGACTCTCAAGTTATAGCAGTAGATCCTAGTGAGGTGTCCGGAGCACAGTTTGTCCTGTTTTGTTGGATGAGCTTCAGTTGGTTCAACTCGAGGACGTGGACAAGGTGCTTGGACAGGTACGTGCAACCACTTCGGTACTGGATCCTTGCCCCTCCTGGCTGATAAAAACTAGCAGGAATGGAACAGGTAGCTGGGCCAAGGAAGTGATAAATGCCTCTTTACGAGAGGGAGTGGTCCCGGGCTGTCTGAAAGAGGCAGTGGTGAGACCACTCCTGAAAAAGCCTTCCTTGGACCCAGACAATTTTAACAGCTACAGGCCAGTGGCGAATGTTCCATTCCTGGGCAAGGTCTTGGAATGGGTGGTTGCTGGCCAGCTCCAGGCGCTATTGGATGAAACTGATTATCTAGATCCATTTCAATCGGGTTTTAGGCCCGGTTTTGGCACTGAGACAGCCTTGGTCCCCCTGTACGATGACCTATGTCGGGAAAGAGACAGAGGGAGTGTAACTCTGTTGATTCTCCTTGATCTCTCAGCGGCTTTTGATACCATCGACCATGGTATCCTTCTGGAGAGGCTCGCGGAGTTGGGAGTTGGAGGTACTGCTTGGCAGTGGTTCCGCTCCTACTTGGCGGGTCGTCTCCAGAAGGTAGTGCTTGGGGAACATTGCTCGACACCGCGGGCTCTCCAATATGGGGTCCCGCAGGGGTCAGTTTTGTCCCCCCTGCTTTTTAATATCTACATGAAGCCGTTGGGAGAGGTCATCAGGAGTTTTGGAGTGCGTTGTCATCAGTATGCTGATGACACGCAGCTCTACTTCTCCTTTTCATCTTCTTCAGGTGAGGCAGTCGATTTGCTGAACCGTTGCCTGGCCTCGACAATGGACTGGATGAGAGTTAACAAACTGAAGCTCAATCCAGACAAGACTGAGATGCTGTTGGTGGACGGGTTCTCTGATCAGATGGTGGATATATACCCTGTCCTGGACGGGGTTACACTCCCCCTAAAGGACCGGGTTCGTAGTCTGGGAGTCTTTTTAGACTCTTCCCTCTCACTTGAGGCTCAAGTAGCCTCGGTGGTTAGGAATGCGTTTTACCAACTTCGGTTGGTAGCCCAGCTACGTCCCTATTTGAGTAAAGAGGACCTTACATCAGTGGTACATGCTCTGGTAACCTCACGTTTGGATTACTGTAATGCGCTTTACGTAGGGCTACCTTTGAAGACAGTTCGGAAGCTACAACTAGTGCAAAATGCGGCGGCCAGATTGCTGACAAGGACCAAGCGGTCCGAGCATATAACACCTGTTCTGGCCAGCTTGCACTGGTTGCCAATATGTTTCCGGGCTAGATTCAAAGTGTTGGTATTAACCTATAAAGCCTTATACGGTGCGGGACCACGATACCTTGCGGAACGCCTCTTCCGATATAAACCGGCCCGTGCACTACGTTCTGCTACGAAGGCCCTCCTCCGGGTTCCAACTCACAGGGAGGCCCGGAGGGTGATGACAAGATCTAGGGCCTTCTCAGTGGTGGCCCCCGAACTATGGAACAGTCTCCCTGAGGAAGTACGCCTGGCGCCGACTCTGCTTTCCTTCCGGCGCCAGGTCAAAACCTTCCTATTCTCTGAAGCATTTTAAGTTACATTGATCTAATTTTAATAATGTTTATTGTATTGTTGATTGTATTTTAATATTATTCTGTTATTCATTGTATTTTTATACTATTTTATGTTCACCGCCCAGAGAGCTATCGCTAGTCGGGCGGTATATAAATTTAATAAATAATAATAATAATAATAATAATTAATTAAGATAACTACTGGAGGAAAGTGATTTTATAATATAATTTAAGAGACAGGATTGTTATATATTGTAGACCTATAACTGATTTGATCTGCGACAAATGGGAAGTCAACATTTTATTTTTTTGTTTAATCATTTTTGTTTTGTTTTGTTTTTTGTCTTTGAATGTTTTATGATTTTGTTTTGTATGTTTTATGAAAATTTGAATAAAAATTATTGTAAAAAAAAAAAGAGTGCTCTAAGGGTTCCTGAGCAACTGGACCGACCAGGCTTCGGACCACTTGGAACAACCTCCTGGGACAACACTCTGCCGACGCAATAGAGGCAGCAAAGAATCCCCTCTTCGCTGTCTTTGTTGCCACCTGGTAGGCCGCTATTGCTGCTCTAACCAGTGTCCGATCGTCTGCGGTGCGAGATTTCCGCCACTGGCGCTCTAGTCATCTCACCTCCTGTCTCAGACCCTGCAACCGTGGTGTATACCAGGGTGCTGTCTGAGTTCTATTCAGGGTGAGAGGACGTTTCGGAGCCACCCAGTCTACCGCCCTAGTGATCTCCCTATTCCACTCTGTCACCAGGGTTTCAACCGGGTGTCCTTCATTCAGCTCCAAATCTCCCAGCTCATTCAGGAATCCCTTAGATTCCATCAGGCGTCTGGGGCGGACCATCCTAATAGGTCCTTGACCCCTGCGGAGGGTGTGTGGCATTGAGAGGTCCATATTCACCAGGTAGTGATCTGACCATGACACAGGATTAGAGTTAATAGCCCCCATTTTCAGAGCACTCCCTTCCCCTCCTGAGACAAACACAAGGTCGATAGCATGTCCGGCTACATGGGTGGGCCCTGTATTACTAAGGTGCAGTTCCCAAGAAGTCATGGTTTCAATGAAATCCCGAGGGGCTCCCATGAGAGCGGTCTCAGCGTGCACATTGAAATCCCCCAAAACCAATAGGTTGGGGGAGAGCAACTGCACCGCCGAGACCACCTCGAGCACCTCGGACAGAGAGTCTGCTGTGCAGCGGGGTGGGCGGTACACCAGCAGAATCCCTAAACTGCCCTTTGGGCCCAACCTCCAGTACATGCAGTCAACAAACTTGGTCTCATGGAGGGGGGGGTCTGGCGAAAACCAAGGACCCTCGATAGGTAACTGCCACACCCCCTCCCCGCCTACCAATCCTCAGCTGCTGTGCGTATCGGAAACCGGCTGGACACATGGCCTCAAGTATGGGGGCTGAGGCATCATCCAGCCAGGTCTCCATAATATACACCAGGTCTGCGTTCTCATCCAGAATCAAATCATGGATGAGAGATGTCTTCTGTACCACAGACCTGGCGTTACACAACAGCAGTCGAAGGTTGGATGGAGTCCTGCATCCCCCAGTCATCTTCTGGTTGTGGACAGACCCGGGACAAGGGATGGATATAACGCATCTATCCCTACCCTAGTTCCCCTAAATTGGCGTGGCCTGCCACCCATGCCTTTCCAGGATCTGCCGCCTAGCCTTTTAATATGGTGGCTCCCCATCCCCTCCTTAACAACCCCCCCTGATCTGCACATGCCTCCCCCCTGTCTCCCGATCAGGCAGGCCCCCCACCCCTCAATAAATTATATTATCCGTGGAGGTGAAAGATGACAATGTGTGTGTGTTTGTGTGTGAATACTGTGTTTGCACTTGGCACACAAAGTGGCCTCCACCACCCTCTCTGGCTACTGTGCTGCATTTGCAGTATTTTAACTTTTTTGCATCACAGGGGGAAATGTTTGCTTGGGTGAGTGTCCTTTAGTTGGTGGCAGGGCAGGGTGCGGGAGGTAGTTAAGTGAGAGAGATGGTGCCTGCTGGCTGGGGGGGGGGGTTGCACTTGGTTTGACATGTAAAGATCTGAGTGGTGGCCTCAGCCTTCCTCCCCACCTCCGTTACCAGCGGAGAGACCAGCATTGCTATCTTATGGATAAAAAGAATTATTCTACTACCTCTGTATGTGTCTGTTTATTTTTAATGTTGTTTAAGGTTACTTAGTAACTGAATGTAATTGTAGTGATTACTTTTGAGAAAAAGTAATCAGTTACTTTCAGAGCAATTGTAATTGTAACTGTAATTTACTACTTTTTAAAAGCAATCTTCCAAGCTCTGCTCTAGTATAGCGTGGTCACTTTCCCCCAGAGTTCCCATAACTGCCACTTCATCCACTAAGTAATCTCTATTAATTAGAATCAAGTCAAGGATAGCTGATCCTCTAGTTGCTGACTCCACTTTCTGTAGGAGAAAGATATCTCCAGAACAAGTCAGGAATTTCTTGGAGAGGCCGTGCTTGGCAGAATTTGTCTCCAACAGATAAAGGGGTGATTGAAGTCCCCCATTACTACTATATCATGCCTCCTCCAAACATTAGCAATTTGCTTTTCAAAAGTTTCATGCTGGTCTTTTCCTTGATTGGATGGTTGTTAGTAGACTCCAACCACCACGTTTCTTTTATTCTTTGCCCCATTTTTATTAATCCAGATACTCTCAGTGGAGCTGTGAAGCTTGTCCTCCTGTATTTCTGTGCAGGGATATATATATTTAATATATAGCATGACTCTGCCTCCTGCTCTATTCCCCCTGTTCTTTTTGAACACCTTATATCCTTCAGTTGCTATATTGCAGTCATGGGAGTCATCCCACCAGGTTTCAGTTATACCTATCAAGTCTTATTTACCCTCCTGTATTAAGAATTTGTCCTATTTGTTTCCCATCCTCTGGGCATTAGTATGTTATTATGTGCCTTCAAGTCGATTACGACTTTTGGCAAACCTATGAATCAGCAACCTCCAATAGCATCTGTTATAAACCACCCTGTTTAGGTCTGTGGCTTCCTTTATGGAATCAATCCATCTCTTGTTTGGTCTTCCTCTTTTTCTACTCTCTTCTGTTTTTCCCAGCATTATTGTCTTTTCTAGTGAATCTTGTCTTCTCCTTATGTGTCCAAAGAGTGATAACCTCAGTTTCATCGTTTTAGCTTCTATTTGATAGTTCTGCTTTAATTTGTTCTAACACCTAATTATTTGTCTTTTTCATGGTCCATGGTATCCACAAAGCACTTCTCCATTGCCACATTTCAAATTAGTTTATTTTTCTCTTATCTACTTTTTTCACTGTTCAATTTTCACATCCACACATACAGATCGGGAATACCATGATCTGAATGATCCTGACTTTAGTGTTCAGTGATACATCTTTGCATTTGAGACCTTTTCTAGTTCTCTCACAGCTGCCCTCCCCAGTCCTAGCCTTCTTCTAATTTCTTGACTATTGTCTCCATTTTGGTTAAGGACTGTGCCAAGATATTGATAATCCTTGACAAGTTCAATATCCTCATTGTCAACTTTAAAGTTACATAAATCTTCTGTTGTCATTACTTTAGTCTTCTTGACGTTCAGCTGTAGTCCTGCTTTTGTGCTTTCCTCTAACTTTCAACAGCATTAGTTTCAAATCATTACTGGTTTCTGCTAGTAGTATGGTATGATCTGCATATCTTAAATTATTGATATTTCTCCCTCCAGTTTTCACATCTCCTTCATCTTGGTCCATTCCCTCTTTCCATATGATATGTTCTGTGTATAAACAAATAGGGTGATAAAATGCACCCCTGTCTCACACCCTTTCCGATTAGGAACCAATCAGTTTCTCCACATTCTGGCCTTATAGTAGCCTCTTGTCCAGAGTATAGGTTGTGCATCAGGACAATCAGATGCTGTGGCACCCCCATTTCTTTTAAAACATCCCATAGTTTCTCATGATCTACACAATCAAAGGCTTTGCTGTATTCTATAAAGCACAGGGTGATTTTCTTCTGAAATTCCTTCGTCCGTTTCATTATCCAACATATGTTTGCATGGCATTTGTCGCTCCATATATGGTAAGAGCCTTTTTTGTAGAATCTTGAGCATTCCTTTACTTGCATGGGATATTAAGGCAATTGTTTGATAATGCCTGCATTCCCTGGCATCCCCTTTCTTTGGAATTGGGATATATATTGAATGCTTCTAGTCTGTGGGCCATTGTTTAGTTTTCCATATTTGTTGACAAATTTTTGTCAAAATTTGGACAGATTCAGTCTCAACTCTGTTGGTATGCCATCTGTTCCTGGTGATTTGTTTCTCCCAAGTATTTTAAGAGCAGCTTTCACTTCACATTCTAAATTTTCTGGTTCTTCATCATATGGTTCCTCCTTGAATGAATCTGTCATCCTTGCATCTCTTTTATGTAGTTAGGATCTAAGTGCTTTTTCTTTCCTTCTTTCTTTAACCATTTTAAGAGTTTCATCAGTCATCCATTGAGGTCTTTTTCTCTTTTTAATTAGAGATATTGTCTTTTTGCATTCTTCCCTGAATGTCTCTGACTTCAATCCATAGTTCTTTTGGTTCTCTATCAACCAAGTTTAAAGCCTCAGATCTGTTCCTTATTTGATCTTTATATTCTTAAAGGATGTTATTTAAATTGTATTTTGGCATTATGATTGCTTTGTTCTTCTTCTTTAGCTTTACTCTTATGTTCAATACAACCAGTTCATGATCTGTACCGCATTCTGCTGCTAGTCTTGCTTTCGCAGAAAGTATGGAACTTCTCCATCGTCTGCTACCAATTATATAATCAATTTGATTCCTATATTGACCATTTGGTGATGTCCATGTATACAGTCATCTTTTTGGTTGCTCAAAAAATATGTTTGCAAGAAACAAATTATTGGCTTCACAGAATTCAGTAAGTCTTTCTCCTGCTTCATTTCTATCTCCTAAGCCCCATTTCCCCACAATTCCTAGTTCTTCTCTGTTCCTTACATTTGCATTCCAGTCCCCCATGATTATTAGAACATCTTGTTTTGGTGTGTGATCAATTTCTTCCTGTACTTCTGTGTATAATCTCTTCAATTCCTCTTCTTCTGTGTTTGCTGTTGGAGCATAGACTGGGATGATGGTTATATTAATAGGTTTCTGTTTAATCTCATTGATATCACTCGCTCAGACCTTACGTTATAGTTCCTAATTGCTTTTGCTACATCACTTCTCACTATTAAAGCAACCTAATTTCTTCTTAATTTCTCATTTCCTGCATAAAATATTTTGTAGTTGCCTGATTGAAAATGTCCCATTCCCATCCATTTTAATTCACTCACGCCAAGTATTGAAATGCATTCCATTTCTTGCTTGACAGTTTCTGACTTTTTCTGGTTCATGCATCTCACATTCCATGTTCCTATTGTGTACGTCGTACAACTTCAGACTCTCCTTTCCCATCTGTGCACATCAGCCTCTGGGCTTCCTTTTGGCTTTGACCCAGTGGCTTCACTAGTCACAGTGCTACTCATACCTGTCTGTTGTTCTTCCCAAGTAGCTCACTGACTGCCATCTGACCTGGGGTTCTCATCTTCCAGCACGATTATTTCAGCACTATTATAGCATTAGTATACAGACATGGAGGACCATGTGATTTATGGCCTGGCTTCCTTCTTACATGTTTTTGAAGACTATTACTGGGCCCCATTAGAGCCATTCCCTCAGTTCTTCTTACTGTACACAAGCCTTTGTTCATCCTTTATTCATATGATGCTTGGTAGCTTATCCACAGTCATCACCATATTTAAACAACAGATGGCAGCAGACTCATGCACACTGCCTGCAGCACTGGCAGAGTGCTTATTTGGTGCTGTTAATCAAAAGGAGAGGGACATTAAATACATTTATGAAATTAGCAATTAAGCATGTTTCATGCAAAAGCAAAGCCATGATCACATTTAATAATGTAACATCTAAAATTAGTAGTCCCAGCTACTTTGGAGCCTTCTGAATTAGATTTAAACATAGCATGTTGCCTTTAGGAGAACAGAACACAAAACTGGAGGCATTCAGATGACTAATGATAGTTCTGTGTTAGTCTGTGGTATTTCTAAAAGATTCATAACAACTTCAGAGACCATCTGTAATTCTAACTATTTTATTTGTAAACCTGGTACATTTCATGCGGAGAGAGAAGAAAACAATTCATAACCATTTAATGAAAGGAATACTGAGTATATAATTTGGAATACTTTTCATGTTAGAAGGAATTATACAGCCACGAAAGTGGCTGTATACTATAACCAGTGTGGATTTTTCACTTTCTGCAATGTTAAATTGAAAATATCCCCATGCCATTCTGATACTTTCCATAAGCTCATTTCAAAACAAAACCTTACAAAACTTATAGTCCTGAACTCAGAAATGCTTGCTTAACAACGCTGTAAATTTTCATGGTGATACACAAAACAGTCAGAGAGAATAGAGAGTTCAAAGTCTAAAAAGAGAGGAAAAAATCCCGAGAGCTCTTTCGAACTTTTTTCTGTCCGACTCCTTGTAATCTGTTGAAATTCATTAAAAATCAGCCATGTTCACAGACTACCTGGAATCCTATTACTGACCTTGCCCCATACTCTGACCTTCATCTTTTGCAGTTAAAAAGTTAAAAAAATGCCTGGCTGATTTTTAATTAATTTAAGAAGTTTTGGCTGGAAACCAATCATAGTGTCTGGCATGCTCAGTAAGAACCAACTGTCAGTGTTCTAAAAGCCAGACTCACAGCTGCCTGGCTTGCATAATCAAGGGGACACACCCACACCAGACTTTGATTTCACTTGAGACAGCAATGGCTTCCCCCAAAGAATCCTGGGAAGTGTAGTTGGTGAAGGGTGCTGAAAGGAGACTCCTATTCCCCTGAGAGAGCTTCAGTGGCCAGAGTGGTTTAACAGTCAGCCACTCTGATTGAAGGTCTGTGAGGGGAACAGGGCATCTCCTAGCAACTCTTAGCAACCTTCACTAACTACACTTCCCAGGATTCTTTGAGAGAAGCCATGACTGCCTAAAGTGAAATAAAGGCCTGGTGTGGATGTGGCCAGGGACAGCTTTGGTTTAAATTTGGGTGGGAGGCTACATGTGCCTGCTGTAGAATAAAAAGGTGGGGGAAACGCTGAAAAGCAATGATACTATTCACAATGTTTTCCTTTTGGAAAGGAAAGGGGCTTCCCCTCTGCCCAATGCCCACCCACCCAATCTCCTACCCTCCTCCTCCCCTCCCTGCCCCTCCCCCTGGTCAGTGTTGGACTATGACCTGGAAGACCAGGGTTCGAATCCCCACACAGCCATGAAGCTCACTGGGTGACCTTAGGCCAGTCACTGACTCTCAACCCCAGAGGAAGGCAATGGTAAAACCACCTCTGAATACCGTTTACCATGAAAACCCTATTCATAGGGTTGCCATAAGTCGGGATCAACTTGAAGGCAGTCCATTTCCATTTTCAAACACAATTTCACAGAAATAAATCCCATTGAACTCAAAAAGGATGCAAATGATCAAACCCAGCCTCCCTTCTCCTCCCTCCTATCCCCTCCCTCTTGCCCCTTCCCTCCCCTTTCCTTTGCCCCTCCCTACCCATCCCCATCCCCTTTCAATCCCATCCTCCCCCTTCCCCCTCCTCCCCTTCCCCTTCCTTCTCTCCATGGTCAGTTTTAGCTATCTTAAGCATGATTGTACAGGAGTAAATACCATTGAACTCTATAAGCATGCAAATGATCAACCCTGCCCTCCCCCTTCCATTGCCCCCTCCAATCCTCTCCTTCCCCTCCCCCCTCCCACTCCTCCTCCCCCATGGTCAGTTTTACCTATCCTAACCATGATTGTATAGGAGTAAATCCCATTGAACTCAATAACCATGAAAATGATCAGACCTGCCTTTTCCTTCCTTCCCCTCTCCTCCCCCTTCCTCCTCCCCTCCCTTCTTCCTCCTCCCCTGCCGACTTCAGCCCTCCCTCCCCCCTCATCAGTTTTATTTA
The DNA here is from genome assembly GCF_030035675.1 of Rhineura floridana. Lineage (NCBI taxonomy): Eukaryota > Metazoa > Chordata > Lepidosauria > Squamata > Rhineuridae > Rhineura > Rhineura floridana. The sequence continues at coordinate 104,435,820 of NC_084484.1, read as the reverse complement.
TCCTAAGCATGATTGCACAAGAGTAAATCCCATTGAACTCAATAAGCACGCAAAATGATCAGACCTGCTTTTTTTCCTCCTTCCCCTCTCCTCTACCTTCCTCCTCCCCTCCGCTCTTCCTTCTTCCTCCTCCCCTGCCCACTCCAGTCCTCCCTCCCTCCCCCCGGTCAGTTTTACCAATCCTAAGCATGATTGCACAAGAGTAAATCTCACTGAACTCAATAAACATGCAAATGATCAAACTTGTCCTCTTCCCGTCCCTCTCCTGCCTGCTCCTATCCCCCTCCTCCCCTCTGCCCTTCCTCCTCTCCCTCCTCCTCCCCCTCCCCATCCCCTGTGGTCAGTCGCACCTATCCTAAGCATGATTGCAGGGGATAGGTAAATCCCACTGAACTCAGTAAGCATGCAAATGATCAATCCATTCTCACCAAACTTGCACAGGATCCCATTTCTTACCTCCCAGTTTAAAAAACAGAGAAATTCACTAATAGGCAAAAAACCCTTGCGGTTTAAGAACGTACCTATAGCCCACAGATATTAGTATCAAACTTTAAAAAGCAGGGAGATTGGGCAGCTGTAGTGAATGCACCAGGGGTGCAGGAGATCTGAACTCCTTTCTGAGATATTGGACTGCCCTATAAATTTGCCAAAATGCAAACACAATTTGGGTTGATCCTTCACAGTCCAATCCACTTCCACTTCCTGTGTAGCCTGGAAGAATTTGGTAACGTGTGCCTCTGAGCATATGGTGAGTGGTGGCAACACCTGCAATCAGCCCAAATAATAGAAAGAAGACATGTGCTGTGCTGATCTTGTTTTAGCAGGGATGAAGCAACATTATTAAGACAGTTGATATAATTTAGATGGTCACTTTAAATATATCTGATTTACTTTGCAATTTTAGTGAAGGTTCCTGTTATTTTCTTTTGCTTTTATTTCTGTGAATACGTGTACAGCAACACTTTGCAAAATTTACACTAAAAGAACTCCAAAAATAATTGTGGAATAATGGCACTGACTATTCTGCAGAATAGTCTCCAATGGACATGAGGAGCGTCTCAATTTGCACAAGATAAAAAAGTGGGAGGTGAAATATATTCTCCTGTGCATGGAAAGATGATATCAGGTGGGTAATTAGCTCCACCTAGTGGTTGAAGGCAAAAGAGTACTGCTGACGTTTTACTGTAGGTCCATTCCTAGTCTGCGCCTGCTCCGTCCGCAGTTTTCTCTTTTGCCTTCACCGAATCTGGTTGATTCCTCTCTGTCTCCATGGATTCAGGCTTGTATTGTTTGTCTTTTAAGTCTTACCCATTGGTTATTGTTGTTTCTTGCCCTCAGTATATGTTTTGTCTTCCCCTGCTGTTTAAAGTTAAAAAAAAAAAAGCTCCTTGTGTCTTTTCCTCCTGATCTTTCTCGGTGGCGAGGAGCATCCAGCCCCTCCCCACGGCTCCTGGGACCGCTGGCCTCTTCAGGCTCCCTTCCCGGCCGAATTCGCTACCGTTCCTTCTAGTCATCAACTCATAGCGTCGGCAGCATTAGCCTTAGAGGCGATTTTCACTGGAGCTCGGAACTCAGGCCCACACCTAGGCTTTTCGCGCTCCCTTTTCAAGCGGCTTTCGTTTTCCCTGCTCCATAGCGGGGGGGGCAGATGCGCAGACGCCATAGCAGGTCAGCGGCAACTGCTTCTAATCTTCCTGCTTTGCCCAGCCACTTATTAGACAGCGTTGTCAGTCACTACCAGCGGGAGCCTTCCATTCACTTTTTCATTAACCCTTTAAGTCCCGCAGTGTGTGCCCGCTATGGGGAAAGCCACACACAAAACAAAGCACCTCTCAAAGGGGTCGAAAGTGCTTCCCTGCACACCAGCAACAGGCGCAGTGCCAGAACTCATTCCCATCCTGGGATCAGAGCAGGCTCATTCTTCAGGGGATCATTCCGAAACAGCGGTGGCCTGCCCCTCTACTGTCAGGCACGAGGTGGCTGAGGCTCAAGTTTTGGCAGGCAGTGTGGCTGCAGAAGGCAGGATTCCTGTTCCACATAAGGGAACTTGTAGAGAAGGTCAATATTCCTCCCACCATTCAAGGGACCAGAGGGACCTGGAACTCCTATCTGATGAGGAAGGTGGCCAGTCTCACCTTTCCTTAGATGCTATTTTTTCTGACACCTCCTCTCCCGAGGCCTTCACAGGGTTTTTGGAGGAGCCAATCCCTGTCCAACAAATTCATGATGCTGGTGGGCACAGGCTTTATCCATCTCACACTCAAGCTCGCCCTATTCAGCTACAGCTTTCAGCACATTCAATTCAACAATTAAAAGAGCAGCTTAAGGATGCCCTTTTAATGGATCTGACTAGAGATTTGTGTTCTCAAACTGCATCAGGCTCACAACCCTCAAGGCACCTGCCTACAGGTCACTCGAGGGCAAACACATGCCCTTCCTTGGGCCGCACATCCCCAGACCCCTATGCTGCATCGCATGGCAGACACCTTCAGCTCCCAGAGCAGGAGCTTATAGACACAGAAAATGACTTGATTGTCTTGGATGAAGAGGAATGGAGTGGGGAATCAGAATCTGAGGATATTTTATCTACTAGAATATTTCAAGAGGCTCATTTCCTTCCTCTGCTGTGCAAGGCGATGGAGGCTCTTACCCTCACCTCTACAGAAGATCCCCCTACTCCACCCTCCTCGAGAGTTTCAGCAGTATGTCCAGATCCAAAGCCTAGGTCTAGAGTATTGAAGCTTCCTTCTCTTCTCCCCAAGGTGCTCAAATCAGAATTCAACATTCCCTTGCAATTCAAAAAATCGGTTTCTGTAGCCAACAAATATTATACACTGGAACAACCGAACATGGATCAGTTGAAAGTCCCGCTCATAGATGCGCCTATAGTCAATCTATTGAACCCATCATTGAATCCTAAAGACTCAGACGCTCACATTAAAGATACCACTGAGCGCAAGATGGACCAGGGACTTAGAAGAGTGCACGAAGCTAGTGCGCTATCAATCAGGGCAGCAGCAGCCTCTTCTGTGTTTGCTCGAGCCTCCCTACTCTGGTTGGAAGACCTGCTAGATGGCCCACAGCAGGATGCAGCCCAGATACGCAAATCTCTGCTGAAGGTCTCTTGGGCAGTTACCTTCATGGCAGATGCGTCAATGGATGCCATGCAGTTTGCAGCTAGGTCTCTCACTGCAGGGATCTTCACGCGGACCCTTTGGCTTCGACATTGGGATGCAGACCCTGCAGCTCATTTGAATCTTGCCTCGGAACCCTACGTGGGTGGCAAATTATTTGGGGACACTGCCCTCGCGAACATATTAGAAACCAGGGAAAAGAAAAAGTCCATGCCATCCACCAGAAAAAGGGAGGATGGAAGGACCTTTCGCCGCTCATTCCATCCATATCACTTGTCGCAGTCCTTTCGGGGCTCACATCCCTTTGGAAGGCAGAAGGACGCCCACTCCACCCGTCTCTTCTGGAACAGACAGCGCAACCAGCTTAAGTCCCAGCAACACTTCCCAGGTCGATCCGGCCTTCCATCCCAGGCACGTGGAAACAGAAATCAGTTCTGACGCCTCCACCTCGCCGGTGGGAGGCCGTCTCCAACACTTTGCTCACCGATGGGAGGACCTATCCTCCGATCGGTGGGTCCTCCGCACTCTTCGATACGACCTTCGTCTGGAGTTTTCCTCCACCCCCCCGGCGAGATTCCTCCCAGGCCCTCTGTCAGCAAATCCACACAAAAGGGGCAAAGTTTTGAGGTCAGTTTCCCATCTCCTACGCATGGCAGCTATCGAGGTGGTACCTCCAGGGGAGAGGTTCCTGGGAAACTACTCTCTGTTCTTCACTGTCGACAAAAAAGACTGTTCATCCAGGCCAGTATTAGACCTCAAGAATCTAAATTGCTTCATAAAGTACCGCAAATTTCGTATGGACACCTTACTTTCCATCAAAGAAGCACTGAGGCTAGGGGACTTCCTCTCATCTATCGACCTGAAGGAAGCCTACCTGCACATACCAATCTTTTCCCCTCACAGAAGGTATCTGCGCTTCGCGGTGGGACAAGACCATTATCAATTCAGGGCTATGCCCTTTGGCCTGTCGTCTGCTCCCAGGACATTCACCAAGATAGTGGTTACCCTGGTGGCACACCTCAGGACACAGGGGATTCATATTTTTCCTTATCTGGACGATTTTCTGATCCGTTCACCATCGTTACACAAGACATGGGAGAACCTCCATGTCACCCTGACCTGTCTAAAGGATCACGGTTTCCTGATCAACGAAGCCAAGAGTCATCTCTTTCTGTCCAGACGCATCACACATTTGGGAGCGACTATAGACTCTCAAAATGGCCTCATTACGCTATCTCCAGACAGGATCAGCAAGATCCGCAAAGTGGCGTTGGATGTCCTATCCTCCCCCTCTACAGACCTGATGGAGTTGGCAGCACTTCTCGGTTTGATAGTATCTACGTTCCAAATGATGCCATGGGCACGTCATCATTCCCACACTCTTCAGTGGGCGCTGCTGCCATTCCAGAATGACATAGCGTCCAGGCACCACCGCATGGTCGCTCTGTCGCCACAGGTTCATCAGTCGCTGTTCTGGTGGACACAAGAGCCCAACCTGACGCGAGGCATCCCTTTCCAGGATCCACTCCACACCCTGATAACATCCGATGCCAGCTTATCCGAATGGGGAGCCATCTGCGATGGGCAGATGATTCAAGGCACGTGGTCGGCTCAGGAATCCGCACTGCCGATCAACCTACTCGAACTACAGGCAGTTCGTCTCGCCCTCAGGCACTTTCCGAACACCAGACGGTTAGGGGCGGTGCTTGTCAGAACAGACAATGTGTCGGCCAAATCGTATTTAAACCGTCAGGGAGGCACACGCTCCCTCATTCTTCAGAAGGAGGCCTTTCTCCTCTTCCAGTGGGCGGAGACCAATATCGTCTCGATAGCGGCAGAATAACTCAAGGGAGAGGACAACAGCCAAGCGGACTGGCTCAGTCGGGAGAAGCTGATTCAAGGAGAATGGAGACTTCACCCACAGTCCTTTCATCAAATAGTGGAATGTTTCGGCCACATTCAAGTAGACCTCTTTGCCACCAGTGTCAACCGGCAGGTGCAGAGGTTCTTCTCCTGATACGCGTCACCAGGCGCGGAAGGGATAAATGCCTTGACTTCCCAGTGGCCTCCGGGCAGACTATATGCATTTCCTCCAATTCCAGTGATTTCCAGGGTGATCAAAAAACTTCGTGCTGAGAGGCAGCACTTCTATTGGTGGCTCCATGGTGGCCACGGAGACCTTGGTTTCCAGACCTTCTCGACCTGTCGGTGGAACCATCATGGAAGATTCCAGCACGAACGGACCTGCTCTCTCAGGGACAGCTCCAGCACCCAGACCCAGAGTGGTGGGCACTTCATGTATGGAACTTGAACGGAAGAGACTCTTGAAAAGAGGCATCTCTCCACAAGTATTAGAAACCATGATGGCTTCTAGACGCCCATCCACACTCAGAATTTATGAAAGCACTTGGAAGGCCTTCTCATCCTGGTCGCAGAAGCAAGGGGCTCTTCCTCGAAAAGCGGGAGTAAATGAAATCTTGTCCTTCCTGCAAGACGGCGTATCTTTGGGTCTCAGACCAAACACCCTGAGGCGCCAAGTTTCAGCCTTATTGGCAATCCTCTCCAGATCCCCGGATAAGCCAATCGGATCTCACCCTTTTGTCAAGCGTTTCCTCAGGGGAGCAACGATAACAGCACCTCCTACGGTGCATCGCTACCCAACTTGGGATCTGCATAAGGTTTTGTCAGCACTTCAAAAACCTCCGTTCGAACCCCTGAGTCAAGTTTCTCTCCGTCTTCTTTCCTTTAAGGTCTTGTTTCTCGTGGCATTACTTCGGCCCGTAGAGTGTCTGAATTGAATGCCCTGTCTGTCCATAAAATTTTTTGTGTATTCCATAAGGATAGAGTAGTCCTGCGTACTGTCCCTTCCTTTCGTCCCAAAGTGTTGTCTGCCTTCCATTGCCAGCAGGAGCTGGTATTACCGTCCTTCTGTCCAAATCCTGTCCATCCTTTAGAAAAAGCCTGGCACTCTCTTTATGTGCGAAGAGCCCTTAAAGTTTATATTTCCAAAATTAAATCATTTCGGAAAACAGATAATTTGTTTGTCTCCTTTCACCCAAAATCCATGGGGAATAAAGTCACCACATCTACACTAGCCAGGTGGATCAAGGCATGCATATCCTTGGCATATGCCTCTAAAATTATCCCGTCCTGCCGGGTTAGTAGCTCATTCAACTAGACCGGCGGCCGCATCAGCGGCCTTTTCCCATAATGCTTCTCTGGGGGAGATATGTAGGGCAGCCACATGGGCCACTCCCAATACCTTCATTAAACATTATAAAATAGACTCCTATGCTTCAGCCGAGGCAGCCTTTGGAAGGAGGGTACTACAGCATGTCCTCTCAGATCACTAGTAGCCATAGCCCAGCAGTATTCCCATCCTACATGGGTCAGCTTTGGTATGTCCCATCTGATATCATCTTTCCATGCACAGGAGAAGAGACATTTGGTCTTACCATGAAATCGGTCTTCTCTGTGCATGTCAAAGATGATATCAGGGCCGCTCCCTATGACGGCTGGGCTGCCTTTCCAAGCGCTGTTAGACCTTAAGCAGAGAGTGTATGAGTACTGTTGTCTTGTCTTTTTTGTGGTGTTATTTCGTTTTCTTCATGTGGGCTTGTTATTAAAAAACTGCGGACGGAGCAGGCACAGACTAGGAACGGACCTACAGTAAAACGTCAGCAGTACTCTTTTGCCTTCAACCACTAGGTGGAGCTAGTTACCCACCTGATATCATCTTTGACATGCACAGAGAAGACCGATTTCACGGTAAGACCAAATGTCTCTTCTAGCAAAATTCTAGGTGTGCTCTATGTTTTTAATTGACCATGCCCACCTTGCCTTAAATGTAGCTCCGCTTACTGGGCAAAGCTCTGGGGAGCAGCAGTGCAATTGCGGCCGAGGGTGAGGCCGCAGAAGCCATTCGGAGGAAGGGCAACGTCGCGTGACGTGCTGAGATGACGCGCAACGTGCTGCGATGACGCGAAACGTGCTGCACGGAGGGGGCAGAGCCAAGGGCTTATTTAAGCCTGTGCCGCCCCTCCGTCTTCCTCTTGGCTCGCAATGTCCGCCCCGCCCTCCCTCCCTCTTTTACGGTGTGCCCATGGTCGCTTCGGGGCTGAGTACAAATTTTTATCCTGCCCACTCTTGTTGGCGGGCAGTTTTTTTTGCCTACTTCACACTTTGGGAGATGGAGGGAACTGGGTTAGGGGGTGTTGTGATTAATAGGTTTATTTTGGCTAATTTGGTTCAAATCAAAATATTAATGTGGGCATGTTTGGGACCCAGATCCGGTAAAGTGCGGGAGGGGAAATAGGTAACGACAGCTAGGTGGCCCCCTTAGGCACCTTTGGAGGTGATTAGTGGTTCCGGAGGCTTGTCTCTGAGGGTTTTACAGCCTGAGGACAGGATATGGGCTGCTTTTGGGGCCAACTTACCTCATCCACCCGAGGGTTCTATGGCCCCGGGGGGTTGGTGATGTGGGAAGGCCTCCCTACTCACCTACAAGGTGTGGCTGGGGCAGGGGGTAAGCAGAAGGGGCTTGCCCTTTGCCCCAGTAGAGGCTGGTCGCCCGAGAACTGTAAGGCAAGCTGCTTGCCTATAGTTAGTTCCCGCACTTAGGTTTCACCTCTGCAGATTGCTTTAAAAAAGTTTTTGGTTGTAATTTAATAAAGTGGCCCTTTATTCAACCATAGCTGCTGTTGTCTGCATATTATTTCACCCATCGACTGCAAATGAAATGGTTTAAACATAGCAGGCTGAAAACATGCAGCCCTCTTTTTTCCAACAGCTAGAGTCATTGTTGAAGTAGCAACATATTGTAATCAGTTTGATTTTATATGAAACTGCAGTTTCAGATTCAACTGTTAATGCACCCAAAATAGAAATAGAACATAACCTCCAATATAAAACACAAAAGGCTATCTTCACCATCATATGACATTGACCAATAAAAAGGCTTTGAAATTAATAAAAATAAATTTGACACAGATTTCTAGGATGAAAAATGAGAGAAATAAAGTTTTCTAGTTTAGATTCTCTGTTGAAACATTAGTAACATAGGAAAGAAGCAAAGTAAGAAGAACACCAACAAACATACAAAAATATAATTCTCTATCTTTGGAGGTGGCAGGTGTTGCCACCACTCACCATATGCTCAGAGGCACATGTTACCAAATTCTTGCAAGCTACACAGCAAGTGGATTAGACTGTGAAAGACCAACCCAAATTGTGTTTGCATTTTGACAAATTTGTAGGGCAGTCCAACATCTCAGAGAGGAGGTCAGATCTCCTGCTCCCCTGGTGCATTCACTATAACTGCCCAATTTCCCTGCTTTTTAAAGTTTGATAGAAATATCTGTGCGCTATAGGTACGTTCTTAAACCGCAAGTTTTTTTGCCTATTAGTGAATCATCCTCTAGATACTTATTTTTGACCCTTCATTCAGCAAAACACATACAGAGCTGTTAGAGGTTATACATATGTTAACATAATAATGGTTATGAATAATAAGGGAGCATTGTTACTGATATGGGATTAAAGAACCAGTATGTTTCATAATAGAATTGCTGACCCATAAGATTTAACCCCACACAACTGTGTGTTTCCTTTGCATGTCAAGTTTTGATATAATTTTCATATTCTCCAGCTTGTCTTAATAGCAGATGGAGTATGCTTTGTAGAAATGATAGATATAATAAGCTAACATTTGCTGCCTTGCAACAGTAGGATAGGATTTATTTTTCTTTTGGACGACAGAGCTATCAGCTGATATATTGGTTTACCAGCAAGTAGTCATGTTTCCTTAATTGTGAAAGTAACCTATTTAAGTAGAGAGCATCTACTTCCCTCTGTTATTCTTTTGCCTGGACATTTTCAAGTTGGATTGAGGACTCCCCTTCATGTGGAAAATCAGCTACTGGATGCTTATGGAGAGGAATTTCCTGCTGTTTTTAATACAATTTCAACACATCAGATATTAAATACACTCATGGTTAATATTCAAAATCAATACAGTTCTGACAGTATACTCTTACCATACAGAGATGCTCTAATTCATCAATATCCATATATCTATTTTTCATACGTTCAATCAATGAAAATAATTTGCTTCTAAAGATGTTCCTCTTTTGTCTTCCATCATGCAGTCAAACCAACTCTGTGGGTTTATGAACTTCTACTACTTTCCAACCATTAACTAGTCATTCTTTAATTGTAGGTGGTAGTTCTTCCATCCTGTGGCTTCTAACATACAGGTAGCAACTGCTACGACTTCCTGGATTTTTACTCACTTCTTCACACAGAATTCCAAAAAGTCTGGAATACTTAATCCCCTCTCTGCCTTTCTGCTATACTTCAGCATGTAATAATAGCCCATGTAATATATTTCTTTGTGAGGACCCCTTGTTTAAAATGTTGATAGCCCAACTGATATAATATGTGTGAGTTTTATTAATTTGAGAAAACAAAATTAAGTTTATACTCCTCCATCTGGCATTGAGCAAATAATTACTGTTCAGTGTTAATCTATGTTTTCTTTTACAGATGAAGCATGAGTGATGTTACATTAGGACTAAGCCAATAAAACTGAGCAAGAAGCTTTAAGTTCATTACAAAAGTTTCATTCATTTCAAATGATACAAAAGTTATAAACAATCCTTCAAGAACGCTGCAGATATTGTGTGTGGATGTGTTGCCATAATTTGGTGAGGTTCAATGTTTGGAGATCAGTATTGCCATATGGTAAATACTTTTTGGAATCTTCTCATAGAGATTCTATTTGGATAATGACTTTGATTATAAAATAATTATATGAAAATGTAAGACGTTGACTTACATTAAATATTGAACCAGGGAGATATCTTTACTTTTAAAAGCATAGACCACAATTTGGAGTACCACTGATTAATATTTTCTATTTGCTCTTTGATATGGTGTAATCCTTCTCTCAGTTGGATTTATTGGAAGCCTGTGCCCCCACAGTTCACAAACTGCCAGATTATCCCCAGGCACTATTAAAAGTGCTGGTTATAAAAGGGCAGGTGGGCTCAGAGGCATTATGAGTGCCAGGAGAGAACCTTAAGGGTGTATTGGTGCTCGTGGGCACAATGTTGACCACCCCTGGGCTAGACCATGGGTTGTTAATTATTGTTTTGTTGAGGACAACTATTCTGGTTTCCCTGACTATCGTGGGCTGCCAGGTGGGAAACTGGATCTGGCTGGTAGGCTGAATCAAAAGAACAACCCCTCCAGAACCAGTGGGCCATTTTGACAGGTGGATGTGGCTGCCTACCAGTCAATCACTTGATGTCATCCAGTCTGGCACTCCCACTTAAAGAAGGGAGAGGAATTTGATTCAGTTTGTATGCAAAGCCGAATCTGTCAAATTCACACTTTCTGAAACAATATGAGAATGAAAATACAGTCATCCTTCAAAACTTGTACTTGTGCAAATTTTGCAGTAGTCCAACCAAACAATGCTTATAAAAATGCACCTATTAGGGGAAAGTGTGCATAAAATGAATATATTAGTGAAAATAGCATACAAAATGCATTATACTAGGATAAATTGCATGCAAAAATACATACATTAAAACTGCATAAAAACTATTAGGAGAAATTTACACTAAAATGCTGAAGAATTTTCAAGAGGATTTAAAAAATGGAAACTGCTGCAGAAATGTGGAGCACTGAATTTAAGATTGAAAAATGAGAAATGGAGAGAACTGAAATTGTCAGAGTACTGCGCCCACACTTCACTGACCTCAATATCTTGCCCCACATCTTCCTGGTAAGCCCAACAATGCTGCTGAGGAGAGGCCAGGTGTGTGGCAGTGCCCCTTCTTGCCAGCTGCCCCTGCTGTCAAGTGATGAGAGCATAAGCAGAGCCTGCTGGACCAGGCCAGTGGCCCATCTAGTCCAGCATCCTGTTCTCACAGTGGCCGACCAGATGCCCAGGGGAAGGCTACAAGCAGGACCCGAGTGCAAGAGCATTCTTTCTTCCTGCAGTTTCCTGAAACTGCCTCTGACTGTGGAGGCAGAGCATAGGTGTCATGGCTAGTAGCCATTGACAGCCCCATCCTCCATGAATTTGTCCAATACTCTTTTAAAGCCATCCAAGTTTGTGGCCATCACTGCCTCTTGTGTGAGCGAATTCTATAGTTTAACTATGCACTGTGTGAAGAAGTACTTTCTTTTGTCTATCCTGAATCTTCTAACATTCAGCTTTATTGAATGTCCATAAGAGAAAACTTTTCTTTACTCACTTTTTCCATGCACACTTCTATCATGTCACCTCTTACTCAGCTTTTCTCTAAACCAACCTTTCCCAACCTTTGGGTCCCCAAATGTTAATGGACTACAACTCCCATCAGCCCTAGACAGCATGGCCAATGGTCAGGAATTATGGGAACTGTAGTCCATGGACATCTGGGGATCCAAAGGTTGGGAAAGGCTGCTCCAAACTAAAAAGCCCCAAATGCTGCAGCCTTTTCTCATCCCCTTGATCATTTTTGTTGCCCATTTTTGAACCTTTTTCAACTCTACAATATCCTTTTTGAGGTGAAGTGACTAGAACTGTGCACAGTGTTCCAAATGCGGCTGCACCATAAATTTGTCTAATGGCATTATGATATTGGAAATTTTATTTTCAATACCTTTCCAATGATCTCTAGCATGGAATTTACCTTTTTCACAGCTGCCACACATAGGGCCAACATCTTCATTGCTCTATCCACAATGACCCCAAGGTCTTGCCTCTGGTCAGTCACTGCCAGTTCAGACCCTATAAGACTATTTGAGAAATTAAGATTTTTTGCTTCAATATGCATAACTATACACTTGTTTACATTTAATTGCATGTGCCAGTTTACCCCTACTTCACTGAGTTTGGGGAGGTCCTTTTGGAGCTCTTCGCAATCCCTTTTTGTTTTAACAACCCTGAACAATTTAGTATAATCAGCAAGCTTGGCCATCTCACTACTCACCCCTAACTCTGGATTGTTTATGATGGACAGGGGTGTGTGGTTTATTGAGACCAGGCGGTGGGCCAAATGGGGGGGATTAGCAGATTTAATTAAGCCCAGGAGCCAGAGGCTTCCCACCACTGCTGTAGGGCTACAAAGAAGGAGAACACTTCAAAGGCCTACGAGTTAAAAATTCAGCTGCAACTTTTGCCCTCTGTGGCAGCAGCCCAATAAATCTATATGCTGCATCCATAGGAGAGGGCCATCCCCACAAATGTGGGTGTCAACTGCACCATTTGCTGTGCTGAAAAGGACAGCTTTTTATTTTGTTTATTTTTAAATGTGATATTTGTAGGCAAGACCCAACTTTCTCTTCATCAGGGGATGGACCTATAAGGAAGTATTTGGTTTGTGAGCATTTTCCTCACTTATTTTAAATGTGATCTTAGTACCCTCTGAAAGTGTACCAGAGGGTACTGCCACTTTCTGGACTAGCATTTTACGGACCTTTGCCCTGGAGTACTTGGGACTTCAAACCAAACTCAGGTTCCAGCAATAATATTTTCCCAATATTCAACTACTTGAGAATGCAATCCTATATACCTACCTGTCTGGGTGTCCTGCCCGAAGTCTAAAGACTCAGTCTCAGATGCAGCTGTGAGTTTTTCTCTTTTTATTAAAGTTACAGTTACATCAAAAGCTGTGCGCCTCATTAACTTAACTAAGCTTTCTAGGAACTTTGCCCTGACTAACTCTGACTAAGCATGACTTTGCAGCACTAGATGTTGACTCAGCAGCGAGCGCCCCCAGCGTCAACTTAAGTAGGTTTGGCTTTCATGCGTAAACATTGGCTCCTCCTCAACGACTGTTGGATCTCCCACTTCTGCCGCCGCTGTGCATGGGGTGAAGGGGACTGGTTCTCATCTTCCCCCTCTGAGGGTTGTGTCGGCGTGATTGATCATGGAAATCTGTGGGGTGCCTGGCTGGGAAATGTCAAGTGGAGCCAGTGGTGCCTCTGACTTGGGCGCAGGCATGGGGGGTGTCTAACAAGGCAGTCTCCGACAGTTCTGGTTGCGCTTCAGCAGAGGGGCAGAATCAGGGGAGTCGAGCTGTCAGTAACTGAGGTCTGCATGCTCTGTGGTCCAACCCTGTTCATCTTTCCAATTCTCCAAGTCAGAGTCTGGCATCTTGAAGCCTCCCTCCCAAACTGGGGCACAACACTGAGAGTAAGTCTCACTGAACTCAGTGGGTCTTACTTCTTGCATAGGAATGGACTCTGATCTTTATGATCCAAATCCAGATGTAGTTGCTCTACTTGTTTCAACATAATATAATCACTGCTACCTTCCTCTGGATCAGAGTTCATGTTTCCAACCAATTCTAAAACAGATAGTCTTACATTAAAAAAATATTTTGTGGAAGGCTTTCTTTGGTCCCCTATGGAGTTCTTTGAAAATATGTAAACAATCAACATAGTTCTCCTCTGTCTCTGGCTTAAACATTTCCTTTAATTCCCTTCCCCCAAGACCATCTAATTTACAAGAAATATATCATTTCCAATCTAAATATTGGCTGCCTTTCAGCTGATAGCAAATGTTTATTACTAGGCATAAAACTCTGTAAATAGCCATTTATAAGTGAAACACTGATGAAACTAAGCAATAAAACTAGACAGCACATCAATTGTAATGTAGTTGCTGGCTTATTGTATTAGGAAAAAAAAAACAGTGCCCCAACAATTTATAGCAGAATGCTACTGTGTCTACCCAGAAGCAAGAGCCATTGAGTTCAATGTTCTTGTTCCTATGTATGTGTAGGATTACATGTTCTGATCTTGCACACACTTCCTATATGCTGGATTAAAAGAACCATTCATGAATTTCTCTGATGCTCACATCAGTTTGGAAATAGTAATTCTGAGGGTCACTCCCCTCCCAAAATAGTGTCATTAACATAAATGGGAACAGAATGTGATAATTAACTGTTTCACTCCAGTGCATTGATATGCAATTTTGTATTTGCTATTAAATGACTGATTAGTAACTTGTTGCTTCAAGAGTAGGATAGAAAGCACACTTACTATTCTGCCAGTTCCAGTGTGTCTCCACAACTCTAGTCAAACCCTGCCACTTTTTAATGTAAAACCTGGTGGGATCAGCTTTAGTGTTTTTTGTTTTTTTTTAATTCAACTTCCAACAGATTTCACAACTGATTGGCAGATCAACCTGTTGCCCTCCAGATGTGGCCAATGGAAATGCTTTGCTATAGGCAGCTAGTGAGCTCACAGCCTGAGAGTCTTCTTTTCCCTTTTTGGATATCGCTAACTTCCAGTGGAAATATGTAAGTAGTCTCTGACCGAACAAAACCATATGTATAAATGCATCTGCTAGAAATATATTTATTTCAGCATATGCTCTCTATTGCCAATTACATTAAATCATGGTTGCAAATAAAAAGCAGGAATTGAGGCAGATGAATAGTAACATTCACACTGAGAGCGAGAAATTCTCATGGTGTGATTTACAGAACAGGTTGTGGCCAGTATAGTGGACTCATTAAATTCCCACTAAATCATATTTGTTTTTATGAGATGCTGTTTTAGCCAAGGATGATCACTTTCTATATGAAGCCTACCTTTTGTCTGACTCACTCAAGGCTTTTTGTTGTCTGCCCAGAGAATGCAAGAATAATGTATTTTTAATGTATCACGAAGATCCAATGAGCTGCAAGGAGACCCGCAGAAATTTTCAACTTTTTTGTTGTCCCCAGTTTAAAAGGCTATATTGGAGTCTGTTTCAATTGAACAACCTGCCTTCTAACAACTCTACCTGGGCCGATCTGTGTTCCCCATATTCCATCTGCTTATTCAGTCTCTGCTTTTTAACTTTTGTTCTCTCTTATCAAGGTGAGGCTCCAGAGCAGGGATGGGGCACATTTTTCAGACTGAGGACCACATTCCCGTCTGTGCAACCTTCTGGGGGCCACATGCCTATGGTAGCAGAGTCAGAGACAAAAATGGGCAAAGCAATTACTGTATATCTTACCTTTGCACTGTAGGCTAGTTTCTGCACATTGACACCTCAGTGTCTCCTCCTCCCAGGCAAGCAAGAGGCATTAAGGAGGCAGAAACATTTAAGTAGTGTGCAAAACCGGGTCGGTGAGGGGTTGGGCTGACTGAGGAGGGGGTGTTGCCCGGGAGAGTCCCAAAGGCCAGATATAGAGATCTGGAGGGTCACATTTGGCCCCTGACCCCGAGATTCCCTACTCCTGCTCTGGAGGAAACAAAAACAAATCCCCCAGATCTGTAGCCCAGGGCACCTGGTTCGATGACTTCTCTCACAATATTGGCAAGCAGGTTAGGACTTCTAGAAAATAAAGACATTACTGTGCCCAGGAAGGGTTCATGCCACAGCACAGAGGTGTGTGGATATCAGCTGCTTCTTTCCTCTGGG
Organism: Rhineura floridana; assembly: GCF_030035675.1. Taxonomy (NCBI): domain Eukaryota; kingdom Metazoa; phylum Chordata; class Lepidosauria; order Squamata; family Rhineuridae; genus Rhineura; species Rhineura floridana. The sequence continues at coordinate 104,420,271 of NC_084484.1, read as the reverse complement.
GAGCCAGAGCCTCAGATATCTCCTACGAAGTACGTTGTTAAACTGGCAACGTTACAGTATCAAACTACACTACCTCCGCTCTGAGCCAAGTACATGACATAAAATAGGAACAAAATATTTTCTTCTTCATTGCAAAGTGCATTATAAAGCTGGTAAAGAAACTCTGGTTTGATTTTTGATTTGATTAAATATTTGTATGCCACTTTTCCTGCCACCAAGTTGAGCTCAGAGTGGCTCACAACAAGAATAAAGAATTAACAAATAAAAACAGCACTTCCTAACACAAAAAAAGAAATATCCAATACAGATACAATAAGTACAACAGATGAATCAATACAATATAAATAAAAAATGAATAAATCGTATGTCTGGTGTGTCAATCAACCTTTATCGTGGTGTGGTGGCTGAGGATGTTTGGGTGTGTTCAGTAAACATTTCAGCAGCTCTCTACAGCCTCCTTAGCTGTCCACACTTCCTGATCAAAGCGGCAAGCCTCTCTGGGGGCATGATGCTCTGGCATCCAGCACTGTCTTTATCTGCCTCGGGGCCTCTCAGGCTCAGCGTGACTGAGTCTGCCAGCTGTGCTGAGTCAGCAACAGGTGGTTCTCTTTCCCCTTATAATAAGCAAGGAGCTGGCATCCAGGCACTTCTGCGGGGGGGGGGAGATTGGTGATGTGGAGTCCCTCTCACCTTCCTCACAGGCCCTAGCTTTGGTAAAGAACATACAGTTTTTCAAAATGGAAATATCTCAGCCAAATCCAGCAACAGCCTCCATCTCTCTTACAGCAGAATTAAATGCATTTGATCCATTTTTCACATTATGCGGTATATGCTTTTTCTGTTAAAATGAAGCAAAATGGTCAGATAGCACTATCTTGTTTCCCCATATAAAAGCCATTTAATGGGCTTATAGTATGACAGACATTGAGTGGTAATTTTGCTCTGCCAACTCTTGTGAACATAAGTAATGTGTGTGCAATAAGGCATGGCTTTATGGAAATAATGCATGTACTTTGTGTTTAATGTGTTCTATTTTAAATTACATTACCTTAACATCACACTCAATTCTATCTATAAGCTGTAGAAAGCAAAACAAATAAGGTAGGCTGGGTATTCACTTATAACTAGACAATGAATTTTACTGACGGGCAGGGTATAAATCCATGTACAAACAAACAAACAAATAGGCTGCTGCTCACCCCATCTCCACAATTCAGCTGCTTCTTCTTTGCTGTAATCCAGCAGGGGGATAGATGAGCGCAATCAGAAGCCAAGCAGCCATTGTTTACTGTAGAAAAGAAATACAGTTACAAAAGTAGGCATGAATGGCTCTGGGGACTGGTTTCCCTCAGGTGCATTTGAGCAGGCCTACATAACTAACCTCAGTGCAGCCCACAAGATACTGCATGTATTGTGGACTGCCAAGTACTTGACAGCACTGTTCCACATTTTTAAAATTCTGATAGATAGGAAGGCTGCTGGGGGCTTGGTGCTCATCATTGCGTTATTTTGTATCATGTGGTGATGAGAATGCCGAGTAGACTGCATGGCTTCCCAAATCTTAGGAAGCCCAAAGGCAAGGAAATGTTCACTGCTATCTGATCAAAAGTAAAGGCTCAGAAGACTCAGGTGCATTTGTTTCCTGCCTATCAGAATCTGAAATTGTGCAAACTGGAAGGCCAAGATTATCACAAGGGTAGTTCTACACATTCCACAATATATGCATCTCTTTCAAAATGCCCCATATTTAGAGATGGGTGAGAATTTCAATTCAGTTCGCATTTCAAACCGAATTTATCAAATTTGCAATTTCCGCAACAATATGAGAAATGAAATACAGTCATCCTTTGGAATTCACATTTGTTAGAATGTTGGGATGCAGTTGGCCAGCTAAACAACATTTACAAAGATGCATATATTAGGGGAAAGTGTGCATAAAAATGAATACATGTGTGAAAATAACAGGCAAAAAGGCATGATGTGATGAGAAATGGCTTACACCAATGTGTACCTTTATCAAAACTGCCTACAAAAATGTGTTTATTTTGAGAAATTCTCACTAAAATGGTGGAGAATTTTCATGAGGATTTTTTTTTAAAAAAATTGCAGATCACTGTAGAAATGTAGAGAACCTAATTTAACATTGGAAAAATGAGAAACTGAGAGAACCAAAACAGACGGATCTTTCCATTCCTACTCATCACACAGTCTTCTTAAACTGCAATCCAAAACAGCTCCTCCGGCTTCCGCCCCTGGAGTGATGCCGGTGCCACTCCTCCAGTGCAGAGCTCCCTGTTCCACTTGCCAAAAAGGTGGGTAGGAGGAAATACTGCTGGTATTACCAACAGTAGCCGACAAAATGCCTGCAAATGGGGCAAGGAGGGGTTGAGCTGTCCCTGGATCTACTGACTTCTCAGCCAGCCCCACAACCAGATCGCTACTCTAGCTCCAAGGTGGCATAGTGCAGAACAGGGCCATCTTTTTGACCTGGCCAGTTCAAGCAGCAGGGCTTTGGATGTGGCAGTGGTTATACCACTCTGGCATACCTTACTGCTGCCCAGCTGGGTTAGGATTGCTCTGCCCTCCTATGTTTGAGAATAATTGTGAAGTTTCTAAATGTCTGGAGGAACTGAATATAGCTTAGTTCTCATGTAACACTAAGTCTGACCATTAGCCAAGCAGGAACACATGAGTGTGGAGGTACTCACAATAAAAATAGCAGCTGCCCTGCTCCTCCACCAGTCATCCTGCTGTTGCATTACTGCCAAATGTATGGATAACGTGTTCTCTGTTTTGGCTCTCAGTAGGTCTTAATACAGTTAGATCAGACTTGAATGTCAGGGAAACAAATCAGGGATTAGAACTAAGAAACACACAAGGACAAATGTTCCTCAGGTGGATAGATCCCAGCAATAATATAACTTGCTTTAAAACCTACTTCTGTTTAGAGCAAATCTGCCCCATAACAACATATTTCTATTTTTTTTAATAGAAAGATATATAGCAATCATGAACAGAAGGGATTAAAAAACATACTGTCATTTAATACAGCTAGTGTATCCATTACTGCATGGAACATCGAGTAAGTATATCATAGGAATGTTTAAATATCCCTCCTGCACACTGAGAGGAAAGGAATCAATCATCATAACTTTTAAACAGCCAGATGGTGAATGCCTGCCCATGTTTATAATTTCTGTTTGTTGCAGCCATTCCTGACTTAATATTATCTGGGAACCCTTCTGAGATTTTTTAAGGAATCAGAATGTCCATCTAGCAGCTGGCTACATTAAAAGTGTTAAGTTTATATGGTTTTAAGACAGTAGACTTTTTGTACCTGACATAACAAAATATCACCTTGGGGCTGTGAGTGTAACATTTTGAAATGTGGCAATATTTTTGTGTTATTCAATTTGTTTTGGTCTTGAGGAGATCTTGCTGGTATTACTGAAGGATGTTTGTCAAGTGTTGGTTTCTTTGTTCTGAGCTATCTTTCTCAAGGGTGGGAATCAGGGCTGCTGCAGATCTGTGGTTCATCTAAATTACCTTGTGCAAATGTTTTGTAAAAACATTATGACAGAATACAGAAAACCCATTCATTCACAAGATTATTTAAAAAATTTGTTTCAGAATATATGTAGATTATTTTTATAGAAAGAAATTGGAATTAATTATTCTTTTATAGTAGCATTTGAGAAAATTTAGTGAGCAAAAATTTCAGGCTTCGTGATGACTTGTTATTTAAAAAATACATATAAAAAGACAGCCCTCTTACAATTTAATTTAGCAGAAATAAAACTAAAAGCGTCTACATGCTTGGGTAGGCTTGCCTAAACAAAAATGTTTTTAGCAGGTGCCAAAATGAGTACGAGAGCCAGTGTGGCGTAGTGGTTAGAGGGTTGGACTATGACCTGGGAGACCAGGGTTTGAATCCCCACACAGCCATGAAGCTCACTGGGTGCCCTTGGGCCAGTCACTACCTCTCAGCCCCAGAGGAAGGCAATGGTAAACCACCTCTGAATACTGCTTACCATGAAAACCCTATTCATAGGGTCACCATAAGTCGGAATCGCCTTGAAGGCAGTCCATTTCCATTTTCAAAATGAGTACAATGAAGGCGCCTTGCATGTACACTTTTATGCATGCCAAGATCCTGCTGTGATCTTCTGTTGTAGTGCAATCTTACGCATGTTTACTCAGGAGCAAGTCCCAATCCTATACAGAGAAAGTACTCTATGCTGCTGAAAGCTATATATTTATTGAATTCCTGATGTGAGACAAGCAGGAAAAGGAAACTTCTCAGAACCTGAAATGAGGTTTTGCTCTTGTTATTGTCAATCACAACCCTGACTTCACTTATTGGCTAAAAACCTGAAAGGGCAGGGATTAGAGCAGAAACCAGAGCAACTAACAGAAGTTGCGAGGGGGAGCTGACATTTTGGTTTATGTCTTTTGATCCAGACCACCTAGAAATTTAATTTGTTAAAAAAATGAAAGCTAAGAGTCCAGAGATTAAGGTGACTCACCCGGAGACCTGGAGAGAAACCCCAAAAACTAAAGTCTCTGGCCAAAAAACTGGACACCCGGCGACCTTACGCCCCTTGTATCTTAGCATGGAAATATAATGCCTGCAGATAGCTATAGTGTCTACGTGTCTTCACCCTAAGCATTACTTTGGAATGAGAGGCCCAAATATTGATAAGGAAATGTTAAACTTGTTGGACAAGCTTGCCAAAGAAGAGTATGGTCATTTATTTATTTATTTATTTAATATCCCGCCCTTCCTCCTAGAAGGAGCCCAGGATGGCAAACAAAAACACTAAAAGACCTTTAAAATATTCTATAAAGAAAGGATTTAAAAATATATTGAAACAAAACAACTTTTAAAAACATATTTAAAAACAGCACAAATGCAGACTGGGATAAGGTCTCTACTTTAAAGGCTTGTTGAAAGAGGAAGATCTTCAGTAGAGGTGCCAAAAAGATAACAGAGATGGTGCTTGTCTAATATTTAAGGGAAGGGAATTCAAAAGGGTAGGTGCCAAAACACTAAAGGTCTGCTTCCTATGTTGTGTGGAGCAGACCTAGGACCTGTGGCAGGCATGCTGGGGACCTTGGGCACCAGCCTTCCCTAGGCCTGCAGTGCTGGAGAACAACCCCTCCACACAGGCTTTGTGGGGCTAATAATCTCCCTTGCATCCCACCTACCTTTATCAATCCTGTAAATGACATGTGTGCTGTGTGTGCTATGCTAACATGCCTACCATCAACCAAGATGGCGGCAAGGATATCAGCCCTTTAGGAAAGCCTCTACCTCCATCTTAGTTGATGGCAGGCATGTGTACACTGAACACACATGCCTCCCTCAACCAAGATGGCAGTGGGGGCATCAGCCCCTTAGGGATCCACCATCTTGGTTGATGGCAGGCATGCACGTGCAGCACGCACATCATTTACAAGAGCGATAGAGGTAGGTGGGTCATACATGGCCCTCACTAACTATATTGGGGAAGAGTTGCTGGAGCTCCTACTCCACGATCCATGGCAGGGTTGGGAGCTGACACTGGCAAGGATCGCAGAACGGGAGCTCTACCCTCCCACCCAAGGGGGGCCCTCAGGGGCTCCTCTGGGTCATAGGGGCCCTCTGCCAGGGACTGACTGGGCTGTCCCTGGCACTGGCCCTGAGCAGACCTCCTGATAAGATGATATCTGCCCAAAGCCCTCACCTGCAGAACTCAGTGATCAACTGGATATCTAAGGGGTAAGACGATCTTTCAGGTATCCTGGTCCCAAGCTGAGCAGGGCTTTGTACATCAAAACTAGAACCTTGAACTTGGCCCCTTTCGCTTAAGACCGTAACCTGGTCTTTTTCTGATGTATTTCAGCCTGGCTGTGAGGTAGACAAGAGGGCTGGGACTTGAGAGGGACACTGTAAAGCCACAATCCACTGGCCTAGTTTAGATAGTACTGTGTACCCCACAGATTTTTCAAGCTGCCGCCTGTTATGCCACAGAAAACTGCTTTTCAGACTGACTGGAGATTCAAAAGCAGCTCAATGCTTTGCGCATCTTAACAATTATCCCATGGATTTGCATATTGCTTTTTGGAATCCAGTTGTACTAATAAGAGCATATGTACATGCCAAAGGGATGTTGTTGTTTTCCCTGTCATGCCTTCTTTCCAAGAATCCTGGCAACTAGAGTTTGGTGAGATGCTGAGAATGAGAGGTTGCTCGTCCTCTCTTTAAAGATCTACAACTCCCTGAGTTCCTTGAGATAAGGAAATTAGTATTCCTTTTAGATCAGTTTAAGGCTACAGCCAGTGCAGGAAACGGGTGGCCCTCCAGATGTTGTTGCACTCCCACTGACTCTGATCAGTACGACCAATGGTCAGAAATGATGGGAGCTGTAGTCCACCAACATCTGTATGGTCTACAGCAGCGTTTCCCAACCAGTGTGTCTCCAGATGTTGTTGGACCACAACTCCCATCAGCCTCAGCCAGCATTGCCAATGGTCAGGAAAGATGAGAATTGTGGTCCAACAACATCTGGAGGCACACTGGTTGGGAAAGGCTGGTCTAGAGTACAGCTATGCTTTCGCCATCACTGATTCCTGATGACAGAGAGTACCTCTAAGTAACTATGTGAAAAACATATTTACAAAAAACTTATGCATGGGATGGTCCATTTAAGCCATTCACTTTACTGTTAAATCATTCAGTAACTAGCTGATAGTTTAGATAAACTCAGTGTTAGGTAGCAAGCAAGTTTTTTTAAAAAAACTTGGCTTAAGTGGTCAGTGTTGTTTGTTTGACTTTGAGCGATACAAAGGAATTTGAAATAAGAGATCAGGATTCAAGGACCTGATGCTGGACATTCTAAAAATGTAATATTAGAAAAATACACGAACTTTTGCTCACTGTTGTAGATGGATTTCATCCTTTGGGGTGACTGAGGGAGGGAAGGAACAAGAGGATGAATATTTGATGAAAGGGAATCTGACCATTTAGCATGCACTTTCTCTTTCCCATAATTCCTCCCTATTCCAGAAGTTTATCAACTTGCTCGTGCTGGAAAGGAAGAAAGGGGAATAGAACAGCTGTGAACTAGAGGCAGGTCAGGAGCCTCTAATCTTCTATTTTATACATAAAATATTAAAGGTCTCCTTTGAGTTTTGATTAAGAATTCAAAGTTAAGAGATTAACTACCAGCAAGCCAAATTAAAGAGGTTTAAATCCAATCTCAGAATTCATCAACGTACCAAAATATTAAGATGTCATTACAACATAGGATTAGTGCAAAGCTTTCCTGAATCTTGATTTGATATCCTTTAGTCCTCAGTGTTTCTCTCTCTTTACACTGAGAGCTATTGCTGTGCTTTAAAGTTCACCTCACTTAGATTCTACTGTTTAAATATCCATTGTACCTTTTGGTGACCTGCCATCAAAACAGCATCAGTCTGCCGTTCTGCATTTTGTCTTGTCCCTGAATATATCATGGCTCTGTTCTTTTAGTGGGCGATGTGTGCGTGTGGGGAGCCTTCCTAATAATTCACATTGTTATACAATGTGTCCCCTCTATAAATTCACTTCCATTGATGATTTCTAAAGATCTGGCAAGCAAAAAGAAAGGGAAGAAATAATTTAGTGATTAAAGACTCTAATTAATGCACAATCATGATGGCAATCAGGAAGTATTTCAGATAAAGTCAATGATCAATTATTTCTAAAAGGCTTAGAGCAGAGGTCCCAAACTGTGGTCTGTGGATCACCAGTGATCTGTGGGCTTCATTCAGGTGGTCTACAACTTGTCTGTGGATTTATGGTTGAAAATGAGAGATGGCACTTCCATCACACTGAATATGCACATTGATTTTTAATTGCATTTATTTGCTTCTTTTATTTTTTGTATTCTATTTTATTATATTACTGTTTGAATGATATGGAATTACAACTGCTACTACAGACAGAAAAACCATTAAGTCATCCACCAATTTTCACGTGATCCATAGGGAGAAAAAGTTTTGGAACCACTGGTTAGAGAATTAATCTCTGAATGTTCCAACCCTTCCCATAAAGTAAATTATGCAGTGATCTATATTCGGAGCACTTTCCGACTGTTCAGCTTATGCAATTAAAGCTGATTTGGTGTTCTCTCCAAAATCAGTCTTTTTTGTGATAAGGAAAGTGATGGGGAAATGGACTGGAAAGTGTGGGGTAATAGTTGCTTGATGCAACATTGTATAACTCCTTGCAAACAAATTAGAATGAACTCTCAGTAAACAGCCAGCATCATCTAACATTCCCACAAACATTGTGCAAACAAATCAGGATGAATGATCAAGAAACAGGTTGTCTGGAAATCATCCAAGTTTTTATTGCAGGTGCATACTATAATGTCTTACATGTAGATAGACCACTTGCTTGCTTTTTTCCTCAGTGTAATGTTTTTGATTTGTTCCATTTTGAGGTTGTTCTATTTTCAGAATCTGTGGTTAGTTTCTGCAGTTAAGGTAGCAATGACTGTAGCCACTGGTATCTATTGCATTGGAGAGTACCTCCGCTCAAGATGATTCCCAGAGTACTATGATGTGTGTTAAATGACCCATATCGTAACATTTCGTCTTTAAGCTTGAGATTGCAGAGGAATTAGTAGAATAGCAATAATGCTGCTGTACCACAGGAGCTCATTTTCATAACACTGTAAACATGCACACAATAAAATGCAAATTCTTTTTTGTTGAAAACATCAGATTAATATTAAGGACGTGTCAGATGAACTCTGAAGCAAGGCAATTAAGTTATTTGTCAGAGTTTCTTCTGGTTAATTTGCATAGTTAAATGCCAGTCTTTGTGGCATAATGTTTCTCTTTCCGTTATCTCCCCATAAATAAATTGAATTATGCAAGTTCATTATGAACCTGTATGATCTGGTGATGTGCTATAAAAAAAGGAGAACAAATGCAACAGCAATATCTATTGCACCCTTTCTGGGAAAGCCTGACTAAGCGCTCTTACTTTGGCCTGAGGAAGCACTCTAAAAGCAAAGAGAGAGATTCTAGCATGTAGATATCGAGCTTGTCTATCTGGAGAAGGGTAGGAGAGGGTCTCTAAAGATGGACTCATATCCTTGTGGAATCATAGCATGTGGGACTTCAGTCTATCTGAAGGAGCGCCTCCAGCATCATCAGTTATGCTACCCAACAAGATCAGCCTCAGAAAGCCTTCTCTCCATCCCATCAGTCAAAACAGCCAAACTGGTGAGGACTAGAGAAAGGGCTTTTTCAATTGTGGCCCCCACCCTGTGGAACTCCCTCCCTAGTGATCTCCACCTTGCCCCCTCTATAATGAGTTTCCGCTGGGCTGTGAAGACCTGGCTTTTCAGGCAGGCCTTTGGGGAGGATTAGATCTTATTATTATTATTGGTGTCGATTTTAATGTTTACTGGATTGCTATGTTATTAGATGTGTAGATAGATTTTATTATTATTATTGGCTCAGATTCTAATGTTTATTGCACTGATATGCTAATTTGTACATCGCCCAGAGTGGCTGGAGAACCAGCCAGATGGGCGACTAAGAAATTTAATAAATAAATAAATAAACAACCTCCGTGTCAAATCCGCAAACGTTCCCTGGCCACATGTGCTCCCCTCAGCTGCTAGCTGTGGATACTGCTCCATTAGGATGAAGAGGACACTGCCCTATCAGCCTGTCTGCCCTCAGCCAGCCCCCACCTGCCTGCCTTCCTACTAGCCTCTAGTTCAGAGGGTGGTCCTGCCTGTCAATTCCCTCCTCCTTCATCTCAAGGTTACCCTTGAAGGATTCATTAGGGAAGAGGATGGACACAAAGCTCAAATTAGTTGGCTCTGCCTATTATTCATTGGCTCTGGCTCCACCTACTGTTGGTCTCCTTGCCTTTAGCCCTCCTAGTCCCAATGGGCATCAGCCACCACTGGTGGCCAGGGAATATCTTCAGTTGCAGAGGGCAGCGTCCCTGTCCTAGTCCTTGGCCTGGGAGTGGAAGGGAGGTTGTGTGTGTGTGTAGTAGAAATGCCTTGGCCGAGTGGTAAGCTTGCTCCCCATCTTTTCAACACAAAATGACACCAGCCGAGAGGACTCCTGCCTGCCACTCTGTAAAATGATGCTACTCACTGCTTGTCCCCTTTGCTGCCAAAAGGATTGCAAGGAGAGTGGAAACAGAGATCCAAGAATATATGTCATGGGATCCCAAAGACCTCTCATTCATGTCAGTGTCAAAAGGGGTAGTATTTCATCATTGCATAGATTGTAATGGGAGGGGGAATTGGAAATGTATTGTGGTAGTGAAGAGAAAGCAGGGAAATAAATATAGAGTTGTTTGGCACTCCCCCCAGCAATTCATTCCTCCTTTTCCTGCATAGTGTTCATATGTCCTTACTTGCTAACTGTAGGGAAGACAACGCAGCAGACTGTAGGAAGGAATTGCCCATCATATCTATCTAATCTATCTCTCTCTCTCTCTCTCTCTCTCCCTCTCTCTCTCTCTCCCTCTCTCCCTCTCTCCCTCTCTCCCTCTCTCCCTCTCCCTCTCTCCCTCTCTCCCCCCTCTCCCTCTCTCCCCCTCTCCCCCTCTCCCCCTCTCCCTCCCCCTCTCCCTCCCTCTCTCCCCCTCTCTCTCCCTCTCCCTCTCTCTCTCTCTCTCTCTCTCTCTCCCTCTCTCTCCCTCTCTCTCCCTCTCCCTCTCTCCCTCTCTCCCTCTCTCTCTCCCTCTCTCCCCCTCCCCCTCCCCCTCCCCTCCCCCTCCCCCTCCCCCTCCCCTCCCCCTCCCCCTCCCCCTCCCCCTCTCTCCCTCTCTCCCTCTCTCCCTCTCTCCCTCTCTCCCTCTCTCCCTCTCTCCCTCTCTCTCTCTCTCAACCAGTGTGCCTCCAGATATTGTTGGACCACAACTCCCATCTTTCCTGACCATTGGCAATGCTGGCTGAGGCTGATGGGAGTTGTGGTCCAACAACATCTGGAGGCACACTGGTTGGGAAAGGCTGACTTAAGGCATAAGCTTTAACCACTGCCAATCCCTGTGTGTGTATAAAATGAATATATTAGTGAAAATAACATACAAAAATGCATTATATTAGGAGAAATGGCTTGGAAAATTTGCTTGCAAAACATTAGTCAAAACTGCAGATGAAATGTGTTTATCGGGAGAAATTCACACTAAAATGCTGAAGATGTTTCATGAGGATTTAAAAAAATGAATTTGCAAATTGCTGAAGAAACCTGCAAAACTAAATTGGAAAAATGAGAGAGAGAGAGAAAGAGAGAGAGAGAGAGAGAGAGAAAGAGAAAGAGAAAGAGAGAGAGAGAGAGAGAGAGAGACTGCTCCACGAGCTAGAGGGAGCCCCAGCTGATGAAGCATCAAGGCCCCAGCTGACAAAGTGTCAAGGCGAGTTAAGCAGCAGAGCGAAAAGAGGGTAAGTAGCTCCCATTTATTCCATTATTTAATTGAAGTAAAACAGCTCAGAGCAATAAGAAATAAGGGCAGCCCAAGGTCACCTGAGCTAGGAGCCAAATCCTGAAAGAACCTATATCTTAGGAGACAGATCCTAGGAGAAGGAAGCCTATAGAAAGCTAGTTTTCTACACCACCCTAGCAGGAAAGCTTCAGGGGACACTGTAAACAAGTCTAAATTCCAGTCGGAGAGAAGGGGGAAAAGGAAACTCCACCGATACATACAGGGAGAGAGTCAGCTCAGTCCTTGCTAAAAAGGGCAGCTTTAGCTTTCCTGAAACACAACCACAAGCTCTGTTTCCCTAGGTTAAAGAAAGGTCAGGCTGTTCTAGGTGGGAAAACAACAAACAAAAAAGACTTGCCTGGAAGTCGCAGCCCCTTGCTTAGATTAAAAGCAGCCAAAAGCTTAAACAGCCCCGCCCCTTGCTCAGGAAGGAAGCCTGCCTTCCTGCCTTCAAAGGAAGGAAGCCTGAGAGAATACTAAAGAGTTAAGCCCCAGCTGATAGTTGAGCCATCAGCCTCAAGTAACACATCACTGGCTGGCAGCAGTAGCTGGGAGGAACCAGCCACACATATAAAGTCAGAGCACCCTAGCGAGGGAGCCTGCTCCACGAGCTAGAGGGAGCCCCAGCTGATGAAGCATCAAGGCCCCAGCTGATGAAGTGTCAAGGTGAGTTAAGCAGCAGAGCGAGTGCGGCAGCAGGGCGAGGAGGCCAGGGCCCCCCACTCTGCCCGTCTGTTCCCTGACCTCAACTAAACCGCAGTCTCCAACCCATTGGCATAATAAACCTTAAACAAAACTATGCAGGTAAGAAGCCAGCAGGGGTGTGGGGGCTTTCCAGTGTTTTGCACCGCCTGCAGCATGTACGACTATCTGCCTGTTGGACAAAAGTCGTGGGTGTGCTCTCGGTGCAATGAGCTCTTGGCTCTCCGGGAACGACTTCATTTCCTTGAGGCCAAGGTGGTGGACCTGGAAAAGCTGAGAGAGGCAGAGAGGTGTGTGGAGGAGGCCTTCAGGGACGTTATAGCTGTGTCCCACTCCAACGATGATAGCTCTCCTGCTATCATGGAGAACGATGGTCTCGGGGAAGGAGAGCATCCAGCTGAGGAAGAGGGAAATGATCCCTTAGAAGGGACCCATTCCTTGGGGGATGAGCAGCTATCCTCTCGCGCCGAGGATATATCTCCAGGGGGTGGAGGGATCCTTGTAGTGGGTAATTCGATCATTAGGAACATAGACAGTGGGGTGTGTGATGGGCGTGTAGACCGCAAGGTGTTTTGCCTGCCTGGTGCAAAGGTTGCAGATATCGCCTGTCGTTTAGATAGTTTGGTAGACAGTGCTGGGGAGGAGTCAGTGGTCGTGGTGCACATTGGCACCAATGACATGGGGAAATGCAGCCGTGAGGTCCTGGAAGCAAAATTTAGGTTGCTAGGTAGGATGCTGAAAGCCAGGACCTCCAAGGTGGCTTTCTCTGAAATGCTACCGGTTCCACGTGCAGGACCAGCCAGACAGGCCCAGGTTTGCAGTCTCAATGCGTGGATGAGACAATGGTGTCGGGTGGAAGGGTTTGGATTTGTTAGGCACTGGGGAACATTTTGGGACAAGCCGGGCCTGTACAAAAGGGACGGGCTCCACTTGAACCAGAATGGAACCAGACTGCTGGCGCTTAACATTAAAAAGGTAGCTGAGCAGCTTTTAAACTGACTGAGGGGGGAAACCCGACAGGAGCTGAGGAAGGTCCGGTTCGGAATAAACCTCCCCCTGGGATAAAAACCAAAGAAATGATGAAATTTTAAAAGGGGTAGGCCTAGAAGTAGGAATTGTGAGAGCAGGGGCACAGGATATAAATTCAGAAGAGCAAAATTACCACAGGCCAAACCACAAGTACCAAAGACACTTGAAGAGAGACACTGCTTACAAGTGCCTGTACGCTAATGCTAGGAACCTCCGAACCAAGATGGGAGAACTGGAGTGCTTGGTCTTAGAGGAGAGCATTGATATAGTGAGCATAACGGAGACCTGGTGGAATGGAGAAAACCAGTGGGATACGGTTATCCCTGGATATAAACTATATCAGAAGGACAGGGAAGGAAGTATTGGTGGCGGAGTCGCTCTATACGTGAAAGAAGGCATTGAATCCAGCAAGCTGGAAACCCCAAAAGAGGCGGACTCCTCCACAGAATTGTTGTGGGTGGTGATACCATGCCCCAGGAGGGACTTAATACTGGGAACGATCTATCGTCCCTCTGATCAAAATGCTCAGGGAGACCTTGAGATGAGATATGAAATTGAGGAAGCACCCAAACTAGGAAATGTGGTAGTAATGGGTGACTTCAACTACCTGGACATAGACTGGCTGCATATGTGTTCCAGTCATGACAAAGAAGCAAAGTTTCTAGATATTCTAAATGACTATTCCCTAGACCAGTTGGTCATGGAACCGACCAGAGGGACGGCAACCCTGGACTTAATCCTCAGTGGGGACCGGGACCTGGTGCGAGATGTAAGTGTTGTTGAACCGATTGGGAGCAGTGACCACAGTGCTATTAAATTAAACATACATGTAAATGGCCAATTGCCAAGAAAATCCAACACGGTCACATTTGACTTCAAAAGAGGAAACTTCACAAAAATGAGGGGATTGGTAAGAAAAGGTACCGCCAGGGCCAAGAAGATGCCAGCATGGTTAACAAGCAAAGTCAAGGAAGCTCTTAGAGGCAAAAAGTCTTCCTTCAAAAAATGGAAGTCTTGTCCGAATGAAGAAAATAAAAAAGAACACAACCTCTGGCAAAAGAAATGCAAGAAGACAATAAGGGATGCTAAAAAAGAATTTGAGGAGCACATTGCTAAGAACATAAAAACCAACAACAAAAAATTCTATAAATACATTCAAAGCAGGAGACCATCTAGGGAGGCGATTGGACCCTTGGATAATAAGGGAGTCAAAGGTGTACTAAAGAACGATAAGGAGATTGCAGAGAAGCTAAATGAATTCTTTGCATCTGTCTTCACAGTGGAAGATATAGGGCAGATCCCTGAACCTGAACTAACATTTGCAGGAAGGGATTCTGAGGAACTGAGACAAATAGTAGTAACGAGAGAGGAAGTTCTAGGCTTAATGGACAATATAAAAACTGACAAATCACCAGGCCCAGATGGCATCCACCCGAGAGTTCTCAAAGAACTCAAATGTGAAATTGCTGATCTGCTAACTAAAATATGTAACTTGTCCCTCGGGTCCTCCTCCGTGCCTGAGGACTGGAAAGTGGCAAATGTAATGCCAATATTCAAAAAGGGATCCAGAGGGGATCCCAGAAATTACAGGCCAGTTAGCTTAACTTCTGTCCCTGGAAAACTGGTAGAAAGTATTATTAAAGCTAGATTAACTAAGCACATAAAAGAACAAGCCTTGCTGAGGCAGAGCCAGCATGGCTTCTGCAGGGGAAAGTCCTGTCTCAGTAACCTATTAGAATTCTTTGAGAGTGTCAACAAGCATATAGATAGAGGTGATCCAGTGGACATAGTGTACTTAGACTTTCAAAAAGCGTTTGACAGGGTACCTCACCAAAGACTTCTGAGGAAGCTTAGCAGTCATGGAATAAGAGGAGAGGTCCTCTTGTGGATAAGGAATTGGTTAAGAAGCAGAAAGCAGAGAGTAGGAATCAACGGACAGTTCTCCCAATGGAGGGCTGTAGAAAGTGGAGTCCCTCAAGGATCGGTATTGGGACCTGTACTTTTCAACTTGTTCATTAATGACCTAGAATTAGGAGTGAGCAGTGAAGTGGCCAAGTTTGCTGACGACACTAAATTGTTCAGGGTTGTTAAAACAAAAAGGGATTGCGAAGAGCTCCAAAAAGACCTCTCCAAACTGAGTGAATGGGCGGAAAAATGGCAAATGCAATTCAATATAAACAAGTGTAAAATTATGCATATTGGAGCAAAAAATCTGAATTTCACATATACGCTCATGGGGTCTGAACTGGCGGTGACCGACCAGGAGAGAGACCTCGGGGTTGTAGTGGACAGCACGATGAAAATGTCGACCCAGTGTGCGGCAGCTGTGAAAAAGGCAAATTCCATGCTAGCGATAATTAGGAAAGGTATTGAAAATAAAACAGCCGATATCATAATGCCGTTGTATAAATCTATGGTGCGGCCGCATTTGGAATACTGTGTACAGTTCTGGTCACCTCATCTCAAAAAGGATATTATAGAGTTGGAAAAGGTTCAGAAGAGGGCAACCAGAATGATCAAGGGGATGGAGCGACTCCCTTATGAGGAAAGGTTGCAGCATTTGGGGCTTTTTAGTTTAGAGAAAAGGCGGGTCAGAGGAGACATGATAGAAGTGTATAAAATTATGCATGGCATTGAGAAAGTGGATAGAGAAAAGTTCTTCTCCCTCTCTCATAATACTAGAACTCGTGGACATTCAAAGAAGCTGAATGTTGGAAGATTCAGGACAGACAAAAGGAAGTACTTCTTTACTCAGCGCATAGTTAAACTATGGAATTTTCTCCCACAAGATGCGGTAATGGCCACCAGCTTGGACGGCTTTAAAAGAAGATTAGACAAATTCATGGAGGACAGGGCTATCAATGGCTACTAGCCATGATGGCTGTGCTCTGCCAGCCTAGTCAGAGGCAGCATGCTTCTGAAAACCAGTTGCTGGAAGGCTCAGGAGGGGAAGAGTGTTCTTGCACTCGGGTCCTGGTTGCGGGCTTCCCCCAGGCACCTGGTTGGCCACTGTGAGAACAGGATGCTGGACTAGATGGGCCACTGGCCTGATCCAGCAGGCTCTTCTTATGTTCTTATGGGAGAACCAAAATGGAGTTCTTTCCATTCCTATAGTGAAAATTGCTCGGTGGTTTTTGTTTGTTTGTTTGTTTGTTGTTAAGCAAAATACATTTAAGTGGTGTTCTGATTCTTTCCTTGTCATTACTTCTGTGCACATTGCCAACAAAGCAGCAATTAAGCCCATATGTATTACTGTCAAGGCCTGGGTGTGTTCTAGCAGGATATCTCTACTCAGATTCAAAGAGATGGCAAAACATCCCTGAATGCTGTTTGTTACCAGAATAGTGATTAATAGCCATAGGTATGGGAAACATTTATTGCTCCCGAGCTTTTGTTATTACTATCCATGCCATGCTATACACATTTACACCCAGAAGGGTTGTAATCTAACGGTTGTATGGTTATAGTTATGACAGAAGTAGTAATTCCCATATTTAGAATATGATTGTACTCCATCTTATGGGAAGTCTGCACTTTCAACAAACTCACTTGAGAATAAGGTTTTTCCCCCCTTTAAAATAGATGGCATGAATTGAGGATTTATGTCCAGTTCTGTCTCTGTTGGGTGGTGATGGTGGCAGAAGGAAAGGAATACCTTTGAGTCATCTACTTTAATCATTTTTCTTTATTTTCTGTTTCATGTGTTCATTGCTTATCCTACCTGAGTTAATAGTCGTCTTTAAATTTTGTTTCTTAACCTTATGTGTGACCAGTTTTAGCTTTTGGAAGGTTTTCCCTGTTTATGTTTAAATCATGCTTCATTCTGGTTGTCCCTTCTTTACTAATTTGAACAATTTTAACAGCATTATCCAGGATGTTATGTTATAATTATTCATATTTCCTTTGAGCTGATATTTTTATCAAGGTTTTTAAATATATTTTAGAATTCACTCCTTAAGTGATTTTGATGTTGTTTATATATATATATTTGCAGATTGCCCTTGACAAAGGGTCATGTTATCACCCGAAACACATTGGGCTTCAGTTAATAATTTTTCCCATCCTTAACCTCCTCCCTTTTGCTGGTATGGCACCTTGAGTGTCCCCCTCTTTTTGGTTTGAGTGGTTTTGGGTGTTTCCCTCCTTGCTTTCTTGTAGGAGTTGCATTCTAGATGAGGCATACTTCCTATGATTTTCTATGATCAGGTGTTGACCCAGCCTCCTTTCTCCCCCCTTCCCTCCAACCATCACCACCACCACTCCAACGCAACCTCCAATGTAGTCCAAGCAATGTTATTCTACTGTTATTTTTCCTTTATTGATTGGGTATATATTTGGGTGCAAGATTGTGTCAACTAGAGTAGCCTAGATATTTTATGATCATACTTTTTTAATCCACCTCCCCACCCCAAAATGTTTGATATGTTTTATGCTAGGACTTGAATTTAATATGCTGTTTTGACTCATGTTTTTTCTTAGGATTTCATAGATTTCTTGCTTTTCCTTTGTATGAGAGTCAGAAATGGCATCTTTTCCCATCTGTTTCTGATATTCTTGGTAGGATGCGTTCTATCATAAAAGAATGACTTGAGATACCATTGTTCTGTACCAAGTAACCAATACTTTCTGATCCCACACAATAATTATCACAATGTCCTCTAGGTGAGGCAGACCAAAGAATATAACATTCATCCTCCTTTTTTTTTTTTACAATAATTTTTATTCAAATTTTCATAAAACATACAAAACAAAATCATAAAGCATTCAAAGACAAAAAACAAAACAAAACAAAAATGATTAAACAAAAAAATAAAATGTTGGCTTCCCATTTGTCGCAGATCAAATCAGTTGTAGGTCTACAATATATAACAATCCTGTCTCTTAAATTATATTATAAAATCACTTTCCTCCAGTAGTTATCTTAATTAATCATCAAATCTCATAAACATTACTTTATTCTTTCCACAAAAAGTCAAAGAGAGGTTTCAATTCTTTAAGAAATATATCTATCAATTTTTCTCCAAATAAACATGTCGATTAATCCATCTCGTTAATAATAATAATAATCTTATTGTCATAACCATAGTCCAAATAAACATATCGATTAATCCATCTCATCAAAATCTGTTAGGTCCAATAATTTCAATAGCCATTATTCCATTATCCATATTAATTCCATCTTCCATCTTCAATAGTCCTGTTAAGTCCAGTAATTTCAGTGTCCAATCTTCCATTATCAGTATTCCATAATAATCTTGCTGTCATAGCCATAGTCATATAATAAGAGTCTGATGGGAATTTCCTCTATCCCAAATATTTTCTTGCCATCAATTCTGAATAAGTTGCTGAAATATTGTTGTAAAGTCATATCTCTGTTCTTCTTTTTTACAAAATGCACTGGCTCATCTCTTGAGAGTTTTTCCATTGTCACATGGCTGCAGTTAATTCCATAGATTTTCTCTATATCAAGCTCCATCACGTCATTCCAGTCCACAAGATTATCCAAGCCATTGATAACTTTATCTCTAATATCTTCATTAATTTCTTCAGAGATAACGTTAAATTCCAAACAGTAGATTTTATTTCTAATATCCATAAACTCCAGATCTTTTTCCAATTCCACATTTGTTCCAATCTCCAGGGCTTGTATCTTCCCTTTATTTTTTCTTTTCTCATCTCTGATCTCATTCTCCTCTCTCACAGGATCCCCTATTTCTTTAAGCTCCTGCGTCATTTTGCTCAGTTCAATTTTCAGCTCCTTACTACCCTGTCGCAGGGTTTGTTTCATTATCTCAATCTCATCCATTATTTTCTGAAACATAATTACTTCCAGATTCTCAGCCACTTTCTTGATTGCCATTTTTAAAACCACGAAAACAAAACAAAACAAAACAAAAATAAAGAAGAGCCACTTCTTATTTCAGCAACAATTGGGTTAATATTCCAGGCTTGATGACATCACAGTATAAACAGAGCAGCCTGCCTTATCTCTCTATGTTCAAGAACACAAAACAAATTTAGTTCCCAGCATCAAAACAGTTAGTGGCGTCGTGAAGAAGCAGATTCGTCAAAATAAAATAGACCAAAAAGAGAATAGTCCCAGACAATATAATGTTCCTCGGAATAGAAATCCCTCTTCTGTTTATATCTTTAGAATGCACTTCCAGGACAGCTTTTCGCAATAGAAACAGAGATAAGCTGTTAATTTCATGAATAACAGAGAAGAGTTATAGCTCACCCAGAAGTTCTTTAAAGCTGATTCATTTGACAAATCTCTTTTTGCTGCAACAATTTAAACCAAGTAAAAAAAATAATAGAAAGAAGGGTGCTTGCCTGTTAGTCCGTTTTCTCTTTGAAGAAAAGATAAACGTATCGCATTAATCAGATAGAGCTTGTTCGGAAGTCCGTCCGGCATTGCTGGCTGGACCTTTTCTCATAAATTAATGAAATCCAGTCCTCCCAACAAAAACAGGCTTTTGAGGTTGATCTCTACGTTTCTCCCTGCCCGGGAGAAATTTCATCAGTCAAAAAAAAAAAATGTTCTGACTGATTTATATCTGAATAAGCTTCTTCTGCGGCGGGAGCCCGTCTCAAAAGCAGGCACAAGCGAAGTCACCCTTCCCGGAAGTCATAACATTCATCCTCCTAAAGGAGAATTGTATAGCCAGAGATGTACAAAGAATGCCGTATGTGAATGTTATTTGAAGAAAGATGTCCAAAATAAAGTGCACTGTTGCAGAAGAAAAAGGAAAGAGAAATAGTTATATTATTTATAAAGACCTCTGGGGAGTTATCCTGCTACCGGCAGTTAAGTAATCATCTTTTTTTGTTGAAGCGTTATTATCTGTGGCTTGATTTATTTATGGCTCAGTTGCAGAATGGAAAGAAATCAGATCAAGCCAGCTGGATCCCAAGTGATACTTGCTTTTTTTGTGCATATCGTTGTTTTTCTTTTTTAAATAATGGAAATTAATTGCTGGAAAAATTTAAATCCATGAACAGAAGCATTCCTTGAAGTTTCTAGTTATCTCATTGAACAAATGTATAATGATAAGTGTCAGGAGTAGCAATAAATTGTCTGTTTCTATGGATTTCTGCTTCCAACAGTAAAAGTGATTTGGCCTACTGACATTTTTTGCACAACCATGTGTCACAGAATTCATGTGTGATTCATATTACAGCCCAGCTGTTATCTGCCAGTTGTGATTATAAACGTTGTATATCATGGATGATGAGTCCAACAAAGCAACAACAACAACACCTCCTTAACCTTAGCTAATGACTGGACAGTGTCATCAGCATTTATTTTATGAGCCCACAGGCTCTAAAGTGATGAGTACTGTAGAAATGCCTTCATTTATATAGGTAATGCCCAAAGAATAGACTCACGTACTGGCCAGTACATCTTCATCTCAGCATGACCTGAAACATGATCTGAAGAGAAACCAGAGCTGGATGTTTGTTGCTAGGCCAGCATCAGCAATAGAATAAAGTCTCTTATTCACTCACTTTGTCAAGAATGACATCAAATCTATCTTTCTGGCGTTGTAAGACATATTAGGTTGAATTGAGAGTTGTGTTCAGCAGAGTTCCATTGGTGCTGGAGGAAAAGGGGTGCAGTTTCTGCTTAATCTTCTTTCCCTTTGCAAATTTCTTCAACAAACTTGCTGGGGATCCTCCGGAACAACATATGAAAGGTGGTGCTGGGGATTAAAAGGGAAAACTGGAAATGGTGAAAAATTGTTTCCCCCATTGCTCATCGGAGATCCTCCACTGATTTCTGCTTCCCTCCATGAATGGAAAGAACCGTTCCATTTCAGAGGGGCAAGTATAAATCTAACCCATTTTTTTAAAAAAAATCTTTGAGTGAAACATCCACCAGCCCTTCCTCTGGACACAAAACATTAATCCCAAACTGAAATGATATGGAACAGGAAAAAAGAATTAAGGAAATATCTTCTAGTACTTTACTGAAAGCTTCATTTCCCTGGAAATGTAGACCACATCAGTATTTTCTCATCTTTTCCTTTTTTAAAAATGTCCTTGCATTTTTAACCAACTCAAAGCAACATGTAATACTAAACCATTACTGTTTAGTGTGTTCTGTGTTTTCCTTCTGTGCTTCTTTCCCCAACCTGTTTGCGGCGAATCTGAAGTTATCACTCTTCTGACATTGTCCCAAAACCAGTACACAATTGAGAGGATGAATTGGATTCTAGCTGAATGGAAGATATTCTCAAGCTAATGACTAAGGCAATGTGACTTTGTCCACTTGTTTGATGAACATGTTTTAGAGTGCAACACACTTACCCAGGACTATGTCCCATTTAACTCAGTGGAATTTACTTCTGACAAGACGTGTAGGATTGTGGTTGTTAGTGGTGCAAGGCCCTTTCAGTTTTCTGGAGCTTTCACCATGTCATGTTTCCAAATGTAATTCTGAAATTGCAAGGCCTGGATCTGGAGTTTACACAGGGACATTCACTTCAATTGGAACTTAACTTAGTCCTGGATGATATATTTTCTCTGTGCTCAAGTGGTTACAGTGACCTATCTTAAACCTCTAGTGCTCCACTTTTTAGTTGCGAGTGAAATTAGCAGGGCCAACGTTAGGAAGTAAATATATATCTTCTCTTGTTAATTGGGCAGGTTAGAGCCAAAAATCGCTAACATGCCAATTATGAGATTCTGCAGTGCTGAGTTTGGATTGCAGAGACACTTTCCAGAATAACACCATCACACGTTAGAATAGGATTTATTCACTCTCAGTTAGGGCTGGAGGTAGCTCCTTTCCCCCATAAGATATAATATCAATAATGCTGTTAGCTAACTTGGCAGGACCTTAAATAAAAACAACTAAGGAACAAACATATGGAAAATTAAATCTGTACTTTGCCTTTACAGTGTGCCCCAGTAATTGTTATAGAAACTTCAATGTTCTTTATGCCTATAGGTCCCAGGGGTGGAGTACTCCCTCTGACTTCATTGCCCAGATAGGTTTTGTTCACAGGTCAGTACTCAGCAGAGACAGGTAGGTTCTTAAACCCATTTCTTTGTATTAGGAACATCAACACATAGAAATATAACTATCTTGTAGCTAATCAGAACAGCTCATACAGCAGGGGTGGGGTACCTTTTTCAGCCCAAGGGCCACATCCCCTTCTGGGCAGCCTTCTTGGAGACACAGGGCAGTGGTGGTGGTGGAGGAGGTATAGGCAACCATGGGTGGAGCAATGGATATAAATGTTACCTTTGTGCAGTAGCCTTGTTTCTACCAGGACTGTGCCTAGCCCTCCAACCCACCTACCCATGGCCTTGATTAGTGGGCTCCTGATCAGGCTGATCCACTTTGTTCTGACCTGGGGACAACCTGCCCTACCCATGATCCATCCCTGAAGCAATTTGGGGTGAGGCTAAGGTGTTTTAAATCCTATTTTAAGTATATATAGTTGGAAGGGGTGGGGGAAGGAAGAGACCCTAATGTCTCCTCCCCCCCCTCCGACTGAGAGCAGGTGCAACAGAAACCATGCAAGATGGAATCTTTCTTGGTGAGTGGCACCACATTGGATGGAATTGCCCTGCTTACCAGATAAGCAGGAGGATTCAATCCTGTGTGGTGCTGCTTAAGGCAGCAGGAAGAAGGGGAGACGGGGAGAGAAGAAAGAGAGGTCAGGCAGAAAAGTCACCTACCACTCCTACCCCACCTGTTCCTGCAAAGATGCAGCCGCTGGGTAGGTCCCTCCTTTTCCCAGTTTCTCTTCTTCCTGCTCATGCCGACCTTTCCTTCCTGCCTGATGTCCCATTCCCTGACAGCCCTGGACTGCTCTGGGCCATCCAGCCTGGCCTGTAGCAGTTTGGGGCCTCTCTTAACCTGACTCTGGACTCAACCAAATCCAGGGCACAGTCCTAGTTTCCTCACAGATTTACACACCTCTCTCTATTGTCAATCTAGGCAAACAAGAGGCATGATCAGAGTTCAAGGACACAACTCCACCCAGAGAGAAAAACACGCAAGGCTGTGAGGGGTGTGGTCTGTGGACAGAGGGTGTGGCTGATGAGGGGTGCGGCCTACAAAATTTTAAAGGGCAAGACAGAAGGGTCTGGTGGACTGTATTTGGCCACCTGATCTGTGGTTCCCCACCCCATTATACAGTTTTACCACTCACTCCAAAATTCACGTACATGTACACAGTGCTTTTTTTGTTTAATGGCACCTCTTCTTTTGGCTGCCAATGGCAAATATTTTGTGCTGGCACTTATTCATACTCATGGAGTATGAATAATCATACCTCATTTTTTACAAAAAAAAAAAAAGCAGTGCGCACATACATGAGATTAAACCTCAACAGGAATTATCAGTGGGGAAATCAAGCTATCCTATTACAGGGCCTTTAAAGACCAAGGATGGCCATGCTAATGTGGTCAATGCCCAACTGGAGGTGGGAAGGGCCACGACCATGACCTCACCCCTCTGTTATTGAGTGATGCTTTCTTTGTGTGAGTAATATGCAAGGGATCTGAGTTTGCCTTTGTTTTAGCAGTGCATAACATGGAAAAGGTACATGATGTGACAATTCCCTGTTTACCATGTTTAACTTTGTTTTCCTTTTTTTTCCTTTGCCAAACTCCAAGAAAAGAGGAAGGCCAAACAAGAGACGGATTGATTCCATAAAGGAAGCCACAGATCTGAACTTACAAGATCTGAACAGGGTGGTTCATGACAGATCCTCTTGGAGGTCACTGAGTCATAGGGTCGCCATAAGTCATAGTCGACTTGGAGGCACACAACAACAACAACAAATGATCTCTTTAATCTATGTCATTAAATATTGTGCACTCTGCAGGACTAAGGCAGTTCTGATTTTGAGCAATGAAGGAAAGTCAAAATCTTGGCTAACTGGACTTATTTATGATCTGTGGGAGTCTTGGTACACAAAGGGACAGTTGATTAAATATATCAAAGTGAATCAAGCAGGTTTTGCCTTCTCCCCTGATGACTGGCTCACAAATAGGAAGCAGAAGCAACAAATATGTGGGCACTTTTCACAGTAGAAGGAACTAATGAGCAGGGTCCCTTAAAGATCGATAGACCTCAAGGATCTGCAGTTGGAATAGTGCTATGTAATTTATTCATAAATAATCTCAAGTCAGGAGTGAGGCAACCAAATCTGCAGATGTTATTCAAGAAGATGAAAATTGATGCAGAGTGCTGACTGCAAAGAGTGCAGGAAGGATCTCTCCAGACTGGGAGAATGAGAAACAACTTAGCAAATGAGACTCAATGTAAACAAATACAAAGTATGGGGCAAAAAAGTCCCATCTTCACATATGCACTCTTTGGATGTAAACTGGCTGTGGCTCTCTGGGAAAGAGACCTGGTAGATAGTTCAATAAAAACATCAATGTTGTGTTCATTCTTTGCTATAGATTATTAGGAAAAGATCTATTTTAAAATAAAACAGGTAGTATCATAATATAGCCTTTATAAATATCTATTGTGGAGCCACATTTGGAATACTGCACACAGATACTGTAGGGCCGGAAAAAGTGCCAGAAATAGTAATGAGCAAGTGGCTGGAGCACCTTCCTTACATGAGAAAAACAAAAGCTTTAGAAGCTTTAAAAAAAAATAACAATATGCTAGTAGTTTATAAAATTATGACACATACAAAATAAATATAATAGAAATATTTTTCTCCCTTTATTATAGTAGCATTTGGGTTGATAGTAGATTCAGGACAGACAAAGAAAATACTACTGCACACAATCACTGTCACAAGATATGCTGATAGTCACTAGGTTAGATTACTCTAATAGGGAACTAGGCAAATATCTGAATATTTCTCTAAAATAAAAGCATAAGAGTGGATAAAAGTGGCATGAATTAAAAAATGCTGCCACAATCAGATTCAAGGGATTACAAAACATTTACAAATGTTCACTTATGCATTCAGTCTCTTCTGCTAATGTTCCCACATAGTTACCACATCCTTACCTGTGTATTTACACAATTCTTTACTTTTCGTACTAAACTGAAACTGGAAAAGTTAAGCAATATGTGTGTTGATTTAATAAAAATATTGTTCAGTCTGAAGATTAAATCATTGTGACATGAACATTTTCTTTCTTTCAGGAGTGGGAATCCTGCTTTAGACTGGAGGAAGCACAGTTTTCATGCCTTTATTTCTTTGTCTTTTGTCAGATTGCCCTCGTGACTGTGACTTTTCAAGATGGGAAGAGGATTTGTTTCTTGATGTGCACATTGTTCCATTCAATGCACATGCACGTGGATGGATGCTAAAAATAAAAATCCAATCCTCTGTCCAGAATGCTCACATTCTGTGATATAAATAATTCATGTATGTTATTCAGATGTGCATGGTTTTGCTGAAATTATCTTCCTCAGATGCACAGTTGATTACTTAGTTCAGCTCATGGCTAACCAATGGTAATGATGGTGGCAGAGTAACACGTGCTACCAAAAGTGAAGAGAAAGGAACATGCAAGGTCTATAAATGTACTCTGTATTGCCCACAATGAGCCAGAGATGCCAACAGGATTGTATGTGGATTGGGCCCTCTGCATCCCCCACCCCTGCAATCTTTTCTCAGAACTGCTGCTTATGTACGTATATTAATTTACCCTAGTGTACTTCACAAGGTTGGTGCAAAGATAAAAAGCTAGGAGAGGAAGATAACGTACACAATCTTGAGCTTGTGGGAGGAAAAGCAAGATACACATATATAATGACAGAAAAGCAGCCTCCTTGCTTTAACTGCAACATTTGAAACAAAAAAGTTTGTCAACCCTAATAAAGAGGAGGGTTTTTTGCTTGCTGTTAAGTATGTGCAGTTTCTGAATTACCAACTCTCAGCTCACCCTACCTCACAGGGCTGTTGTGAAAATAAAAAGGGGGAGAGGAAGCCAATGCACAGAGCCTTGAGCTCCTGGGAAGAAAAGCAAGATACAAATATACAAAAAGAAGGAACTAATATTCTAACTATGTGCAGTTCCACAACTCTCTGCCAAACACACACACAAAACATTTCACCAAACTTGATAAACAAAAAAACTATCTTTGTGATTAAAGTGCAATTTATAGGATTTTTAACTTGCTGCAGCTATAAGGTATTTGAAGATTTTATGGATGTATTTGCTGATTCATTCTGTATTCTACATTTTTATGTTATGGTTACAGTATATTAATAAATAACAGCCCAGTGAAGAGGAGGGTTGCCAAGTTTCTAGTTTTCTTCTGGAGATTCAGTATTTTTGGGGTCCTATCCAGGTCTCTAGGTGAGTCAGCTTAATCTCTGGACTGTCGACTTTCATTTTAAAAAAATTAAGTTTCTAGGTGGTCTGGTACATGAGATAGACATCAAAACGTCAACCACTCCCTGCAACTTCTGTTAAATGAACCCATAGCTGGCTGCTCTAACCCCACCCTTTCAAGTTTGTAGCTAATAAGTGACATCAAGGGATTTTCTTGACCTCTAGCAATAGCTAAACCCCATTGCAAGGCCAGAAAACTGTTGTTTTGTCCTGCTTATCTGAAAATCTCATAACTTGAGTAAGTATATAGCTGCCAACACTACTTGGATGTGGATATCTTTGCAGAGGGTCCTTAGTCAAGCTTTACCAAAAACACAATCCAAACCATATCTACTGAGTGAAGGGCGGGTAATACATTCTAAATTCTAATAATAATAATCTAGAAGTAAGTCCTATTGAGTTCTATGGAGCTTGTAAGAATTCTATGGCTCTTGTAAGAAATCAGTCCTTTAGTGTGGCAGTATCTATGCTTTGGAACTCCCTGCCTATTGACATTAGTAGATGCCTTCATTGTACTCTTTTTTGGCACCTTGCTAAAAACATTTTTGTTTAGGAAAGCCTAGCCAGGCATGTAGAAGCTATTCTGGTTTTATCTATTTTTAACTCATTGTTGGTTTTATTATCTTGAATATTTTTAAATACCTGTCTTTATCTCTTTTTGCCAATAATTTATTGTTTTAATTCTTTCTGTAAACTGCTTTGAGTTGTTTTACAATAAAGAGTTGTATAAATGTTGTAATTAAAATACATAAATAAAATTTAGAGTCACACCGGCCCTCGGGTCTCTTTCCCTTTTTAGGAACAAAGGAATCTGCCTTATACTGACTCAGGCCATTTGGTGCCATTTAGCTCAGTGCTGATGACATGGACTAGCATTGGCTTTCCAGGATTCCAGGCAATAGTCTTTTCCAGAAATTGAATTTTGGACCTTTGCATGCAAAGCATATGTCCTACCACTGAGCTGCAACCCTTCCCCTGTTTTTAAAAAAGTTTTAAAATTGTTCTTTTCAGTTCGCTAATTGTCGGGAGGCAGAGCTGGGGTCCCGGGGAGTTGGGAGAAGAGGATTCATATGGATGGCAGAGGGGAGGGGGAGGAACTTCCCCCCTTTGGAGTGAAGATGAAACAGAGGAAATGCCAGCGATAGGGTCGCCTAGCAACGGGGAGCCTGAGAGCTTTGAAGTTTCAGAATCCTCCCTGGATATTCTCACGCCTCCCCTTCTTCGAAGCTCAGAGCAAGAGGGGGAAGAGGGAGGGCTGCCCACAGCAGAAAAGCGGCGAGGCAGTTTACCATCAGCACCTCCCCTATCCCCCATACTGGAATTGGAAACTTCAGACGAGGAGGGGCTGATGCTTCCCCCCTCACCACGCACACGTAGACAGCTGAAAAGACAGGAGAGAAGGGGGGAAGGCGGGCAGTACCTGAGGAGCAATTAAGGAGGAGCGAAAGGTTGCACGCCCGTTTGGCCCCTTCTTAAAGAACAGGCGGGAAGCAGCCCCTTGCTCTGTCAACTTTCTCCCAATGCCGCAGGACCTGTATCCCTGTATTGCTTCATGAGAAGATGCAGTCTTTGCTTGGACATTACCCTAATAAAATACGAATTACTTACAACCTCTGGTCTGGTTCCTGAGTCTCATCCTGGGCCTGACAGCTTGACAGAGCCACCTAAATCACCCTCAACGCTCTCTTCACTTGACTGGGACAAGATGTCAAAGGGAGCAGCGGGGGGGACAAACCCCACTTCTGAGACGGAAGAAGTGAAACTCTTGAGGACTAAGGTAGCTGATTTGCAGATGGATGTTCAAGCCCTGCTAGCAGCAGTGAAGGCACTGAAGACGGATAATCAAACCTTGAAGGCCATGATAGACCAGATGCGAACAGCCCCTCCAGCTGCTGCAGTAAAGGTTCCCATTGGACTGCCCCCAAAATACGTGGGACAAAGTGATCAGTTGGCAACCTTCGTGGCTCAATGTGAGTTATATCTGGATGTCAGGCACACGGAATTTCCAGATGATGGGGCTAAAGTAGCTTTCGTGATTAGCCTCCTGGAGGGAGAAGCTGCAAAATGGGTGACTCCGTATCTCGTGAGAAAGGATACTGTCATAAGAAGGTACAGAGGATTTATACAGGAGATGACCGAGATGTTTCAAGACCTGCAAAGGGCTGAAACAGTAGTGCGGCAGCTAGGCGCTCTGAAGCAAGCTAAAGGGACGGTTTCCGAGTACACTAACACTTTTAAAATTCTGTCCCAGGAAACGGGTTACAATGATGCCACCCTGATGTTTATGTACCGGAGTGCATTAAATGCTGAAATCCTGGATGAGCTGGCCAGGACCTCCCCCCCCGCTGACCTACCAGGGCTCATCCGGCTATGCCTACAGATAGATCACCGGATGGAAGGAAGGCGCCTGGAAAGGAAGCAGGAGGTCCCGAGATACTAAGCCTTGGCATCCCACAGCAAGACCCTTCCCACTGCAGGAATGGCAGGTAATGCAACTGAGGGACAGGGAGGGGCTAGACCAAGACTGTCGGAAGAAGAAAAGGAAAGATGACGCCGGGAACGTTTATGCTTTTATTGTTCAAAGCCGGGCCATGTGGCCAGAGACTGTGGACTGAAAGGGGGGAAAGCCGAGCCGTCGGGAAACTAGAACACCCAGTCCACGTGCAGGCCGGTGGACTGGGGGCAGCATTGTACAAAGGCCCCCCAACGATCCAACCTCCCTCAAAAGGGGTGTTGGTCTTGCCTATTCGGATTACAACTTCCAGAGGAGTGGTGTTTAATTCCACTGCCTTAATTGACAGTGGAGCCTCCACAAATTTTATTGATGCAAAGCTAGTCAAGCGTCATGGAATTTCCCGGTGGAAACTGGACGCTCCCCTAGCTGTGGAGACTATCGATGGGAGACCCCTGAAGTCAGGAGGGGTGACACAAGCCACGGAGGAAGTGAAACTTCAAATCCCTGGGCACAAAGAGTTCATTTCGCTATACGTGTCAGATCTCTCGAACTTTGAGGTGATGCCCTGGCTAGCAAAGCATGAACCCACAATAAGTTGGAAGGAGGCGGTGGTGTGGTTCACCTCACAGTATTGCCAGGAGAACTGTCAACCTGAAGGAATCAAGAACACCTTAGCGGGGGCAGTGCAAGAGATCGAGCAAGTGACCCTGCCACCAAAGTATGAAGAATTCAAAGATGTGTTTGATGAAAAGGAGGCAGAGACTTTACCCCCCCACCGCCCTTACGACTGTGCGATTGATCTAGTGCCAGGAGCCAGCATTCCATCAGGGAGAATCTACTCTCTCACAGAAATTGAGAGGGAGGCCCTGAAGGAATTCCTGGATAAAAACCTGAGACGAGGATTCATACACCCCTCACAGAGTTGTTGGACCGACTGTGCTCTGCAAAAATCTTCACGAAGTTGGATTTGAGAGGAGCGTACAATCTGATCAGGATGAAGCAGGGAGATGAATGGAAAACAGGGTTCTTGACCGCTTACGGACAGTATGAATACCTGGTCATGCCGTTCGGACTTTCTGGAAGTCCAGGAATTTTTCAAAAATTCATGAACGACGTGTTTAGAGACTTGTTGGACACATATGTAATCTGTTACTTAGATGATATCCTGGTGTTCTCAAAGAACCAGGAAGACCACGACCAGCATGTGAAGACGGTGTTGCAGAGACTGAGAGAAAATCACCTGTATGCTAAATTAGAGAAATGTGGATTTGACCTCAAGTCTCTAGACTTCCTTGGATATCGAATCTCAGCGGAAGGCGTGGAGATGGACCCAGGGAAAGTAAGCTGTATATTGGACTGGGGCCAACCTGTCACCAAAAAGGATGTACAATGGTTTTTGGGGTTTGCCAATTATTACAGAAAGTTCATTCCAGGGTTTTCCAAATTGACAGCTCCTCTGACTGACTGTTTAAGGGGAAAGAAGAAGAAGTTTCAATGGACAGAGAATGCCACCCAGGCCTTTGAGGAGCTGAAGAGAAGGTTCGCTTCCGAGCCCATTCTGCACTTTGCTGACCCGACCCGCCCTTTCATCGTGGAAGCAGATGCTTCAGATTTTGCTATCGGGGGGGTCCTTCTGCAATTAGACCAAGAAGGAAAGGAGCTGCACCCCTGTGCGTACTTCTCTCTGAAGTTAAAGCCTGCAGAGAAGAATTACACAGTTTGGGAGAAGGAGCTGCTGGCCATCAAGGACTCTTTTGAAAACTGGAGACAATACCTAGAGGGGCCCCCTCATCAGATCGAAGTGCGCTCCGACCACAAGAATCTTGAAAGCCTCCAAACTGCCAGAAAGCTGAACCAGAGACAAATAACATGGTCCCAGTTCTTCACCAGGTTTAACTTCAAGATCACTTACCAAGCCCAAGCCAAAAACCAGAGAGCGGATGCCTTATCCAGACAGCCACAGTACAAAGAAAGTGAATCCGAGGACCAGCCTCAGTACGTGATCCCGCCAGAGAAATTAATGTTGGGATCATGCCAGTCTTCGTGGGAAGAGGAACTCAAAAAGGCACAACAAGAAGATGCAGACGTACTAAAATATGGGCAGGAGACGGGACAAAGTCAAGACTCAGAAGTAACCTTTCACTGGAGGAATGGACTATTATGGTTCAAAACAGCCAGATATGTGCCAGAAGGAGAATTAAGGCTCAGAATCCTACGCCAGTGCCATGATTCCATCACAGCGGGACACTTTGGGATTTACAAGACCATTCAGAACGTGGCCAAGGACTTCTGGTGGCCTAAAATGCGTAGGGATATTGAAAGCTATGTAAAGTCCTGTTCTGTCTGTCTGCGGACAAAAACACAAACAGGAAAACCAGCAGGACTGTTACAACTGCTACCTGTCCCACATGAACCCTGGAAGGATCTCTCCATGGATTTTATAACTGATCTACCCAAATCCCAAGGAATGACAGCCGTTTTAGTCGTGGTAGATCTACTCACCAAAATGGCGCATTTCCTCCCTTGTGCAGGGGCCTTAGAGGCTAAGGAAACGGCCAAGTTATTCATCAAAGAAGTCTACCGACTGCATGGGTTGCCAAACAGTGTCAGACCGAGGAACTCAGTTCACAGCCAAATTTTGGAGAGCAATGTGGAAACAGTTGCAGACGGAATTAAAACTCTCCTCCGCCCATCACCCCCAGACAGATGGGCAGACGGAACGCTTGAACGCCGTTTTGGAAAGATATTTAAGAAGTTATGTGTCCTATCAACAGACTGACTGGGTATCATATTTGCATTTTGCAGAGTTCGCCTACAACAATTCTCTACACTCCAGCACTCAACAAACCCCATTCTTCGCGAATTATGGATTCCATCCTAAAGTCTTTCCAAGCAGCTCAGAAGGAATGCTGGTACCGGCAGCTGAGGACTTCCTAAAAGAATTGCAAGCGGCGCAACAAACACTGAAACAGCAGTTAAACGAAGCCAAAACAGAGTACAAGCGAGTTGCTGACCTGCACAGGAAGGAGGGCCCCCCCCCTTCAACCAGGAGACCAGGTATGGCTGTCCACTCATTTCCTCCAGATGCCGGGCAAATGTAGAAAATTACAAGACAAAAGGGTGGGTCCTTTTGAAATAGAAACTCAAATTAATCCCGTGGCGTACTGGCTGAAGCTACCTGACACGTTTAAAATACATCCTGTGTTTAATCGATCCCTCTTGACGAAAGGTGCCCCTCCCAGTGAGCTGCGGCCGGAGGAGCCTCCTGGGTCCCCACTCCTGATAAATGAGCAGCTTGAGTTTGAAGTTGAGGAAATCTTGGATTCCAGGATCAGATGCCACAAGCTGCAGTATTTGATTCACTGGAAGGGCTATGGAGTGGCTGACAGATCATGGAAAAATGCAGATGATGTGCATGCTCCAGAGTTAGTAAAACATTTCCATCAACGTTTTCCTCACCGCCCCAAGCCAGACAGGGGGAGGGGGGCACAGCTTGAGAAGGGGGATGGTGTCGGGAGGATGAGCTGGGCTCCTGGGGGTTGTCAGAAGAGGATTCAAATGGCTGGCAGAGGGAGGAGGGAGGAACTTACCCTCTGTGGAGCGAAGCCGAAACAGAGGACATGCCAGAGATAGGGTCGCCTAGCAACGGGGAGCCTGAGAGCCTTGAAGTTTTAGAATCCCCCCCAGACATTCCCAGGCCCTCCCTTCTCCGCAGCTCAGAGCAAGAGGGAGAGCTGATCACAGCAGAAAGGTGGAGAGATGGTTTACCCTCAGCTCCTCCTTTATCACCCATAGGGGAATCGGACACTTCAGAAGAGGAGGAGGTGATGCCTCCCCCCTCACCATGCACACGCAGACGGTTGAAAAGACAGGAGAGAAGGGGAGGAAGGCGGGCAGTACCTGAGGGGGAGTTAAGGAGGAGCGAAAGGTTGCGCGCCCGTTTAGCCCCTTCTTAAAGAACAGGCGGGAAGCAGCCCCTTGCTCTGTCAACTTTTTCCCAATGTCGCAGGACCTGTATCCCTGTATTGCTTCATGAGAAAGCGCAGTCTTTGTTGGACATTACTCTAATAAAACACGAATTAACTACAACCTCTGGTCTGGTTCCTGAGTCGCATCCTGGGCCTGACAATGACCAAGCCGTTGTGCCAAGAGAAGTTCAGCAAACTGGTCGAAAGGCTGGGAGTGATTTGTGTAAATCTGAAAGTCAATGAATGAATAAAGCTGTAAGGGATGCAACTTGAATGTACTGAAATGTAATGATAAGTTGTAAAATGTATTATAAGACCTGAATGTTGTGATTGTGTTCATGTGAGACACAGGTGGGGGCTGTTGGATATGTGTGTACGTGCATATGTGCCTCACATGAGTAGCAGAGCAAGAAAATGTAATTATGGGGTTAAGCCAGTAAGGATGCGCGCCAAGGACGTTGGCTGGCAGCTGTGCCCAGCGAGGCCAGTCTTATCTACTTAAGGCTGGAGAGAAACCGAAAGCTCTGTGGGGGAAGTTCCAGTGGGGAAGCAGCTTTGTGGAGGAAAACGTTCTTGTTAGGAGGTGTCTTGTTCGTGCAGGAAAGTGAAACTGCTTGTATGCTCGTATGCCTTAATGTCCAAAGTAAAGGACTCTTAAACCTAGTGAATCTGACTGTGCTTGGATTATTGGCCGACTTGCTCTCACCTGTAACGCACCGGTCACGCAATTTCCACACACGCCAACAAGAAGGACAGATGTGGTCATCTGCATGTTTATTGAGTTCAGTGGGATTTACTTAGGATAGGTAAAACTGACCATGGGGAGGAAAGCCTGAAGTGGACAGGGGAGGAGGCAGAAGGAAGAGGGCAGGGGAGGAGAAAGGGAGAGGAAAGGGGAAGGAGGGATAAGGCAGGTCTGATCATTTGTATGATTATTGAGTTGAATCGGATATACTCCTATGCAATCATGATTAGGATAGGTAAAACTGACCAAGATGTCTTCTGTATCTTTCAAAGTTGTGCTGGGGGAAGGGAGAATTCTACCTTGTGGTTTTTCCCATTACAATGTTGCAAGAACACCTGCACATGGCTGACTTTCTCTTCTACTAAAGATACAGGATCAGTCTCAGGCACTGAACCTGGCAACCCTACCTCCCACCCAAATTTAAAACAAAGCTGTCCCTGGCCACATCCACACCAGGCCTCTATTACACTTTGGACAATCATTATTTATTTATTTATTTAGTGTATTTATATACCGCCCCATAGCCAAAGCTCTCTGGGCGGTTTACAATAACTAAAAACATTAAAAACCAATATACAAATTTAAAAACACATCTTTTAAAAACAATTTAAAAGAATTTATCATGGCTTCTATCAAAGCCATGGCTCAAAGCCAATCGTGGCTTCTCTCAAAGAATCCTGGGAAGTGTAGTTAGTGAAGGGTGCTGAGAGTTACTAGGAGACGCCCTGTTCCTCTCACAGACCTTCAATCAGAGGGGCTGACTGTTAACCATTCTCTCAGGGGAATAGGAGTCTCCTCTCAGCACCCTTCACAAACTACACTTTCCAGGATTCTTTGAGGGAAGCCATGACTGTCTCAAGTGAAATCAAGTCTGGTGTGGGTGTGGCCCTCTGATTAGCCAAGCCCAGCAGCTGTGAGGCTTTTAGAACACTGACAGTTGGTCCTTACTGAGCATGCCCAGCATTATAATAAAATTAAAATTTCTTAAATTAATTAAAAATCAACCAGGCATTTTTTTTACTTTTAAACTGCAGTAGATGAAGGTCAGAGTATGGGGCAAGGTCAGTATTAGGATTACAGGTACTCTGTGAACATGGCTGATTTTTAATGAATTTCAACAGATTATGAGAACTCTGGCAGAAAAAAGTCCAAAAGGGCTCTGAGGTTTTTCTCTCTTTTTAGACTTTGAACTCTCGATTCTCTCTGACTGTTTTGTGTATCGCCATGAAAATTGACAAGGTTGTTAAGCAAGCATTTCTGAGTTCAGAACTATAAGTTTTGTAAGGTTTTGTTTTGAAATGAGCTTATGGGAAGCATCAGAATGGCATCTGGGGGTATTTTCCATTTAACATTTAACTCTCGTGGCTGTATAATAAAGCACCAGGACCTGATGGGTTTGGGAGTATATTTTATATAAAAAAATTAGGGATATATTGATCCCCAACTTGGTTCGATTATTTAATTTGGACTAAGGGTAAAATACCAAACACATGGCATGAATCAAGAATAATTGTAATACCCAAACCAGGGAAAGATAGCACCCAAGTGGAAGCATACCGCCCAATAATTCTCCTGAACCAAGAACAGAAATTGTTTATGTCTGTTTTGGCTTCTAGGTTAAATAGAATAGCTTTTCATATTATACATCTAGACCAAACATATTTTATACCTGGAAGGCATATTTCGGACCCCATACGCAGAGTATTAAATGTAGTTTATCATTCTGTGCAACATGATCGCCCTCTTGCTTTGTTATCACTAGATGTTTTTAAAGCATTTGATTGTTTGGAATGGCCATATTCATTACAAGTCTTACATCACTTTGAATTAGGAAAAAAATTATTTCAGCAGTTACCACATTATATTCTGAAAACGAGGCAGTTTTTCGCACGAACAATATTAATGCCCTACCAATCTGTATAGGAAGAGGAACAAAACAGGGCTGCCCTTTGTCATCGTTGCTGTTCGCCCTATCCTTGGAACCTTTAGTGGATAGATTGCGTGCAAATCCGAATATAACAGGATACCGGGGAGAGGGCGAGGAACACCTTATCAATATGTATGCAGATGATACGATATTAATGTTGGGCACACCTCAGGATTCTATGGTAGCACTTAAAAAGGAATTGGATATTTTTGAATAAATATCAGAAATAAAGGTAAATTTTGAAAAATCTATTATTATGTTCCATAGATGTCATCCTAAGATTCAACTGAAAGTCTGTAACATTTTAAAACTACGTATGTGCAGAACATCATTTAGATACCTGGGGATCCAAATTTCCAGGAAACTCTCTAAGTTGTTTTATCTGAATTACTATTCATTAATTAGGAACTTGAAAAGAGATATTAGCAAATGCAGTAAATTAAACTTATCAATTTTAGGGAGAATTGTGGCTCTTCAAATGAAAATTACACCTACATTTTTATACTTATTTCAAACTCTCCCAGTCACCCCCATCAGGATGTCTTTTGGAAATGGCAAAAAATCTTAAATTCATTTGTGTTTCAAAAGCACACACCCTAGAATAGCAATGAAAATATATTATAGGAAATCAGATGGAGGAGGTTGGGAGCTGCCACATCTGCAAACGTATTATGAGGCATTCCAGCTTCAGCAATTGGCTTTTATGATAAAGCAAATAAAAGTTGGATAACACTTAAAGAAAAGATGTTGGCTAATGGACACATATCGGGATTTTCATTTCTGCCCCACAGGAAGTCAGTTATAGCTCAGATAAATAATCCTTTTACTCATTCGACATTTCTTGTGTGGCAGAGATGGCAGTCTAAACTTGCCCTTCTTTCTCACAATCGATTCCGATAAATTCATATCCTGCATTGACTGATAGCACCCTGCACGGTAAAATTAAGCAATGGGAAACAAGTGGATGCTATAGAATAAAAGATTCTTTCATGCAGGGTGCGCCAGCGACAACAATTAAAAATTGATGTTCCAGATTGAAATCTGAATTGGTTACAAGAAAAACAAATGGCCCATCTTCTTCAGGATATTAATTTTAAATTACATGCTATGAGGTCACTCACACAATTTGAAATGGTAGTTCTGAATCAGGGTTTGACAGGGAAAGGGATAGTAAAACTCTTTTATAATATTTTAGTGGATTTTAGTGGGAGGATGACATTAAAATTAAAATAGAGGATAAAAAGTGGGAGGCATTATGGATGTCGAAATCATTTAAGTATGTTTCCGCTAATTTGAAAGAAATGAGCTTAAAAATATATCATAAATGGTAAAGAACTCCATATTTTCACCTCTGGTGGACCTGCCCCCGAATTCAGACTTTGTGGGGGAAGGTCCACAGAGAACTTCTTAAAATTACAGGGGAAAAGATTCTATGTTCTGCTGAGTTATTTTTATTATCTATATTTGAAGACCAGAATATTATTATTATTATTATTTATTTAATTTATTAGTCGCCCATCTGGCTGGTTGTCCAGCCACTCTGGGCGACGTACAAGATAAAACAATACATTAAAACATTAAAATTTAAAACCATAACAGTAAGAAACCTAACCCACCCCATAATATGAATATTAAATTTAAAGAATTGATATCTTTATTGCTTCTGGTGGCATGTCAGGTGGTAGTTCAAAGATGGAAACAAATAAAAGACCTGAACAAATTGGTATGGATGAAAAATATATGGA
Source organism: Rhineura floridana (assembly GCF_030035675.1). NCBI lineage: Eukaryota > Metazoa > Chordata > Lepidosauria > Squamata > Rhineuridae > Rhineura > Rhineura floridana. The sequence continues at coordinate 104,382,880 of NC_084484.1, read as the reverse complement.
ATATTGACCTATCAGAGAAAATAACCTATTCACTTCATATATCTCGAGGATTGGAAAAGGCTGACAATTTCAATGCTATATGGTGGAAGTTTATTATATATGCCTTGGAACAAGATTTACGACATTTGTCGGCTGCAGCAAAACATATATGGTTAAGTTGAAAATATACATATATACATGCAACTAGTTCCGCTGTTTTCAGGGGGATTAAGGGAGGGAGGGAGGGAGAGGGGGGTTAGTTTATATGCTGAAGGGTGTGTGTTAAAACATAAAACATATAATGTATACGGTTATTACAAATTAAGGTGAATTATGTTGTAATGTTTGTAAATAGAAAAGTGGTATATGCAAAATGTAAGAGTTGTTTTTCTGTTAATAAAACCCTATTTAAAAATAAATAAATAAAAGCAGTGATACCTATGTAAGCCCTGCCTAATTGCTTTTAAAAATAGGATTGGCGTGGGAAAGATTTACAATGCAAACATAATTCTTTGCAATGTTCACTCAAAAGTCGCATTAATTTACAGCACAATCCTAATCATGTCTACTCAAAAATAAGTCCTATTGAATTCAATGGGCTTTACTCTGGGTATGTAGGATTAGCACTGCAGCTTTACTCTCAGAAAGTACTGGATTAAAGCTTCATATTGGGAAGGTTTTCAAAACACTGCCCCTCTTCAACACCTCAGGAAGTTTCAAACTTGTTTGACTCCTGCACATAAAAGAGAAAAACACTGAAAGCTTTATACTTACTCTATTTATATATTTTGGCCCTCAATATAAGGCAGCTTCATGAGTTCAGTATAGGGATGGTTAGAATTCTGTCCAATTTGGATTTGGTACTGAATTTTCCATTAATTTACTTATTCTCAATCGCTGAGGATCAGATTTTAATGTAGCAACTTTCTACAGCTATTTTTGAAAAAGGACTTTAAAAAAAATCTGCTTCTAAAACATTGACTGTAAGAATGATTATTGATATTTCCTTTTAAAATATATTTCTAAAATATTGATCTTTCCTTTAAAAATATTGATATTAATATCAATATTTTTGAGCAAAAAACCCCCCAAACCCACAGATCAGTAAAAGCAGCTGCTAGTGGATACAGAATGAACTCAAATTGATGCCAGCCTGTTAGGTCAACAGAATGCTTGCAAAGCAGCACCGGCCAAAGGATCCCATCTGTAGTTCAGTAGGATCCTGCTGAGACACAAATAATGCGATAACCTCTGGTGCGGAAATAAAAGAACAATCCAATACTGAAAAATCCCTGTTTTTATTCATTTAGAAAGCACATACAGCAATGCATGGGGAAGGAAGAGAGAGATGCAAAGTAGGTGACCGTATAAATCATTTCAAAAATAAAAGCGAGATGCTTTCTGGACGATTAGTAGTACATCAGTCTTCTGTGAGTTCTCCTGTACAGCCTTTAGATTAAAAAAGGGGAAACCACACTGACTTTCTGAGAAACAAGCTGAGTGTCTCTTTTCAGAAATTCCTCCATACAACTGGCTGTCAGGTGTCAAAAGTTTTTTGTTTTGTCCTTGACTCCAGATCTCTTCCTTGGGGAAGGCTGCCCTGTTTCAAGCCATGGTTTCTTTCCTCAGTGTCCGCCTCTGATGACAAGTCAGGATACTTGTAAATGATGACCGCCCTTTAGTTCTTGACCTTTTCTTTATTTTCTTCTGGTGTTTGAGTGAAATTCCAAGTTCTTCCATTATGGCATTGAAAGAAAGACACTAGCAGAAGGTCGGAGGGGGAAAAGGTATAAGTATTACATTTGGACAAATTTCCACCCTATATATTGTGCAATTAATTTACACACAAATTCTGAACATATTTATTGGGAAGTTGAGGTGTTTCAGTTTTCTAGGCTCGATTCCTTCCCCTATCACTGTGATATTTTGCAGAACTAAATCAGGGGGTCTGTTATGTGATGGATTCTGATGGCACCAGGATCTCTAATAAACTGGACATTTTAAATATTGGTGCACTTATTTATTAAAATGTATATATTCCAGTGTTGGGAATATGACTAAAGGAGAGCTGATTTAGCAAGGAATGCAGAAGTGTAAAATTATGCCTTTAATAGTGCTCAGTCCCAGGCGAGATCCATGTGGGCCCAGGCAGGGGCTCATTAGAGTATTCAGAGAATTCAAACTATGGGTTCCTTAAAAATCTAAATGAGGATGATCAAGATTTGTTGATTCAACAATGTTATAGATAATATATCTGTAGCCTTTTACACAACCTTACCACCTGAAAAAAATGTTCATTAGTGTACACTTTTATCTGTTCTAAAATAGCACTGAGCCAAAGTATTACAAAGTCAATACTTTGGAGTAAAATGGTGCTTGTGGTGGTGGGGTGTAGAATGCATCCTCCCAAAAAAGCTCAACTGTGCCTTTAATTTGCTTATTCTGTAGCTGTCTGCAAACTTTGAATGTACAAAAGAACTGAGTAACGTCATAGTGCTGGAAGAGAGGGAAGCACCCCCACATTGCCTAGGCAACCAGATGAATCATGCTGTATCTTCCTGTGCTGTGCTACAGTGGCTCACAGGGTCCAGTTTAGTGCAGGGGGAGAGGGAAGCAGCCTTCTATTGCCTAGGCAGCGTGGGGACCTGCTCCCTTCCCCCTGCTACCAGCACAATGGGTGAACTCTTCTCCATGTTTGAAATCCCCTCTGAATAACTGACAAAGGGAGGCAGCAATGAAGCTAGGTTTGGTACTTCATCTAAGTATGAATGTTTGACAGCAAACTTACATATCTTGATTGAAATCAACTTTTTTGGATTTTGGCTAGTTGAGTCCCATTGAGTTCAGCAGAACAAAATCAACTTAAACCCAAGTGCTTAGTCTTATTTGGGTTGCCTAGCACCTTCTCTCCACCTGATTATCACCTGATTACCCTTCCTGATTTTATACCAGAAGATGTAGTCAAAATCATGTTTTCAGCCCTTGAACTTCCCACATTAATGCTTTGCCCCCCAGCATGTTGGAGTTAAAATGAAGTAACAAAAGACTTTTACAAAGTTTTATCTTCCTCACTTAAGTCTGTGTCATGAACCGGAAATTAGGGAGCAAGACAGATGTTAATTTGCTTGTTAAAAAGAGTATCCAGAGCTTCTTAGATCAGGAGACAGCTTCATGTTTGAAAATTTAAACAGCAACATTTTCAACAGCAACTTACCACTGTAGTGGTGAGAAAGAAAGAAATAGGTTAACAGTGATAAACATTTGTGGGCACCCAGATTATATAGTCAAGTGCCAATACTGGGAGCCAAGTTCTCAAAGCAGTGCACATTTTTTTGTCTCAAGACAAGAATTGTAATCAATTGTTCTATTATAACAAAGAGACTAAATTGCAAGAAAGAAACTGGAAAGGACACAAAAGCCATAATTTACTGAGCCTGTTTAGGTATGTAGCAAGACTTGTAATCAGTCAACAGGGTTTTAATTCTTTCCCTTCCAATCTGCCACATTGAAAAAAGATTTTGTAGTTTTCTCCGTTTAAAAACAACTTGCACTATGATGTGTTTATGGATAGGCCAATCATCTGATTCAGTCAAAGGCAGTTTCCTATGTTCCTGCCCACTGTGATCCATATGATATGTGCATGCATATGATATGTGCATGGAAACAAATGTGCAAATGTCTGCGAGGGTAGAAAAGTGGCTGAAGGAGGAGGTTCCAAATGCTTAATTACCTTTTGAGGAAAGAATGGATTTTAAAAAATCCAGAGGCTTCGAGCAGGAGTGGCTAGCCTTTGACCCTCCTGTTATTGCTAGACTACAACTCTCATCATCCTTGACTAGTGGCCATGTTGGCTAGGCCATCTGAAGGACCACAAGACATCTAATGCAGATATATTCTTGACATTTTATAACAGGATGAAAAATGGAGTACATTTCAAATGTTCTGTGGCAGAATTGTAATGAAAATGGAGATGGAAATGTAACAAGAAAAAAATTAAGTAATATGCTGAAGATAATGATGACAAATAAATTAATTCTTAAAAAAGCAGCCAGTGTTATATGTATGCATGTTATATCTATGCATAGTAAAAATACTTATCTGCTGTGATCTAAAGATCATGAGCTGCATGTGGAAAAACGCTATCAGTGTAGCGTTTATCAGTGTAGCATGTATCAGTGAATGTCTATGTGGGTCTAGTACCGCACACTTCATATAGCATATAGAAAGTCCATGTAGTACAGGCATATCCCGCTTTAACATACGCAATGGGACCGGAGTGTGTACGTAAAGTGAAAATGTACTTAAAGTGAAGCAATTATCTATGCATGTACTGCACTGCAATCGTCACTAGATGGCAGCGGCGTCATGCCATTAAGTGTCCATTATTGTAGTGCGTACGTTAAAGTGGGGTATGGTGGAGTATGGAGCATGTACTTTATAGCGAGGCGACTTTAAGTGAAGCGACTTTAAGCAGGGTATGCCTGTATATACAAATGAGAAAGGAAGGCTAATGGGCTATCTGGTCTGGTGCCAAATTGATTACACAGGAGCTGTATGCCAAATGCATGTGGAAGCCCATGTACAAGTTGCATGCCTTTCAGTGATACATCCAACTTGTTCCAATGTCTTTTTTTCTTTGCTTTGCTATAATTCTTTTTAGAAAATTCAGTTTGTATATAAGATACAAAGGTAAAATGAATGCCAAAGAAAACAATGACTCATCAACACACATCTTATGGGAGAACAGTTAGCATAAGAAACATGGAAATCAAGGACAGTATAAAAATACAGAAATGTGGGTCAGTTGTGATGGTATAAATTAGAAGGAAAATTCATAAAAACATTGCTCTAAAGTAAATTAAATATTACTTTTCTGCCTTAGGCCAAACTGAAGGTTACATTAGAGGAAAAAAGTAAAATGTTGCATAAATAAAAAGGATGAGCGTTTAGAAACATAATTTGAAGAAGTTAACGAGTGACAGTATGTCATTCCTAGAATTTTATTTTAAACTAAATATTTCATTAAAATCTCAGGCTATAATTCTAATGGTGAGAACTTTCCACTCAAATCAATGTAACTCCTAAGTAAAAGCAATAAGGACTGGGGCATGAGCAGTTATGAAGCTGAACAAGCTGCCTAAGAGGGTTGTGAAATCTTAGAGGGTTCTAAAGAAACCTTGGATCTATCACAAACATCCTCTGCCAACTATTAAGAATTGTAGGAGAGAAAGAGAGAAAATCATATCTGTATTATATATACACTGTCCATAAAACAGATGATAGGTGGGATTTCAGTTTTTTTAAAATGGCTCTGCAGACGCAGCCCCAGATGCTGGATCATGGAAGGGAGCACTAAGTGCACATAGCACTAAGATCACATCCACACCGTACATTTAAATCACATTTATTTCCCCTCTGGGAACTGTAGTTTGTTAAGGGTGCTGTGGATTGTAGCTCTTTGAGAGGTAAACTACAGTTCCCATGATTCTTTGGGGGAAGACATCACTGTCAAATAAATGTGCTTTAAATGGTGTGGATGTGAACTAAGTTGTACATCTGGTTTCCCATCCAGCTAATGAGAACTGCATAGAAGCATACTTTCATACAAGAACTGGATAGGGGTGTATTTATCTTGTGCTGTCTTTGTAAGATGACATTGCATTCTGCATACAGCCTTCCTATAAATAATTGTTGTATTTGCAAAAACTGAAGCAGATTATAAGAGTGGACTATAAAAGTCATGTAATATGAAAATGGAGGGTGTTATCAGATTCACTATGTTGTCATACTAGAGTAATTTAGACATTTTATTAATTCCTGGCTCATGGAGTCTGGTTTAATTATTTACCAACATATAAATACTGCAATTTAATAACTTTTATGAACTGAATTTAAGTTAGATAAATATGACTTTTTCAAACTCTTGACTTCTCAGACACAATGCTGTCAGCAAGAAATGGAACTGCCTGTATCTATGGGGTAGGTCTGAGGAGTTCAGAGGTTCCTGAAGGCTTATGCTTGGAGAAGAAAGAACAGCACTGGCTTTTAGCATAGGATACAAATTAATACCTAAAGCCCTCACTGTCAGATGCTGGTGCTCTAATTAGTTCTGCCAGGATAGAATGAAAGCAAATCTTCTTGCCTGAAAATGCTGAATCATACAAAAAGAAGAGAAAGAACTTATTAAGCCCAATTTAAATACATATGAATGCAGCAAGGCACATGACCGGTGAGGTCATCCAAGACTAAAGGCCTTGCAGTGTAGATAGGAATGAGCATCCCCATCTAAGACAAGGGGATAGGGATGTGTGTTCCCATCCACATTGCAAGACAAACAGGAAGGTGGACCTGGTCCAAAGCAAAACATTGTGAACAGGAATTGCATCTGATATGTAGGGGAGTGCTTCCCAATGCATGGAGGACCCCTGCAGAAATAATACTGCTCCCACGTGTATCTCTCTTGCTGGGATTGGTATTCTTGCATATTGCTGTCGGACAAGGGTGGCTAATCTTTGGCCCTCCAGATGTTGCCGGACTACAACTTCCATCATCTCCAACTATTGGCCATGCTGACTGGGGCTCATGAGTGTTGGAGTCCAACAACATATGGAGGATAACAGGTTAGTTCGACTTGTTGTAAGAGAAATCCAAATATCTTGTATTCCACCAAAACAAAAATTGTGTATTTCAGCAAACAAAAGCATTTATTAATTACAACATTCTGTTATACTATGATGTGGCATTTAAAGAGCATTTAACTATATCAATGCTCAGGCTGACTCGAGAATCATCCAACAGCTTTAGGCCTTCCTACCAAGGCAGTTTGCTCAAAGAGGTGTTTTAGGCACTCTCAAGTGATGGACTTGCCCAGTGCGATTTTTAAAAATATATATATTTGAAAGGCAGATCCTGACAGCATATCACAATCTGCTTTTGAAAGTCCTCTTGGTTTCAAAAGCCATTTTGTGAAGCTACTCCAAGAAACTCCATCCTAGAGTTCCCTTGGATACATTTGTTCTTCTTTGGATTCTAGCCAACGTGTGTTTTTTGTGCTAATGTACATTGCTGAAGCGGTATGTTTTAGCTGAACACACCTTTGCCTTACTGTAACTATACAGTATGAATCGAGGGTTGTGTTCGAATCCCTCGTTCTTCCCGAATTAATTTGCCACAGTCTAACTCCGTAGATAATGTAGTCCCAGAAGTGGAGTTGGATGGATGAGTTTGCTTGCACTGCAGTCCATAAAAGAAACAAAAGGCCTTGTCGCATGCAGAAAGGAAAAGATGGGAAGAAAATAAATAAATAATAAATGTAATAATAACGATTTAAGCAAAGCAACAGAAATGTTTAAAATAAGAATGATACAAAAACTGTAGGACATACTTACGGAAAATTAAAACTGTTAAAAATATGCAAAAAATAATGGCCCCTCCAGACGACCTCTTTATTAAGCAGTCAGCCTGATTTGCTTGCAAAAAGCTTACTTGGAGGTTAATTATTGAGCATTCGTTCCAATTTATTTGTGGGACAGTTATACCACATTGAGAATTCATCCTGATTTGCTCGCAGGGTGTTTTATGTCTTCCTGATAGTTATTAATTCATTCCACACTTTTCAGTGCATTTCCCCATCATTGGAAATTGAGCTTTATTTCAAACCGCATAAAGCCAGTTTCTTTAAAAAGTGGATCTGTTGTGTTAGGGTGACAGGGCCTTTTAATTCACTTTTATTACAGAAACCTAAAGTTCCAGTACATGCTTGATCCCTCGTGCAAAATACTGCCAGTCTGGAAGCACCCTAAGTTAACCTTTGAAGAATATGCATGTCTCTACTTTACAGCACATATTTAAACAATGGAATTCACTCCCACAGGAGGCAGTGATGGCCACCAACTTGGAGGGCTTTACAAGAGGGTTAGACAAATTCATGGAGGAAAAGTCTATCCAAGGCTGCTAGCCACAATGGCTACGTTCTGCCTCCATAATCGGAGGCAGTATGCTGCCAGATACCAGTTGCTGGAAACTGCAGGAGGGGAGAGTGCTCTTGCACTCAGGTCCTGCTTGCAGGCTTCCCACAGGCATCCGGTTGGCTATGTGAGAACAGGATGCTGGACTAGATGGGTCCTCTGGCAGGCTCCTCTTATGTACTTAAACGATTAAATATTAATATTTTAAAGCACCTAACCATTTGCCTGAATGCTTCACCATTCACAGTGTTTATAATTCCTTCATTGAATGCTGATAGAATACAAAAGTAGAATACCCATATTTTGCCTTCCTCAAAATAGCTCACTTGCAGCAAGATCCTTTGAGAGTTACATCATCTCTCTAATAAAATGCACTCAGTGCAGTTTATCAAGGATGCATATATTCTTCTGAGAGTTTGGGATTCTGAGTTACCCACTGTAATTTTTGCGATGGCATTCATTGGTATTTGAATACTGCCCCCTCTTTTTTGTTTTTTGCCCATGGCAGTTATTTTGTGCTAACACCCATAGCACTTTTATCAAGATAAGAATACCGGCACCTCATTAATTTATTTTTTTGGGGGGGGGAAAAGCACTGGAGTTACTTGATCTTTTTTTAATGAATGGCAGGGATGTGTTACTGATCCACCATTTTCCTATTTTTGATTGTCAGATTTTTCAAACAGCCACACATGCAAGAGTTTATTGTAGTATCCAGCTTGTACCTCCTACCCACCCACTCTCCCTTTTGGATTATTAATGCAAACATCATGCAAAAAGGAATATTGATAAGATGAGCATAAAATACTGTAAATCAGAGCACAAAGAAGAATCCTGAGGATCATTAATGTTTGCACGGAACCTCATAACAAAAACAAAGAAGGAAGTGATCCTAACACTAATTTTCTAAATTCTTCAAATTAATTTTTAAGGCAAATATTACACAACTCAAGGCAGAGCCTATCAACCTGCATAACAATAATGAAAAAAATAGGGTCAACTGTTCATCCACCCCTGCTTTTGTCAACTTTCTGTCATAGAGTAAGAGGATTTGACATAAATAGAATCAGTATTATGTCAGATTTCTCCTCTCAGATGCATAGGATGCAGCTCTGCACATACATATGAATTTGTCACTTTCACTGAAATGAATGTGATTGTACATTGAATGTACTGTATACTGGCTTCAAGACTAGCCAATGGGCACCATCCAGCAAACACTGTTTCTGTGGAATGTTCATTCATTTCAACAGGATTTGCAGAGAAGCAGCTTCCTTTTACAGTATTCTACATCACTCTAATAACAAAGAAACCATTTAACCGGTATCTTGCAATGCATTATTTGCTAATTTTAGAGTAAAGATGTTTAAAAAATAGAGTGGACACTGAAAGGCAAAGATATTACTTTTAAAAACATGATTCACCAGGCTTTCCAGGAACATGATATATGTATTTATTATTTATTTATTATTTAATTTATATCCCACCCTTCCTCCCAGCAGGAGCCCAGGGTGGCATTTAGATAAGATTATATATGTAGCGTCCAAACTAGCACCCTGATCCTATCCTGAGTTAAGAACTGCTGAGCTTCAAGCTACAATGGCTTCAGCAGCCTCCTGTATGATTCAAGTAGGGCACAGCTGGATAGCTCTATTTGTTACTAAGTAGCAGAGGAAATACCCATGCTATAATCTCAAGCTTGCACAGGGCTTGTCTGGCACTACTCTGGGAGTCTTTATGATGGGCATGCAAGGGGTGTTAGCAATGAGTGAGGTTCTATAGTAAGGTAGTAGATGAATTTGGAGGTCCTGATTCCTCCCTCTTAGGGTGAGAGCCTGATATTTGGATAATTTTTTGTCCCTTGGGTAAGAGGCGAGGGAAGTGTCATTGCCCAGTATGCTGGAAAGTTGAAGAAAGTGGCTTCTATATCCCCAGGGCGGGAGCTTGTTATTAGGGATAGATTCTGCCCCTGCTGGGTGAGAGATGAAGGGGACTGTACGGTATAAATGTTTTGTTTAGAGGGTGTTTGTGTATTGTTGCTTGCTTGTATAACATTATTCAGGTTTGGCTGATGCTCATGGTGTAGACACATGAATGAGCTGTTGATTGAGGATGCAAAATTGAATTATGTGAGTGCATGGAGAGTGCGATCTGCGGGTGAGCTAGAACAGTAAGTTTGAGTATATTGTTTAGAATATTGCTGTGTTTGATTGATATGTGTGTCAATTGTGTAAGACTGTGCTTGAGTGAACTGAATTATATGTATATCCAGTGGTAGTTAGATTTAAGTTGTGTTTATTGCTATATAGGAGGCTGGGAACTTAATTGGATTGGTTTGTTTAATAGTATGACTGATTGATATATGGAAAGTGTGTTTCTTTTGCCTAATTGTCTATCATGTTATTTTAAAAGATTAAATTTATACTTTTTACTTGATTTTTATTTGTAATATTTTACGTCGTGATGACTAGAGGATATTTTGCTTAGTTGTTTACTATTTTTAATGAATTTTCCTTCTATTTTTGTAGCTGGTTTTTATGTGTAATATTTATTTTGAAGCTAAAGGGGATGGTCTAGTTAGTTGTGTTTTATAGAACATAGAAATACTCTAGTATTTTGTGTATTTGCTATTTATTTAATATGTTTTCACCTATGTAATAAACCATATAGAGTTTTGTTGAAAGATAAGCAGTATATAAATTGTCCAAATTAAAAAATAAATAAGGCATTTCTGTACCTCATAGAGGCATTGTAACTTCTGTGTTTGAGTAGTAGGAGCCAGGGCCAACTCCCAGAACTGCAGCAAAAGGATAAAGGTCCCTTTTTCAATGGTGATGGAAATTAAGCTCTAGATTCTCTGATTTGGTCTCATTATAGGATGCTCCAAATCAACTGGTACATATATTTCCAAATGGAAATATAGCAAAGCTACATCTGGTGCTACATATTTCTGCCTTATTTCTTTCCAAACTAGTACATGCTTGATGTCTTACAATAAAACAACAACTGTGCATGAAATTAACACTGCCAAAAAGTTCTGCCAGGGTTTCTCAAACAGCAAAAATTGGGTAGTGCTCTTGGTACTTCCCTCTCCTAATTAACAAACGTACACAAGGCAGCGCCAAAAAGTCTGGTAAGCTGTTAGCGGAGGAGCCTGACTCATAATGCTACAGTCTATTTTCAATCTGAAAATCCTGTGGGAGCTCTCACTCTGAAATTCCAGAGCCTGCATATAACTGAAATGGGTTCTGACTTGCTTCTTAGGTAGGAAGCTTAAGTGCTGGGTTCTCCCTCGCAATTAAGCAGTTAAGCAGAAAGATGCCCATCTGGACTCACAGTGAGTACCATTTTACCAGGGCACACAATAACCTTGACAGCTGCTGCCAGTTACGGACCATGTGTACACAAAGAGGATCTTCTGGAATCTTTTCAGCTTAAGAACTCTTATGAAGAGGGAGCAGTTTGTGGGTGCACTCTATTTAGCGCATACCCCACATAAACACATTTTTAAAACCTAGATTTGTACCACATAGACCCACGCAAACTAGACCTACCTGTTCAATGTCATTGTTTTTCCTCGATTTGTAAATAAATTCTCCAATAGCTACAAACACAGAAAGAACAAGTCCTGCTGCAAGCACTATGAAGATGCCCCCAATATTCTCCACGCCAAGGGCACTGGCTTCTTTGCTGTCCTCCTCAGGGCAACCATTGCCTCGCCACCACTTCTCCTTCATCATGTGCAGCTTTCCTTCTTCTTGTAACTGGAGAATGGCAATAGTAATTTTGTCTCTGTAAGGAGAACCTGGTTGGGGTGGGGAAGCAAAACAAGAAGGATTTAATATGACATTCAGGTAACAGCGCAGGCAAAAGCAGAGTTACCAGAATACAGCACTTTGTATACTGAACCTTGTAGTAGTAGTAGTAGTAGTAGTAGCAGCAGCAGCAGCAGCAGCAGCAGCAGGAGTAATAAATGTGTTTAATATGGACTAATGTGTTTAAGTGGACTAAATTGTACAATGTGGATGCAAGGCATCCAAAACTGGACTTTTTAAAAATGCTACTCACTTTGGTCACTATTATTGCTTTCTATAGCACATTGAATGGGCAGAGTTCTTTTCAACCTTGCATCAGTGGTTTCTTGGTCCATTCTCTTAGACCATGCATGGTTGAACTAGGATCTTCACCAAAAAACAGAGTTATGCTACAGTGAGCCACTCAGGACTGACCTGGTCTCAACCACAAACTCTAGTTTTCAGTGTTAAGAGTTCAGACATATTATTAATGATGAAAGAGTCTCTGAGCACTCACTGAGTACATGGCCCTCAGTTGCATCTCATCCATAACTCCTCTCTACGCACCTGACATTAAAAGGCACGATTCCAGGTCAAGGGGTGTAATTTCTAGGCAAGCTTGACACTCAGCATCCCATTATCAAAATATTATGTGCTGCTGATTCTAAAAGTCTGAGGCAAGTGTCCTTGAAGGCCCCCTATGAGCCCATTACTGCACTGCTTTAAATAACTGCTTCTGTAATTATGTTGTATTCACCTGTATAGGTCACTTGATTTCAGCATCAAGTAGTGATACAAAAGCTGCAGCAGTTTAACTAAATGAGATTGTGTCAGGTAACCCACTCTCTATGGAGGCTGTTATGAAGTAATGCTGGACCTGCCTGCTCTGCTTGTCCAACAGTTCTTCAGATGCAGAGGAAGAGTTTCCTAATATTTGGCCAAAATATACTTTTCTATCTCTCCCTGTAACCAAAACCTCTTATCAGTGGCAAGGCTAACCAAGTTGTCCAACTTCTTTAAATCCAGGGGAAAACTGGCTTTTTCATCAGTCATTTTGGACATTTGGTTTGCGGGGGGGACTGTTATTATTGCCAAGATCAAATAGATTGCTGTAATAGAACAGTAATTGTGTTTCATTTTAGTGTACCATGAAAGCTCTAGGACTTAGGAAATATAAGCAGCCCATCAGAACTGTCTATACTTGAGTGTTAGACCCCTTCCACCTTTTCAGATTTATCAGAATAGATTCAGTCACCCAATTCAGAGTACTGGGGATGCTATGAGATCACAGATGCTGAGAGACACATCAGAACATGCACACCAGCTGTCAACTACAAATCTACAGCTATTGCTCCGGGTAGCTAAAGGTAAGGGGTTTGTGGGGAGGGAAGAATACGCAGCCTCACTATGCTATGGTTCTGATGAGCTAAATGTTAACAGGACACGAATATGATGGGTTATTTTCTAGGGAAGACAACAAAGCTGCCTCATTATTTAGAAGTTCTTTTGATCTTTGCTCAAAAACTAGTAGTGTTGTGTGTGTGTGTGCGCACGCACAAACACATATTTAGAGAGCCAGTAAACTCCAGATTTAGCTAGGCTCCACTGAACTCCTTCTGCGATAGTGCTGAAGATCAAATTGGTTGTGACTAAATGTGCCCCTCTAGGATTCATATTTGAAGTGTTGGGCTCAGCAAATATATTTCTGTGCACCTGGAGGCTTCCTCCATTCTTTCTACCAAGCTCTGTCAAGCTCCACCTGTTATGTGCCACTTTTTGTCCAGACATAGCCCATCATAGGAACCCCCGTTCCGCGCCGGGACTTACCGGCGAAGGGACGAGTTTTGCGGCCGCAGCTGAGCCGCCATCTTTGTGAGGGAGGCGTGCTCACAGCGTGCTCGCACGCTGACGTAGCACGCAGCGAAGGGGCGGGGCGGCAGACGGCCATTTAAGGCCGTACCGCCAGCCGCCCACCCTCACTTCAAATTTTGGCGGCATTTTCAAACGGAGGCTCTGGAGGCTCCTGCATCGGTGGTGCGACGCGGCTCAAATCGCCCGCCGACGCAGGCGGTTTCTTCGGGCTCCTGCGGGCCAGGCCTTGGTGCGGTGGCGCCGACGGCCAGGAGCGGTCGGCGCGGCTCTATCGCGGCGCGGCTGGGGCAGTGGCGAGCCCTAGGCAGCTGTGGAGGTGCGGCCTGTGGGAGAGAGCCCTAGGCCATTGGCCGTCCAGTGGCGGAAGTGCGGCGGCAGCGGCCATCCAGCGGCCATCCAGCGGTGGATCAGGTGAGGCGGCCTTGTGGCCGCGTTCTTTTTCTTTAATTACTTCCCAGGGGACCCTTGTGGGAAGGTTCTCAGCCCCTCACCCACCCCATAGCAAGGGAGTGGGTCCCAGCCCCATCTTGCACAACACCCCCATTGTGCCGCTTAGGGCTCAGGTGGCCAGAATTGTTGGGTGAGATAAAGGGGCCCATAGGCAAGGGACGGGATTGAGTGGGTCCCAGCCCCATCTTGCAAGGGGCCCATAGGCAGGGGACTGGATTGAGTGGGTCCCAGCCCCATCTTGCACACCACTACCCCATTTGTCGCTTAATGGCCCAGGTGGTCAGGATTGTTGGGGTGAGATAAAGGGGGCCATAGGCAGGGGACTGGATCAAGTAGGGGACACGGTCCACCTGGACTGTGAGGGTGCTGGGCCCCCCCCCTTGCTTCCGCAACGGACATAGGCCTTGGGGGGTCATTAGTGAGGATAGACCTGGCTACACTCTAGCTCAGGATGCCACCCAAAAAAGGCCAAGGTGGGCCAAAAGGGAAGGGAAGGGCCCCCAGGGCAGAGGGTAGACGCCCACCCCCTGCTGCGGAGGATGGGGGACAAGGGGAAGGCATACCATGGACCACTATACTGGCTAGGTTAGAAGCCCTGGAGAGGGGCCCTGCCCAGCCGGCAACTAGGAGAACAAAGGAACCACCCCCCAAGCGGCCCCGGGAGAAAGTGCAACGTCCAGTTGGCGGGGCTAACGCTGCGGCTATTACTTCTATCTTAGCGCGACTGGACGCGCTGGAGGCAGCGCCTAGTGGGGCCGCAGCAAGAGCGCCCGGAGCAGAAGCAGGACATGCAGCCCCAGGACCAGAGCCCAGGCATGGGCCTTCAGCGGACAACATAGCGGGTGAGTCTCCCTGGGCAGCACAACAACAGGGGCAGCCCCAGTGGGGCTGGCCCCCGTGGGGGTTCCCATACTGGCCCTTTTCCCCACCAGCTGAAACCGAGTGGTATGGGCAAGCGGGGATCACCATGGGGGCGGGGCATGGTACACCACAACAGCTGCCTCCGCTAGGGGTGGCCTGTGAGCAGGTCTGGCAGGCCACTGCCGGAACAGGGATGGGAGTGGGGGCTCAGCCCTCCTGGTCCCCAGCAGAGGACACTGACCCTCTGGCCTCAGTGAGGGAAGGGGCTATACCTTTCGGGGAGACATCAGCCCCACTGGGCTTTCACCTGCTGCCCGCTACAAAAGAAAAAATTTGGAAGGGGGAGTACGTCGACTTATTCTCACTTCTGTACAGGGAACCAGTGAGGAGGGAGAAGGATAAGGGCAAAGAGGCAGAACCTGACAAGCCCAAGAGGCGGCGCATTGAACGCACTTGGGCTAATTGGTTGCCTGCATTTCTGACATACATGGGGGTGGTGATGCAGAAACAGCCACAGAGGGGCCCTATTCTGATTAAATACCTCGATATTATATATCGGGGCTAATCCGAGTTCCAGGGGGCAGCATGGCTCGCCTATGACAAATCGTTTCGTATGAAGGCGGCCTTTGATACCTCCCTCCCCTGGGACAAAAAGGAAGCGGACTTGTGGCTACAGTTTATGTCACACTCCAAGCCCATAGCCGGGGATAGAAAGGACAGCGGCCACCTCCTGGCCCGCCAGGCAGCAGCAGCTCCTTCCCGCGGGCCTGCGGGGCAGGGGGTTCAACCCCGCCTGCTCTGCTGGGAGTTCAGCTCCCAAGGCCGCTGTGGTCGTAACCCCTGCAGGTTCCGACATGAGTGCGCAATATGCGGGGGCCCGCATTCCTGCGCTGCCTGCCCCAGGGGCCACCCCTTCAGAGGTGGGAACAGGGACTCACCTGGCACAAGGAGACCGGGAGCTGCTAGCGCAGCTCAAGGAAAGGGGCCCCAGTCCAGTTAAACTCTCCGAACTCCAGCGCTTGCTCTGCTGTTACCCCCGAGTCCAAGACGCCCAATTTTTGCTACAGGGCTTTACAGAGGGTTTCCGGATTCCCTATTTGGGTCCCAGGCACCCCTTCATGCCCCGCAACCTAAAATGAGTGGCGGGTATGGAATCGGTCGTGGGGGAAAAAGTTAGGAAGGAGGTCATGGCAGGCCGCGTGCTGGGCCCCTTTGCGGCACCACCCATCCCTTCACTCAGAGTTTCCCCGCTGGGCCTTGTTCCGAAGAAGGCACCAGGCGAATTTCGCCTTATACACCAACTGTCCTTTCCCCAGGGTGGGTCAGTAAATGACTTCATCCCATCAGACCTCTGCTCTGTCCGCTACACGTCATTCGACTGTGCGGTTCGTATGGTTAGGGACTGCGGGATGGCCGCCCTCATGGGAAAGTGTGACATCAAATCTGCCTTCCGTCTCCTCCCTGTGCACCCACAGGACTTTGAGCTGTTAGGCTTTGCCTTCATGGTCAAATACTATGTGGATAGGGCATTGCCTATGGGCTGCTCCATCTCATGCTCGGTTTTTGAGCGCTTCAGCTCTTTCTTGGCGTGGGCAGTCAGGAGACGGGCAGGCCGGCAATCAGTGGTGCACTATTTGGACGACTTCTTGTTTGCGGGCCCTGCAGACTCGGGCGCCTGTCAGGCATTTATGGAGCAGTTCGCAGGGATGGCGGGGGAACTGGGTGTTCCCCTCGTGGCTGAGAAAACTGAGGGCCCGTCCACTACCCTCACTTTCCTGGGCATAGAGATCGATACAGTGGCCCAATGCTGTAGGCTCCCGCTGGATAAGCTGGTGGCCCTTAAGGGGAAAATCTCAGGGGTGGTTGGGGCGAAGAAGGTGACATTGGCCACACTTCAACAGCTGGCAGGACATTTGAACTTTGCATGCAGGGTAGTAGCACCCGGGTGTGCATTCTTGCGCCACGTGTACGATGCCATGGCGGGCCTATCACGCCCCCACCATCACACACGTGTTACAGCCGCTCTCCGGGAGGACCTGGCAGTTTGGTCCACCTTCCTGCGGGAATTCAATGGGGTCTCCTTATGGAGAAAAGATCTCCTGTTGGAAGCAGAGCTACAGGTGAGCTCCGACGCCTCAGGTTCCTGCGGTTTTGGGGTCATTTTCCATGACTCATGGTGTCATGGCAGCTGGCCACAGAATTGGGCGCAGGCTGGCCTAACCAGAGACCTGACCCTTCTGGAGTTCTTCCCCATTGTCGTGGCCGTACACCTTTGGCCGGACAAACTGGGCAATTCCTCAGTCCATTTTTGGTGCAACAACCTCCCCACGGTACATGTCATCAACACCCTGTCCTCTAGAAATCCCAATGTTATGCGTTTGGTTCGAGTGTTTGTGCTCCAATGTCTCCGCTATAATATACAGTTCCTTGCGCGCCATGTCCCGGGTATTGATAATAGCATTGCTGATGCTCTATCACAGAACCAGATGGAGAGATTTCACCAGCTGGCGCCGTGGGCAAGGGCTCAGCCGGACGTGGTACCCCCAGCGCTATGGGAGATTGGAGGACCGAATCAGAACGGGCCATAAGCCATATACCAGGTCATACTATACTTCCATCTAGCCTAGCAATGTCTATTTTGACTGGCTGGCAGGAGCTCTCCAGGGTCTCAGACAGAGATCTTTTCCTATGACCTACTTACTTATTGGCAATACCAGGAATTGAACCCTAGGGTCTTCTGCATGTCACACAGGTGCTCTCCCACTGAGTTACGATTCTTCCTCAGGGGAAGAACATTCTCATGGACTATGGAACTAAGCTTTTTCAAATCAAAAATTTCCATCTTTCTGTATGTGCATTTCTAAGAGTATGATATAAATCTCACCTTTTTGTGTGTGTGCACACAAGGAGTGGATGAAGCACAGGATGACTATCAATTCTGGGAGTCTTTTAAGATATAATGGAGTCATCCATAACTTGTTCATTAAGTTTACAACCAAGTCAAGATCTACTCTATGCCACTAGGCTGTTTATTGTTCAGTTAAAATATAGTCATGTATTTACTCTGACAAATGCCAGTGGCTCTTCCTGATTCATCTTTAAGCATAAAATGAATAGTACTGTTTCTGTATCTGCTGTTGTGTTTATTGGTGATTCTGCTTCTTTGAACCCCTCAGAGATATTTGAATACCTACCTAATACCAACTTAATCATTAGTAATAGATTTTTCTTACTATGCTGTATCAAGTAGGGTCTGTGATGTCTCTCTGACTCTCTAGATTTTTCCAGGTGTGTTTCTCATATTAGTTTTTCCTCTGGATGTGGGACTCCCAAGATGGTTGTTCCAACAGGCTTTGGCTTCTTTTCTCTTGCTGGAGCTGTAATGCCTTGTTCAGGTATAACAATCCTGGTTCAACAAATCATAGCTCCTTGAACCAGGAATGAACTGTGTGCTCTCTTCTCTTTGGTTGGGCCTTAATTCAATACTTCCTGATTTCTTAAGCCACAGTTTCCCATGGAATGAAAGCTGTAGTTTGAACAATCTCTACAAATCAGGATACCAAACAACAGTTTGACATTCTGGTTTATAGGGAACACTCAAACCAGTTTCCAAATGAGGTTCTAGTTGTGATGTCATAGAAAATGATGGTGTAACACACACTTTGGGGGGACAACCACCAACAGATGCAGAGAATTTCCTTGTCACAAAGTCATACTCTATTACATACTTATTTTATCTCAGTGGATTGGATTGGATCCAGACTTGTCCCATACAGATATTCTACCATTTCTACTAAGTCCTATTGGGTTGTATTCAACTAAGTCCTACTCAGAGTAAACATGCTGAAATTAATGAACATAAATTAGCCATGTCTATTAACTTCGATGGATCTACTCTGAGTAGGATTAGCATTGAATTAAATAAGGCTCATTCTCAGGTAATTAGGGCTACCAATGCAGCCTAATAGTGCTCTTATAATACCATAGTTAAATGAGTGTTTTCCTAAAGGCCAATGAAAATCAGCCATATTATACTGTGTATAGTTCATAGCTAGATGCAATATACACCTCTTGACTTTTCATAGTTTTTTTTAAAAAAAGAAGTACATTTTTGCACTATAATAATACAATGTATTTCTGTAATAGCCTCTAAGGCTGCATTTTAGTGCCAAGAAACAAAGGCCCAGTATACAGTTTTTCATTCATAGAGTGGTCTCAGATGGTGACAGGTCTCTGAACAAAGACAAGATTAAATGAGTATATTTTTAACCCTCTGACATTAGATCTAAGTGTCAAAATACAATTCAGCTGATATTAACCAAAATTTGTGGTAGGAAAAAGAGTAGTATATATCTGAGAGAGGGACTGCACTTGTAGGAGGCAGCTTCTCCCATAACTAGAGCAGGGTAACCAGAAGTGCAAAAGGAAGTATTTCAAAGAAGAGGAGGTTTAGCAAAATGATAAAATGATGGTTACCATCCTGCTGGACTACACTGCAAGCAGAGTGGAGTGCAAGCACAGTTGCTGTCTAGCTCATGGGTGGTGTGAGGGATGATATTTGCAAACAGTTCTGTCTGGAAGCATTCAGATAATGTCTCCGGATACAATGCAAATTGGGGCATCTGATGGTAGGCATTATTATTATTAGTGATGTCACGGGACAGCTCCTAATGATGTCATGGGCAGCCCCTAGTGATGTCATTAAGCATGATACTTTTAAGCATCAACCACAGTTCCTTAGAGTACACCATTCAAACAAAAAAAAATTCTCTGATTGGAAATTAAGATGGAAATCTTAGTTAAAAGAGGGTGTTCCCAGGTCCAGCTAAAGTGACGGGATCATTCCTTCGCTCCTGCTTAGGGAGCCTGGATAGGGAACATTTAATCTAGCCTACTTGTTTCTGGCAAGAAAGGTTTAAGTGCCCTCAGGCCAGGCCAGTCACCATAAGGTCATTGTAAGAAGAAGGGAGCCTAGTGTTCTGCAGATGTTAGATAGGAGCACTCAGGAGTAAAAATAGATGCCCCTGAAGGCTGCAATTCTAAACACACTTACTAAGGGCCTAAGCCCCATAGAAATCATTAGGACTTACTTCTAGATTTATTAGTATTATTAGAATTAGAATTAAAATTAGAATTAGAAATAGAATTAGAATGTATTACCTGCCCTTCACCCAGAGGTCCCAGGGCAGATTACAACAATTTTAAAACACATAGTTAAAAACACCCTAAAAAAATCACAAAAAATACAGTGGGTCCTAAACTTATACATCTCAGCTGAAAGTTGTACAATTAAGTTGCCAGACACTCCTCGGTGGGAAGAGAGATCCACAGCTTAGGGGCTGCCACAGAAAATGCTGTCTCCTGGGCCACCCTCCAAGCTTCCAACTACCAAAAGAGCCCCCTCTGCTGATGTCAACATCCAAGAAGGTCTGTAGGGAAGGAGGCGGTCTTTCAGATATTTGGGACCTAAGTCATTTAGGACTTTAAACACTAACATGAGCACGTTGAACTGGGCCTGGAAATGAACGGGCAACCAATGCAGCTGTTTTAAAATAGGGGTTATATGAGTTCTAAAAGGAACTCCCGTGGTAATCTGGCTGCTGCATTTTTGATAAGTTACAGTTTCTGAGTCATTTTCAAGGGCAGCCCCACATAGAACACATTGCGATAATCTAGTATGGAAGTTACCAGGGCATGGAGCATTGTGGCCAAATCCTCCATCCAAAAGGGTCTGAAGCTGGTAAACCATCTAGAGCTGGAAAAAGGCACTTCTACACACTGAGGCAACCTGAACCTTGAGTGACAGTGTTGGATCAAAGAGTACCCCAAAAGGAGTAAGATTGTGTTGATGGTAAGGCTTGACTAAGGATTCTCTGCAAAGATATATCAAAGCAGGGCTGGCAACCTCCTGCCTGGAATGCCCTGCCCCTGCCTTTTAATGTGGCTGCTCCAAACTTGTTTTACAGACTTGACCCTTCACTACAGAGACAAATTTGAGAAATGAGTAAGAGTAAGAAAATTCTCTACCCTTTCCTGCCTACCCTGTGGGCTGCTATAAACTCACTTTAACAGCCAACCCAATTCCAGTGAGTAATAATTGACATACTTCCACAGGCAGAAGCTTGGGAACAAAGGCAATTGCAGCCACATTTCCCAGCATGTGAATTCTCTTTTACCACTATTGGGCAATAAACAAACCATCATGCAACTAACAAGATGCATCATCAGTGGGTTTAAGGGAGTTGAGCTGAGCGGATGGCACCACTGTTGTTGCTTCTATGGATATAAGGGAGTGAGGTCAGAGGTAAATGAAATGCAAAAAAGAAAAGGCAATGATGATTTCCTAAATGCAATACTATACCAACCACAAGAATATTCCCATGAGTAAGCCAGACAACTCAGCATCCCACCACCAGTCGGGATTCATAACCAAAAACCAAAACTAAAAGCATCCTGGCAGTCAGTCAGCCCAGGTTATAGAAATCCCCACGCACCACAACCTGACCTGTGGGCTGCAGTTAGTGCAGAATGCTGTGGCATGACTGCTGACATGAGTGAGACCTCATCAGCACATAATACCTCTGCTGTGAAATCTGCACTGGCTGCTGATTTGCTACCAGGCCAAGTTCAAGTTCTACTTTCCATGTTACAGATACCACTTGTTCTGCTTTTGTTAGAAATTGATTCTTTACTGTGGCAACACTTACACTTTGGAACTCCCTGCCTATTGATATTAGGCAGGCACCTTCATTGTTCTCTTTTTGGCACCTGCTAAAAACGGTTTTGTTTAGGCAAGCCTACCCACGCATGTAGAAGCTATTTTGGTTTTTGTCTGTTTTTAACTCTGTTTTTAAATACCTGTCTTTAACTGTTTTTGCTGCTAATTTTATTGTTTTAATTCCTTCTGTAAACTGCTATGAGGTTGTGTTTTTTTACAATAAAGCGGTATATAAATGTTGTAAATAAAATACATCAATTAATTTCAGAGTCACTGTGACCCTTGGGTCTCTTTCCCCTTTTAGGAACAAAGGAATCTGCCTTATACTGACTCAGGCCATTTGGTACCACTTTGCTCAGTAGTGATGATATGGACTAACATTGGCTGTCCAGGATTCCAGGCAATAGTCTTTTCCAGAGATTGAATTTTGGACCTTTGCATGCAAAGCATGCACCCTACAATTGAGCTACAGCCCTTCCCATGTTTACAAATTATCTTTTAAAATTGTTTTCAATTCACTAATGAATGCACAGCATACCTTAGTCTGCATATACATCGTTTTAAATAATTTTTTAAAATGGAAATCAGCTACAAGGTTTACTGGGTGACTATGGGCTATTCACCATCTCTCAGCCTAATCTGCCCCTCAGGGTGAAAACAACAGAGGGGGACCATGACCATCCCAAGGAAGAAGAGCATACTTAAAATGTAGAGGAAATAATAATGTAAAACCATAGTGTGAAATTTCATACATAGTATGAAATAATATGAAATAATAAGCATGACTTTCAAAGATGTTTATTGTTCACACAACCTGTAAAGAAATTTATAGTGCAATCCTAAGAATGTGTACTCAGAAGCAAGTTGTAATGTATTCAGTGGGGCTTACACAAATAGGGAAGTGTGCACAGGACTGCAATCTCAAGTAATAAGGAACTGCACTCACCCAACCCAAAATTCAGAATCATGCTCTTTAAGCTGTTTTGCAACCATTTTATACTTGTTTTATGGTTATTAGATTTCAAATGGATGTATTTCTTTTTGTGAGCTGCCTTGGTTTCCAGTCTGCAACCCTACCTCACAGGGTTGTTGGAAAAAACCCATACACACACAAAAATACATACACCCCATATAATAGTTTATTGTCAAAACCAGTTGGTCATTAGAGAACATTTTTTTAAAAAATATGTATGAGTGACACCTATGTACGCCCTGCCTAATTAAATAAAAATAGGATTGGAGGGGGACAGGGGCACAGCAATCCAAATAATGGGAAGCTGGCAGGAGGGGGAGCCAGTGGAGGAGGATCTGGCAGAAAGTTCCACAGCATCCCCTTCCTGTTCAGAAGCCCCTGGGACAACTGAACACTGGCTCAGTCAGGAGCCATGTGCAAGGAATGGAAAAGCAAAAGCTGGCTTCTGTGAATACCCCTACTGGGGAGTAAGAGCTCACCTCTGACCACCATGGAAATTATTTTACTCCACCAGAAGTTTTACCTGGATTGGAACCTGTGGGAGAGCTCCGAACACAAGGAGGAGGATGCATAAGGCCCCCCTTAGCTCCTCCTCTGTGATGCCCCGGGAATACCCCATTTTGGGGCCTTCCACCAGCTTCCAATGTCTATCCACCAGGTTGGGCTTCCCTACTGGACCCCTGGCTGAGCTCATAGGGTCCTGGCAGGGCTGCAGCTGAGCTGGATAGTGGGCTTCTGTCAATGGAGGCAGGAGCCTGCCAGCTTAGCTAGGGGTCCACCACCTCCAACTCTCCCCTAGCCTAGTGCAAATACAAGTTGAATTGCGCCCAAAGATTTACAACACAACCCTTTGCTGTGTTCACTCTAAAGTCCCATTGATTTACAGCATAATCCTAACCATGTTTACTGAAAAGTTAGTCCTATTGACTTCAATAGGATTTACTCCTAGGTATGTGGGATTAGCATTGCAGCTTTACTCCCAGAAAAGTGAGTATATGATTAAATATCATGGAAATTAGAGCTAAACTTCCACTATATTCTGCTAGGTTTCCAGAAGTAGTATTTAAGTCATGTGAAAAATCAAATAAAGTGCAGAAATTATCAGATAAGGAAATGTTGGGAAAACAGAATAAACTGCTGTCTGAATGCAGCCACAGTCTGGAGATTATCATTGATAATCATATATTTCTTACCAATGGGAGTTCCTACACCATAACCTTTGGAATCAATGAGCCCTCCAATCTGGGTGAGATTACAGTTTCTCTGAGTGACATATTCTATGCTGGTTGATTCCATCAGCAGTGCATAGTCAGTGGTGAGCACACGCTGGATTCCCTCATCGTTGTTCTTCACCAGCGCTGTCTGCTGCCTGCTGCTCATGAATGCCCACATTTTCTCGTAGGTTGATATTTTGGATTTCTAAGAAGAGAAGTCACAAGTGTCAGGAATATACATTAATTGAAAAACATCCCTAGATGGCATCAACTCTATATTTTGAGTGTAGGAGAGAGAAATTAGAATTCTCTTCCATTTAGTCACATTCTACTGAATGTAGCTTTATAGGCAGCATTTTTATAAATGCATTCTATCTTCAACAACCAGTGCAATGAACACATGGCTTTTAAAATGCTTTTTGTCACAAAAGGTCACAATTTTAATTAGGGCATATGAGTTGTGTTGTACTTTGAGGTTCATAGGAAAAGAACTGTGCTGTCACTTGGCTGTGGTAGAATGCAGTGTTCTTAAAAACAGTGGACTCATGTTTCTGTTATAGGCAGGTTGTCAATATCAAACAAAGAACACAAAGACAAACTAAAACTAAGAAAAAGAACTGTTCTCAGGACAACAAACTATTCAGGTCTCAATTATAAATTGCAATTCAGCTATTTAATTTCTAAACATTGATTGATTGATTGATTGACTGATTGATTGACTGATTCATTGACTGAATTTATATTCCACCTTCACTCCCGAAGGAACCCAGGGTGGCAAAATATACAAAATTTAGGTTTCAGTTTTTAATGTATACAGCTCAAAAGACAATTGTGCTTTCTCTTATTCATAATGAAGAACATTTTGGTCCCAGTCTTGTTCTTTCCATCTCTTCTGGGATATTACTTTTTGCTGGTGAGATCTGCTGCTAAAATCAATTAATACTTCTCTACATGTTGGGATTTTTAAAAAAAAGCTTAGGCATGCACATATGAAGATCACTTTGGATGGTACCATATTATTATTGTTATAGTTATTATTTTAATTTATTACCCGCCATTCATCTAGACGTCCCAGGGTGGGTTACAACAATTGTAAGACATTAATTAAAAAAGTTAAAAAACAACTTAAACGACAACAACAAAAATAGGGTGGGTCCTAAAAAAGTATCTCTCAGGTGTCGAAGGCCAGGATAAATATGTGCTTCAGCATTTGCCGAAAGTTGTACAATCAAGTTGCCAGAGGCACCTAGGTGGGGAGGGAGCTCCACAGCTTAGGGGCTGCCACAGAGAAATGATGCCCCGCTCGCCGCACAGCTGACGAGCGGGGTATAGTTGCCGATGGGGGTGAAGCAGCTGCCTCCATCTTTAAAATGGGCAAAGTCGCACATCGCGCCTATTACGCAAGCGTGACTTGGCTGACAGGGAGGGGCGAAGCTGGTGGGCCTATTTAAGCCCAGCCGCCCCTCCCACCTTCCTCTTTGGATTCGCGATGCCCACCACGCCCTCCCTCTTTCATGATGTGTCTAGGGGTCGCTTCGGGGCTGAGTAGGAATTTTTCTCCTGCCCACCCTTGTTGGCGGGCAGGTTTTTTGCC
Source organism: Rhineura floridana (assembly GCF_030035675.1). Taxonomy (NCBI): domain Eukaryota; kingdom Metazoa; phylum Chordata; class Lepidosauria; order Squamata; family Rhineuridae; genus Rhineura; species Rhineura floridana. The sequence goes on along the minus strand of NC_084484.1, from coordinate 104,357,458 downwards.
TGCTCCACGCTATGGGAGTGGGAAGGAATTGGGTTGGGAGTGTTGTTATTAATAGGTGGATTTGGCTGATTTGGCACATTTGTATAATTGCGGCTAATGCCCTATGGGCAGTTTGCTTATAGCAAGGGTGCGGAAGGTGCGGGAAGGGAAATAGTTAAGGACAGCTAGGTGGCCCCCTTAGGCACCTTTGGAGGTGATTGACGGTTCCGGAGGCCTGTCTGTCACGGCTTTGCGGCTCGAGGACAGGATATGGGCTGCCTCTGGGGCCAACTTATCTCATCTACCCAAGGGTTATTCAACCCTGGGTGGGGATGACGTAGGAAGGCCCCCCTCCTCACCTACAAGGTGTGGCCAGGGTAAGGGGTAAGCAGATGGGCTTGCCCTTGACATGGCAGGGGCTGGTCGTGTTGGCGTGTGTGCATTGTTGCGTGAAACAGCATACATTACTTTGGAGTTAAGTTGAGCAAGAAACTTCTTCAGAGCATTAGAGCATGTTAAGAGTCTTTATTCAAAGACATTAAGGCTTTTCAGCAGTTTCCTCCCCCCCCCCTCTAGCTCTACAGCACATTTCTCTTCAAAAGCAAAAGTAAGACAGCCTCTCAGGTCAGAGGCTTGATGCAGAAGAACAACAACTCACAGACTCTTGTTAGCACTTTCCCAGTCTATATCTTGATGGTTACCATAACAACGGCCTTCACTGTCCATTCCCAGACTGGCAAAGACATAACTCCTCTTTACTTTCAAAACTTTCAGACTTGATGGAAAACTACTAGGCCTCATGCCAACAAGCCCCCCTTTTTCTCATCATGTCTGTCAATTACAAAGAAATCTCAACAATACATCTTCATACAGTAATACATTTCTACAATACCTCTTGCAATACATTTCAGTACATTGCATCATACATTTTCAGTTCAGTACAGTTCAAAATTACATCTCAGTACAGTTCAAACTTTATTCACTCAAACGTTGGTTCATTCCAAGCCTTGTCACCAGTTTGCCAAATTTCTCCTCACACAAAGGCTTGGTCATTATGTCAGCCACCATGTTGTTAGTGTCACAAAATGTTAGGTTAACAAACCCCTGCTGCACACAATCCCTTACGTGAAAGTATCTGACACTAATATGTTTTGTTCTTTTGGTATGTGCTTCTGATGTGGCTATCTTGATGCAGGTCTGATTGTCTTCATATACAGTAATCGGAAATTGCATATCAATGCCTATCTCCTGCATGAGCATTGTGTACCATTGTAGCTCATTACAGGCCTGTGATAGGGCCACATACTCGGCTTCTGCACTTGATGTTGCAACCACATTTTGTTTCTTGCTGCTCCAGTCAATGCATGACCCGTGCCACATCACAACTACCAGAGGTTGACTTACGACTGCTCAGCTCCCCTGCATGATCTGCATCCACAAAACATTCAAGACCTCCTGTCTTTGCTCCTGACAAAACCAGACTCTTTGTCTTCGTGCCTTTCAGATAACGCACTATCCTTTTAATCCCTTGCCAGTCAGCCTCTGAAGGATGCTCTACCTTCCGGCTTAAAATACTGACTGCATTACATATGTCTGGGCGAGACACCTTCACCAAATATTGCAATTTCCCTATTATGCGCCTGTACTTCTCAGGATCTGTACAAGGCGTCTCCTGCACATTCTGTTGGAAAGCCACAACCATTGGAGTCTTCACAACATTGCATTCTGTCATGTTGCATTCTTCTATGATCTGATTTATTTTACTTTCCTGACTCAATGTTATGCTTCCGTCTTCTGCACGCACAATATCCGTGCCTAAATAGTGTGTGACAGGCCCCAAATTCTTTGTGTCCACCTGCCTGCCCAGTTGCTCATTAAATTCTTGTTCCTCTTGCTGCTCATGATAAAAATACATGATGTCATCAACGTAAACTGCACAGAACGTGGTTTTCATCCCCTGTCTCTTTATATACACACATGGATCTGCCTTGCATCTTTGGAATCCCATTCCATGCAACACTCTGTCCAATTTCTCATTCCAGCAGCGTGCACTTTGCTGCAGTCCATATATTGATTTATGCAGTTTACACACGAACCCTTCCTTTGACACAGAACCCGGAGGCAGTTCCATATATGTCTCCTCTCTTAAATCACCATGTAGGAATGCCGTCCCTATATCGTAGTGATTTACACTCATGTTCTGCATCGCTGCCAGCTTCAGCAGCACACGAATGGACTCATGTTTCACAACCGGGGCGAAAACAGCATCATAATCTGTCCCATGCTGCTGGGTGAATCCCTTGGCAACCAAACGTGCCCTGTACCTCTGTACTTCCCCGGAACTTGCTTTCTTCTTCTTAAACACCCATCTGCAACCTATGGCCTTTTTACCCATGGGTAACTTTACTAATGTCCATGTGCCATTCTTTTGCATGGCTTGTAATTCTTCCTGCATGGCCTGCTGCCATTTGTGCTGCTCTGCCTCAGGCATCAGCCTGATTGCTTGAAATGATGCTGGCTCTTCTAGTTCTCTGTGAACTTCCTCCATCTGGGCAGTGAATACCGACGGCATGCCTTTTACGGCTGTCTGTTTACAGCCCTGACCGTCATTCCCTTTCCACCCCATTGAACTCAAGGCATCAGCACACTTCACACCCATGGACATTTTAAACTGTGAATCATTAAGGCTTCCCTGCATGCACACTTGATCTCCCCTCATTACAAAACATTGGTATTTGTGAAACAAAATTGAATAATTACAACTCACCAGTTTTCTAACTGACAAAATATTATGAGCCAATTCCGGAACAAACAAACAGTCTGACATTAGTCCAAGTTTGTCAAATTTCACCAGACCACGGGCTTCAACGTTCTTACGCGATCCATCAGCAAGTAAAACAAAGTCTTTCACTTCTTCTGAAACGTAAAACAAACGTCTGTCTTTAATTAATATATGGCTTGCTCTGCTGTCGACAATAAAGTTAATTTGTTCCAAGTCTTTAGACTTCTGTTTACAAACAAAGTTCACACTGCCTTGCTTCAAGCCTCCGTCCCTGGAGTTTCACTTGATTGCACAATCTTTACGGAGATGCCCACGAGCCCCACAGGCAAAACAAGACTTCAGCTGCTGCTGCTCCCGCTTGTTTTCCTGTCTGCTTCCGGCAGCCTGCTCCGGTTTGGCACATTTCTCCTCCTTGCTTCTGACAGCTTCCACCAGCTGGGCTCTCTGCGCCTCCTGCCTCCGCTGCCATTCCTGGGACAAATCCTGCAACGCGTCCCACATCTGTTTAGCCGACGGCTCATCTCTCACACACATCAGTTGAGAATCCGATAGAGCCAAAGTAATAAACGCCTGCGCCCTCTGGTCTCGACGCTTCCAGGCCGCGGTCAGTACCGCCGGGGGGGTTTCTTCAATCACGTCCCATAAATCCTCTGTTATCAGCAAAGCCCTCATCCTCGGCTTCCAGCTGCCATAATTCTTTTCATTAAGCCGTTCCATTGGCAAGCCTCCCCCAGACAGGTTTACAGCCATGTTGCTCACCTCCGTCTGGTTCAATCAATCAAGCTGCCCTCTCTGGAACTCTGTCTGCCGTTCAGACCAGCAACTTACTCCTGTGTAATGCACTGTGGATCTGGGCCCATAACCCCTGTTGGCGTGTGTGCGTTGTTGCGTGAAACAGCATACATTACTTTGGAGTTAAGTTGAGCAAGAAACTTCTTCAGAGCATTAGAGCATGTTAAGAGTCTTTATTCAAAGACATTAAGGCTTTTCAGCAGTTTCCTTCCCCCCCCCCTCTAGCTCTACAGCACATTTCTCTTCAAAAGCAAAAGTAAGACAGCCTCTCAGGTCAGAGGCTTGATGCAGAAGAACAACAACTCACAGACTCTGTTAGCACTTTCCCAGTCTATATCTTGATGGTTACCATAACAACGGCCTTCACTGTCCGTTCCCAGACTGGCAAAGACATAACTCCTCTTTACTTTCAAAACTTTCAGACTTGGCCTCATGCCAACAGGTCGCCCAAGAGCTGTATGGCAAGCTACTTGCTCAGAGTTAGTCCTGCACCTAGATTTTCCCTCTGCAGGCCACTTTAAAATTGGGTTTGTCTGCTGTAATTTAATAAAGTGGCCCTTGTTCAACCCAAGCTGATGTGTCCGTGTTTTATTTCGTCCCTCGATGGCAATGTCCTCTTCCAGGCCACACACCCCAAGCTTCTGAGAGTAGCAGAACTACCAAAAGGGCCCCCTCTACTGATCTCAACACCAGAGACGGTCTGTAGGAAAGGAGGCGGTTTTTCAGGCATTATATAGATTTTACATGTTGACACATATATTTCAAGTCTTGTGTGGAAAACAGTGCATTCTCTTAATGTTAAGGAATATTCTTCTATGACTGTTTACGGAAACAGATTTCGAATAGAGTTCCTGCCACCTTCACCAAACAAGAGTTGTATCCCATCAGTTTTTACATTCATGGATAGGTATAGCCAATTCTCTGTGAGACAGGGTGTCTCTGTAAATAGAATCTCCTGGGATGGCCCCAAGGCGGTGAGATGTTATTTTATCTTTAAGCTGAAACTTAACCTTAGACTTTTCAGTATTTAAACTCTTAGTATGTCGCTTCTGTTATGATATCTTAAACAAAATGTGTTTTTGACTTAAATGTCAAGGTTATTTTGTGCACATAACACAATTACAAACACTTCTATAACCCATACTTTACTGTAAGGCAGCATAAGTGTCCATATAATTGCAATCTGGAAACACACCCACATACACTCTAGCAACATAAAACCATAATTAATTAGCAACACTAGTTTCAATGGGTCGAATTACAGTGTTTATCCTTACAGCAGTACTATGAAATAATTTACTTACTAATTCCATTGATTAATTGCCTAATAAAAATATTTCTCTAGGGAACATACAACATAATATACAAAATTAAGACAATATTACAATTTAACAATAAATAAATAGTAATAATGATGAAGGGCAGAGAAACTGACCCAAGTATCACCAGTACTGAAGCACAACCTAGAAATGATTCCCATGGCCATCAGGCACGTGGCAACTTCTGGAAATGCACTTGAAATCACTGAATGTTTTTGATGACCAATTCAGCAAACAAATTTGACTGGCTGACACTGCAAGCATTGGCTTTCCACCCGGTTGTTTGTGCCGGCACCATGATACCATGCTCATGATCAGGCTTTTGGCATGCATCACAATCCACAGAATTGAGCTAAAAGCTCCTTCCTATGTAAGGCAGGCCCTGTGTATGACTATCTTACTACATGCAGGCAGTCAATGGATACATTTATTTGGAAGTGATCCCCTTATTATTGTGAAAACCAGGCTTGTGTTAGGAATTGAACTTGACTTTTCCAGAGAGAACTCCAATAGTAGACTAATGACTCACAATAATTCCATGTTCAGAGCATGAAAGTACTGGGCACAGCTGGCATCCACTTTGCCCAGTTGTCTCTCCTTAGCTCTCATTTGCAAACGCTAAGGAACTGTCATATTGTAGCTGTCTAGAATTCCAGAGGACTACTTGAACTCAGCACAGTTTCTTCCATTATCTTAAACCTGCTGATTTACATACCATCTATATGTAAAGCATTCTCACTATGAAGAAAAGGAAAAATGATAGCATTATCTCTTTTAAATCAGACAACTTCCTTCAGCTGCCTTTCAAATTAAGTTTAAATACATCAGTTTTAAAAATATCTCCCCTCCAATACTCGTCATGTAGTGAAAACTTTACTGCCATCTTTAATTTAGCTTGCTGGTATGGGCTTCTGAGAAGCAACGCCTTTCTTGTACAGAGGCATTTCAAATTCTTGTATGTGTTGCATAATTGATAAGTGTGCCATTCAGCTGGTACAGTACTAAAATCCTTTTGAGCTGTAGTCTCCCCAGTGCCACATTAGTAAAAACAAATTCTCCTAAGACCCAGACATTTGTAAGTGCTATAGTAGAAACATATTTTATATTCAATTTAAAAAATGGGCAAGAACCAGTGTGGTGTAGTGGTTAAGGTGTTGGACTACGACCTGTGAGACCAGGGTTCGAATCCCCACATAACCACGAAGCTCACTGGGTGACCTTGGGCCAGTCATTGCCTCTCAGCCTCATGAAAACCCTGTTCAAAGGGTCGCCATAAGTCGGAATCGACTTGAAGGCAGTACATTTACATTTTATAAAAAAAATGGGAAAGTGGTTTTAAAATACCTTTAAAAACTAAAATCCTTTTAGAATTATGTAGCTATTTTTTTATTCAAACTTATTTCAATGTTCTTTTTCGTTTGATTATAACAAAGCATTCTAGAGAACACAAGCGGAAAGAACAAAATACTAATAATTAAGACTGCAATCAACTACATGTCTACTCAGAAATGAACTCCATTGAATTCAATGGGGTTTACTCCCAGGTTAAGTGTGTATTGGATTGCAGCCTTAATTTAATAATCTAGTATCCGAGAAGCAAGGAAGGCTTTATTTATGAACAAAGGTATCAGGGAAGTTCATCATTAACTGTACTTACCTGGCTATGTTAACACACACACATATACCCTTATGCTTCAATAATTAAAAAAATACTAGTTTTTAGAAGAGTCAGAAATATCATAAATGCTGAGAACCCTTTCCTTTTCTCCATCTATAACACAGTTTCACCACAAACGTTTAACTCTGGAGCTGAAAGCTGCCATTTATAATGTCATGATGACAACCACAGAAATGGGAAATATTTGTTCACAGAATACAGCAGATACAGCAGGACCATATTCCTTTCTAAATCCCGAGAGCTTTGTCAATCTGTCGCAGAATGATAGCTTCCTAAAGGTTAGTTTTGTCTCCGTGCATCATGCTTAGATCCCACAGTGGGGATGTGGAGACCTGCCTTCCCTAGGACTAGCTGCTGTTTATATATATCTGCCATATTCATAGCTGGTTAGCATTATCAGGCACAGAGCACCAAACTAATAAATCTAGAGCAGTTCCTGTGAATTAAAACTTAAAGTGATTTATTCCAGAATAAAATATGTTAGAATTGAAGGTGTGATTTATTTTATGGGTTAAATTAAGGGTGCAAGCCTATGGTCCCTTGGATGATGTCCTTGGTGCCATAGGATTTTGGCAGATCTCTTCTCAAGAGCCCTCTCCAGAAAATGCAAAAAGAACTGTTGCCATTGCCTCATCACCACTGATGCGTCAATGGCAGAGAGGTTAAAAAGAGGCATATTAGGGCAGATAAATAAACATAATCCGGGAATGATGGTGCTGCCATAACCTGGGGCTAGCGTACTTATTTTGGAAAGGAATTTTAAAAAACATATGCCAACAGAAGGAGAAAAATACAAACACTCCACCACCAACTTCTGCTCTGATGGCATGAGCCTGGTAGGGCTTTAGAATTGGTGATTCATCCTCTTTCTCTCTCAACCACCTGGTAGAATTTCTCTGTAAAATTTTTCTCAAATCCTTTCTCTTTCAACAAAGATTTTAAGCAGAGACTTTATCCTAGACTGCATCTGTATTGGAATTGTTTTAAATATTTTTTAAACAATTTTGTTTGTAAGTCAGAAACCGTTGGGTATGAGGTGACTATATATATATATATATAATGTTTTAAGATGTTTTGTTTTTAGTGATTTATCACTTGCTGTTCACCACCCTGGGCTCCTTCTAGAAAGGGAGGGATATAAATTTAATTAATTAACAACAACAAATTGGATGGCACCTTGGAGTGGGTGAGGTGGGGAACCTAATAATACCATTATCTTTGGATATCTGTTGGGGCACTTGCTGGAAAAAAATAGCACATTGGCATCATCTTACCTTGAAGAAGGTCATTGTTGATCCATCTCTAACAGCTCCATATTCTATCTTAGTCTGCTTTGCCAAATCATCTGCTGAATCAATGGGGGATTCCATTCTCTCAACGGTCAAAAAGGCAGCCAAATTAGCAGTGTAGGATGAGATTATGATTAAGGTGAAAAACCACCATATTCCTCCAACTATTCTGGTTGAAAGAGCTTTTGGCATGAGCTCTGATCCTGTAGAACACCATCAAAACATCTGTGTTACAATAGGCTGAAAGAAATTTCAGGTTCATTCTATATAATGTTACATTTTGGAACATGCTAAATGTATGAACAACAGAATAAAATTAGTTGATGTAATAACCCCAGACATATTTACCCAACACTAAACATGGGAACATACTTTGCAAAAGATGTATGAATGCTAGATGATAAATACATGGATGTCCTTGGATCTGAACTCCAAATTTGCCAGATTTTTTTCTAAAGTAATTAACAAGATATCTAAATTGCTCTTCCCAATAACATAATTGGGCTGTGATGCTGAACACACCCAGAAATAAATTTTCATTGATATTACTATAATAATTGGCCAGAATTAGGGTATCAATTTTAAGGTGAATTATTTCCTTTCCACATCAGTGGAATGCCTGGTATCCCAGACAGCAGGTCTAGGCTTACTTTAGTGACATCAGAAGGACTTAAAGAGGTTAGAGCAGAAAGGGGGAAAAAGTCTTTTAAGTATACAGTTGAGATATTAGGGACCATTAAAAGTGATAACCCTAAGCCATAATATCTGCATTATAATGCAATGTTAACTGCATTTTAAAGAATATTGTATTGTACCCTACATTGAGTTTGTTAGATGAAAGGTGGGTTATACATTTTTAAAATAAATAAATAAATAAATGGCTGTATCCATGACTGAGAGGAATAGTACCACATCCAATGGATATAACATGCTAGCTAAACAGCAGTGATCTGATATTGTAAGATAACAATAACAACAGTGAAGCAACACAAGATACTGCAAGCTTAGGACAATAAATAAATAATTTGCATGTTATTGTTGAAAGTAAAATTCTTCCCCTACATGAAAGATTTAGTCCTGTCTATATGTTTATTGCATCTACGTTAACTGAATCCATTCCCCCTGCCCCAGTTGAAATGGGGCTGGTTCCAACTTAATGTTTGGAGCTCATTGGATGATTTTCTGAGATGATCCACTGAATGAACATAGGGGTTTTTTTGTGACAAGAGTATTAGAACCTCTTCTTTTTTTAACCAAAAAACATTTTGTGTGCATAGAGACAGGTGGGAGGGAGGGACAGAGAGGAAGACTGCTAACATGTTGGTCCTCTGAAAAAAGGAGGACCACATGACCACTTCAACATCTTCCCCAAATCAAAATGTGGGGCGTTACCTACCCTGTGGAATTCACTCCCCTTAAATATTAGACAGGTGTCATCTCTGTTATCTTTTCAGTGCCGAAGACCTTCCTCTTTCAACAAGACTTTTAAGTTGAGACCTTTTCCCAGTCTGCATCTGTGTTGGAATTGCTTTTTAATATGTTTTTAAACCTTTTTTTTAAAAAAAAAACCCAATATGTTTTTAACCTTTTTAAAAAAGGTGTCTTAAAGCTTTTAAAAATGTTTTTTAAAGATGTTTTGTTTTAATGTATTTTAAAGTCTGTTTTGATGATGTTTTAAAGTGTTTTTAGTACTTTTGTTTGCCACGCTGGGCTCCTGCTAGGAGGAAGGGTGGGATATAAATCAAATAATAAATAAATAAATAAATAAATAACATGTTATATCACTATCAGCCTTGTTTGCCCTGCAAATGCTTTCAATGCATTGAGAGAAGACAGAAATCATATTAAAATTTGCCTCGAAGCAGAGTTTTCAAATGTACCAGCAGTCACCAGTCTGCTCGTCACAACTGAGCTGACAGGTAAGCATGTTAGAAAAATCAAATGTTGATTTAAGATGCTAGCATTGGCCTTTACCATGCTTTCTTGCTTCTCCTTCCTCTTCCTGCTGCAATCTAGGGGAAATTAATAAAGTACCCACCAGCAAGCACCTAAGGGCCAAACGTAGATGTGAAGTGCATGGCTTTTGTTATGCAAATTGCAGCCACAGGGAAGCTTGCACAGCCTTCGGACTGGGGGAGGTGGGATGGGGAAGTTTACCTCTCTGTGTGTCATGATTCTCACAAAAATGGCCTTTTTGAAACTATTTGCCTTTCAAGAGAAGCCACCTCTTGCTAGGGTTGCCAGGTCAGAAGTATCCCAAAACCTGAGATTTTAGGGGCGGGCCCGAGTGATGTCATGGGGCGGGCCCGAGTGATGTCATGGGGCGGGCCCAAGTAATGTCATTAAGCATGATACATTAAGCATCAATCACAGTTGCTTGGAGCGTACAATTAAAAAAAATACCTGACTGGAAATTAAGCTAGACATCTTAGCTAAAAGATGGAGCCTAGGTAGGGAACATTTAATCTAGCCTACTTGCTTTCGGCAAGAAGGGTTTAAGTGCCTTCAGGCCAGGCCAGTCACCAGAAGGCCACTGTAGGAAGAAAGGAGCCTAGTGTTGTGGAGATGTTAGATGGGAGCATTCGGGAGTAAAGATGGATGCCCCTGAAGGCTGCAATTCTAAACACACGTACTAAGGGACTAAGCCCCCATAGAACTCAACAGGACTTACTTCTGAGTAGATATAGTTTGGATTGTGCTGTCGGTAAAGCTTGACTAGGGATCCTCTGCAAAGACACCCATATCCAAGCAGGGTTAACAACGTTTTGCCTCGAATGCCCTGCCCCTACCTGTTAACATGGCTGCTCCAGATTTCTTTAAAGATTTGACTCTTCACTTCAGAAAGAGGTTTGAAATGAGATAGTGTAAGAAGATTCTCTACTCTTTCTGTCTGCATAGATGCCCTCATCCTTCCCCTGCAACCAGCAGAAGCTCTGGGCCAGGCGAAACACAGTGGCATCTCATAGAGGACACCCTCCCCTTTCATGGGGTGTATGATTTGTCCTGGCCCAGAGCAGATTTTGGGGTGGGCACCCCCAATTACTTATTTTTCCTGTATGTCTTTTTCTTCTTTGATTTTGTATAGATGCCCTCTTCTGTGCCCTGCGCCCAGCAGAAGCTCTGGGCCAGGCGGAATGCAGTGGCATCTTGTAGAGGACACCCTTTCTTGGGGTATATGATTAGTGCTGTCCCAGAGCAGATTTCGGGGTGGGTACCCCCAGTTACTTATTTTTTTCTATGTGTTTTGTCCATTTTGATTTTGCATTGATGCACCTGTTCATGCCCCGTGCCCAGCAGAAGCTCTGGGCCAGACGGGATGCATTGGCATCTCATAGAGGACACCCTCCCCTTTCCTGGGGTATATGATTTGTCCTGGCCCAGAGCAGATTTTGGGGTGGGCACCCCTAGTTATTTATTTTTTCCTGTATGTTTTGGTCTGCTTTGATTTTGCATAGATGCCCTCATCCTTCCCCTGCGCCTAGCAGAAGCTCTGGGCCAGGCGGGACGCAGTGGCATCTCATACAGGACACCCTCCCCTTTCCTGGGGTGTATGATTTGTCCTGGCCCAGAGCAGATATTGGGGTGGGCACCCCCAGTTACTTACTTTTTCTACGTGTTTTTGTCTATTTTGATTTTGCATAATGTCCTCTTCCGTGCCCTGAGCCCAGCAGAAGCTCTGGGCCAGGCGGGACGCAGTGGCATATCATGGAGGACACCCTCCCTTTCCTGGGGTATATGATCTGTCCTATTCCAGAGCAGAGTTTGGGGTGGGCACCCCCAGCTAATTATTTTTTCCTGTATGTTTTGGTCTGCTTTGATTGTGCATAGATGCCCTCCTCCATGCCCTGCGCCCAGCAAAAGCTCTGGGCCAGGCGGCACGCAGTGGCATCTCATAGAGGACACCCTCCCCTTTCTTGGGGTATATGATTTGTCCTGGCCCAGAGCAGAGTTTGGGGTGGGCACCCCCAGTTACTTATTTTTTATGATTTTATGACATCATTATGTATTTATGATAATATCAGAAGCCTGATGATTTTGATTGCATAAATGTGTTGTTATTCTTGATGGGGAGAGTCCCCCGATCACAGTGATATATCATACAGGGTACCCCAACATATATTTTGGGGTTCAGAGACATGTTAAGTTTTGTTTGAAGTTGCTGTAGTTGTCAACTCTTCTTTTTTAGTGTTTTGAACTTTCAAGCAAATAAGGAACTGGGAACTAGGAACCAACTTCAGCATCATATCAGTTAAATAGATTAAACAGTCGCCGGGGGGGGGGCTGACGTTTTGGTGTCTATCTCTGGAACCAGACCGCCTAGAAACTATTTTTTTTAAAAATTGAAGCTGAGAGTCTGGAGATTAAGGGGTGCTAGCTGGAGAGCCCCCCCAAAACCAGAGACTCTGGCCAAAAACTGGAGACCTGGTAACTCTACCTTTTGCACAGGTGGTTAAACTCACCATCATATGAACCCAAGGCTGGCTCAGGCATCCTTGCAGCTATTTACACAGGGATGGAGCAAGACAGGCAGAAACTCTCCTGCCACCCCCATTCATCCTGTTCCCACCGCCTCCATCCTCATCTTTGTGGCAGCACTGATGTGGCCATACTTGTCTTTCCCCCTGCCATCCCCCATTTCTCCTTCTCCTCCCTGCTTCCTTTCTGCCCTTACAATGCCTCCCTCTTTCCTCTTCCCAACTCAGGGCCTCACTCTGAGGAAGGGCCAAAGGGTCCTTCCTCAGAGTGAGGCATTCTGGGTGCAGGACCCAGGAGAAAAGCTGTTTAAACATAGAAATTTTACTTTTTCTCCTAAGTTTAAACAGTCTTTTTTTGCTGCAGCAAACTCCAACTGAGCAAGTGGATGAGACCGGTGATTGGTGGTACTAGCAGCAGTAGGAGGACCAGTGGCCAACAATGATCTGAATGGGGGGGTGCTTTGGAGTGTGACAATGAGCTACTTCCCTATATCCACTGCCTGAGATGTTTGTCTCATTTCTCCTCACCATTGCTCCAACCCAGTATTTACATAATAAAAAACTGTGCACACTCAGTACATTAACCCAATTAGCATCACATCTGGTTTGGCTTCCATTTTGGGCACCAGCCTGTAGAAAGCTTTGCTAATTTTCATCAGGTATAGGAGGGGGATGTAGCAGCAAGGGAAAGAATAAGGAATTGGGCAGGGTTCTGTATTCCCATCTGTTCAGCTGAACTGCAAAAGTACATTTGCAGCCATTCACAGCTCAGCCAGCTCTGCTAATATCATATGTCTATCTTCTCTCTAACTGTAACACTCTGACTCAACTGCCAGTTCAGTAGGAACAAAGCACATGCTTAAGTGCTAATTGGAATAAAACATATATCAGCATGTGGTGAAATCCTGAGCTGGACCTAAACATTTGACATGATTTGTTCAGCAAACATTTTTGGCATTGAAGTGCTTCTAAGGCAATTATGAGAAATGTGTAAAAGAGATATGTGGCCCTGGTAGATTTATTTGTTTATAAACTGTATGCTGAACAAAAACAATAATTTTCCAAATGCTAGCTGACAAATAACATTTCACTTAATATCAATATGTGCACCTGTCCCTTTATAAAGACTGTCCTAAGAATGACTCAAGGCTCCAAGCACATTGATGTAGGTACATTGAGGGTAATCATTGGAAATTTGCTCCAATGACTTGGTGCTAAGTGGGTTTCTCCTGTTCTATTCTATGTATATATATATATTGGGAACTATGACATTCCATTGTAAATGAGATTGGTAATCTGACACATTACTTGGGCTCTGGATTGAGGTCTATATATTTATGTCTGGTGCAGAGCTATTTAAAAATTAACAGTCTGATTCACCCAAGGAGATCTGCACATAGATGCAAACTTGCATGTGTACACTCAATGCAGATATGCAGCTAATGTGCAATACTCAGCGGGATCCCATTGAACTGGCTGGATTTATTTTTTGGTTTGGATATGAATGATCATTTCAACCCTGGGTCACTAGTTGTGTAGAACTAGTTGTGTACAACAAGAAGTAGATAATGCTTATGTAGTGCAATTTTATCTATCTTTACTCAGAAGTAAGCCCTCCTGAATTTAACAAGACTTACCTCCTAGTAAGTATGTTTAGGTTTGCTGCAGCCAAAGCCTGCTATTCATTTTAGAACTGTTATCAAGTGTAACATTATATCCACTGTAATTCTTCTCTTGGCGCTCCAGCAATAAAAATTATTTTTACACACACCAACTCTTCCAGGGATGATGCCCTTACTTTTGATCTCCAGCTGATCTAGCCAGTGCAAGAGGCAGCTGCAAAGAGTGCTGATTCTCGTCTTCATGAAAATACTATTTACTAAAAGCTCACCAAAGGAATATAAATTATATAGACACTATGCAATGCCTCATTTTAATGAATATAAATGAAAATAATGACTAGCTACATATCACAGGCTATTGCAATTTAGATGAATAATCTAAAAAGTTGGCTTCCATGATAGCTGTTCGACAGCAAAACATTGGGAAGTTCTGATGGTTTCCACTCTTGCAGCTAATTTCTAACTTCTCTTTCTTCTCTTTGATTTTCTGTCATAAGGAAAGTCAGCTGCTCATGTTAAACAGAAAGTGTGTATTTTACTTTTTTTAGATTTGGTTCTGGTGAAAACTGATGATCTTGTAAAGTGTCAGTGGACACCACCACCAACTGTCTTATCCAAATAAGTTGAAGGCAGGCTATTGGCTCACAGAACCATGATAGCTTACAAATTTTGATTGCTAAAGGTGCATACCTTTAGACCTACTAACTTTGGGTAAAATACAGATCCTTTTAAAAGATTTCCAGGGGAAATGAATTGCACCCTTTTGCCCCAATCCAGAACTCCATGCAAGCTCTAATGCACACATGAAGCTCTTCTATGTGTTACTTTCCCCATCCATCTTTTGGAGGAGAGCAGACCTTCACATGCATGGCTTTATTGTTGCCTCATTCATCCCAGTGAAGTGTACAAGCTAAACACTTGTGAGTTAGAAGTTCTGTATGTGCATCAGAATTGTGGAACAAGCAGAGAACTGCTCGATCAGAAGATTTACTTCAGCGGACTTAACATTCAGAATATGTTCAACAACCTGACACTACAATACTATATATGTCTCAGTCACTACTCAAAATAAAGTTTCATTGAGTCAAGGAGGTTACTCCCAGGTAAGTGACATGGGACTGCAGCCTTTGACTTACTCAATTTATAACACCTTCTGTTTTAAGCAACATGCTGTACTCACTTCAGAGTAATTTCATGGTCATTAAATAAACTAGTAAGCAGAGTGTCATGGTCTGTGTAGATTTCAATACATTTTCAATTAATTTGCCAAGTATTTTGGTAGACTTTTAAAGAAAAGATGCAATATCTGGACTGAGAACTTAAATAAGAGGTGTGGGGAAATAATTCTATTATCAAGAACCAGAGTCAGAGACAATACTTGCTGAAGACTCTCTAGTGCCCTTTTATGGCAGACATGACAGCCAATCCTGATCCAGACTTTGCTCACGCTCTGTAGAAAAGAGAAAGTCTGATCATCGCATTTTAAAATTTAATAAACCAGTTGCTCCCAATCAAGCACAAGCAGCTTCTGTTAACACGAAAGAGCATAACAATAGATGCAGAGGTTAGCAACCATTCATTGCTTGTTCAAACTTTACATGATAACAGTCCACACGTACCACAAGTTTGTACATGGAAACA
The DNA here is from genome assembly GCF_030035675.1 of Rhineura floridana. Classification (NCBI taxonomy): domain Eukaryota; kingdom Metazoa; phylum Chordata; class Lepidosauria; order Squamata; family Rhineuridae; genus Rhineura; species Rhineura floridana. The sequence continues at coordinate 104,341,881 of NC_084484.1, read as the reverse complement.
TTTGCTTCGACTTACAATTTTTCTAAGCTTCTTCAAAGACAAGCAGAGTCTGGTTGGGGCTGACTGTCATGTACCCAAGGTAGTGGTAACTAGTAGGCACAACATCCCGCAGTTTGCTGTGGATGATGGTAAACTCCATGGCACACTATTAAGAACACAAAGTATCTGGGCACTTGCAGACATAAAGCAGTCACAACACATGCCTGCCAGAGACTGTAAAACCTTAGTCTGTGCTTTACTGACTAACTGAGACAAAAAGCTGATTTGCCAACTGATCTTGGATAGAATCCATTCTAGAAGTACATCTATGCTCGGTGCCCTCCTACCTTCCCGTAGCCCAAGAAATGTCTGATGGACCACAGGGAACAGACTAAGCCAAATTCCCACTGGTGTTAGCAAAATGAGGCTTCTGAAGATGTTTTGTTCAATTTGTACTGAACCCCAAATTGTTATTAATGGGAGCCTCAGAATGAACACACCATATACACACATGGTCAGTATATGCACCAGGCTGATTCTTCGCGACAATTGCACCTCATTTTCTTTCATTGTAAAATGAGCACCTCTGTGCAGCTCCCAGAATCAGCAGCTGTTAGAACGTTGTGGGTGTCAAAGGCTGGATGCATTTACAAGACGCAAAAACCATAAAGACCTGCAGAAAAGTGATTAATTAAGTTTGGGGATTTTTAAGCAATAGAAGTTTGACAAATGCTCATGAAATAATGATTCCAACAATCATTGGGCCCTTTTTAAAAAACTTGCTGTGTCTATTAATGCTTTAAAATGGTATGGAGTCTAATTAATAGAGCTTTTCCTTCTATAGTTTGATTCATACAGATGACTATATTCAGTGAAAACAACACCCATGCCATCTTGCTCTTTAGATTTTGCCTATTTAGACACAACCATGTGATATATATATAAACAATATTTTGTAGTTTATTGTATGCTTTCCCTCCTTAGTTCTGTAGATTTTGGATCACAAAAAGTGCCAGGTTATTTTCTTTCCCAAACCTGCTTTTTAATTGTTGGTTTATGCACATATTCTGCTGTGCGTCTCCTGTCTAGATCAGGTTTTACAGTATATGCTAAAGCAATAAATGGTGGAGTTTACCAGCACGGAAGCCCTTGAGCAGACTGTGGGACATGTGCAGTAATGATGTGTAACCGGTGTACCTTGCTGCATGAGAGCTCCAACTCCAAACCAGAAACTATTAAGTAAAGTAAAATTGTTTTCCACCACATCTGAGTCAGGGTTGCACGGGTGGGGGTTATACCACTCATAGGGTGTAAACCTGTGATAGTTAACAGAAACAGTTTGTAAACATCAGGAAAAAAATACAGACAGCACCAGCAAACCTGCTGAACTATGCACAGAATGCCAAGATTAATGAGGAAAATTAAAAGGGGGGAAATTAAGGCCATATTCATAAATGTACAGCCACAGCGTGAAAATTCCAAAGCAGCTTTGCAATGCAGACAGCAGGTTTTAGAGCTCCTTTTCAGTCACAGGCTTCATTGCATTAACTATAATTGTACTTTGATTCTTAGCTTGACTATATGCGTATAGTGCACCTTTCAAAGATAAGGAAAACTGCTTCCACATAATTGCTTCCCAGGTTGCCTTTGAACTGTGATAGTTTTGAAGACACTTCTTTGTGATGCAGTGAAGACTATTGTCCCTGTCCAGTGATTTGTTCTTGCCAAAGGTGCTCCAATTTACTCACAGAGTTCCTCTTGTTGGCAGTGAGATCTCATGCCTGTCTACTCAGATGTAAGTCCCATTGCTCCCAGGTAAGTGATAGAAGATTTCAGCCTGAATGGCTTGATTTCAGGAGAAGGAACTGATCTACATAAATGCTTGGATCATTTACATGAAATGTAGAAATGTGTGTATTTGTGGTACCTCAGATCTCTGACTCAGTATTAGGGCCAATGCACACTTTATACTGCAGCTGTGGTTGCCAACTGAACACCAGGATTTTGCTGCCTATATATGTACATTATGAAGGGGTGAAACATCCCCAAATACTTGAGAATATCACCATGGTGCACCCTTTTCTTATTTGGAAATACTCTTCTCATCTTTATTGTACAGAAAAACACCAGATATACACTGCAAATTAGTGTGAATGAGCCCTTAGATTTGGTTAGAAATAGAACTAGATCCAAATCAAACAACAACAAGGTCCAGATCTTTTGTTGTTGTTGTTGTTGTTGTTGTTGTTGTTGTTATTATTATTATTATTATTATTATTTAGATTTATATTTTGCCCTTTCTTCCAGTAGGAGGTTCATTTGGGTGGACTTCACTATCTCAGTCTAACCTAACCTAGAGTTGTTAAGAATTTAAAAGAGTTATTAATTATAAAGCACCTTATACCACTACCAGCATTTTGCCTAAGAAGTATAGGGGGAGGGCAGGGATTGAACCAGGGTCCCCATCAAGCAGGCACCGTACCCCTAGTGCCATGCGTCTACAACAACCCCGCAATAGATGTTCTCAACTGGGCTGTAGTATAAGCCATGCCACCCAACTGAACACTCTATCGGCTAACCCCAAAGACTAATCCAGTCCCACCAGTATATATTATACTCTAAGGGCTGGGACCTTTAGCATGAACAACTTGTGAGAGGATTGTGCCAGGTTAAGCACCTGCTCCCTCCCCCTCCCCCGCCACTTTTGGAACTTGACTTCCTATCTTCCTACACTTTCTACCTCTAGCCCTTCTGCTGAGTGCTGCTTTTCAAAATTGACCCTTGCTTGCCCAACACTGTGCTACTTACTTTGGCTCCCCCATTGGACTGAGAGGCAGCTTCCCTATGTAGATGGAAACTTTGATCATTTGTGGTATGGTTCCCAATTGGCCCTGCAAGGCTGTTAATGTGTAAAGCAGTGCATGCACAGTGCAGGAGCACTCACACTTTAGGTTGTATGTAGCGCTAAGGCAATTATTCCATCAGCGCAAGGATTTCTCCCTCTCTTTCCTTCATGCGCCTACTAAGTCTTGGGGGGGTACCCCCCAACCATCCAGAGCAGATTTGGAGATGGCATTGGGGGAAGAAAAATGGGAAGCCCCATTGCACTAGTGTTAACTAGCACTCATGCAAAAAGTTAGTTGAATACTGCCCATATATCCCAAGGGTACCAGATTCAAAGTTCTCCCTGCCTCTTGCACCTATGTTATGCAAATATGATAGAGCAGTTCTACAGACAGAAATCTATTTCTGCTTGTAGATCCATGACATGTGTTTCTAGAAATGAGATTACTAATAAATATTTGTTGAGATTGTGAAGGAGTTCTGGGATAATGTCAATGCTCAAGTATTACAGAGGTCTATGGAAGCAATTATAAACTATCCTTTTGCAAAAGGGTAGTCTCAATTCTTGCAGAAAATGGACACTATGTCCTATTGTAATCTACAAAATACTTCACAAAATTATTTTAAGTCTGTCCTAGCTACTGAGCCCTGCCTGTTGTGGATTGTCACAGCTGTAGGAAGTACTTTTATTGTGATGTTTATGAATATGACTTCAATTGATAATGCCATGCCAGTGCATTTTAATTGCTGTTTTAACAATATAATTAAGCTTTGAATTTATGCACTCTTGCAACTAGAGTGCTGTGCTAGGCTTGAAGCAATGAACACTAATAATGAAGGCACTAATTGAAACAGTTTTAAGTTTAGGATGCTCTTAGCTAAATAATACCATCAACATTAGTGCAATAGGTAATTTAAAAAAACTGTGACACAAGATGCAGGATATAGATTCAAGAAAAAAAACTGCATGCATTATAGAAAGCGCCATTAAAAAAACCCTGCAAGCCTGTGAATTTGAAATACAAGACTAACGTAAATTTTTTATGCAATAAGAGCAATGTGTCTAATTTTTCTTAGCATGAAGGCTATGCCTACATTCCAGGCAAGATTTATGCCTGTTCATATATGGCAGTTTTGACTATATTGACCTGCTGGCTGTCCCTTCCTATTCATTGCCCTACTTAGGCTGTGAGCATACTAGTCGCCTGCAGCAAAGCACACCTGGAGGGGGAACAGGTTGATCTACTGATCGGTTGTGAAATCTCTTTGAAGCAGATTAAAAAAAAAAGCACTCAAGTTGATCCTGCTAAGTTTTACAGTAAAAGGGGTGAGGTTTGACTAGTGCCATGTGCCTGTGTTTTCCGAAAAGAGAGGTGGAGACACTGCAGCTGGCAGAACAGTAAGTGTGTCTCTACCCTTAGTGTTGCTTCCTGCTGCCTCCAACCACCATTGCTACCTCCACCATTATTTTCAGTCAAAGATGCTTGAGTTTACATGCTAATTGTACTAACAATGGCCACAACAGGCAACACTGGCACTGGGTGGAGGTCTCTCAGGAGTAGAAGATAACGAATGGTAGGCAACATGCAGGAAGGGGTGTAGCTGGGGAAACAAAGTCACCCCAACTGAATCCTAAAACCTGAATCTAAAAATTAACCCAAGCCTCTCTTTAGTGTGGCACTTTATATGTATATAAACTGTATTGGTTTCAGCAAAATACATTAATGAGCAAATGCTTTTAGAATCGGGGATTTGTTCCTATTTTGGTCTATAATCTCACCCCCCACTATTACATAGATCTCCAGATACCCAAGCATAATTTACTGTATTGTAGAAAAGCAGTTTATGTGCCGTATCTGGAATTTGTGGAACAAATGATGCCTAGGCCCTGTCTTTCACACGGAGTTTTGCATTACAGACATGAAGGATTTCCACTGAGCACAAGGAGCTGATAGTTTGTTTTAAATACTGATGTAATGCTGAATGGAAAGAGTTGCCTTCAGGCCTTGTCGGTACAGATTCACTCCACTTACATTATGTTGCACATTCTGTTGCATTCCCTGTCAGCTGTGGGTCTGACCTACAGGAAGTGGAAGGCTGACCTACAGGACTTAGATTTGGTAAGCTTTATTAATTCAGTCTTGGTTCCAGGTCAAGTTCACCTTGATCTGGAAGTTGGAATCCATATTGGATCAATTGCATTTACTGAAAACATGTTTATCAGTAGAGTTGGCAGGCAGGGCATGTGGTAACTTCCACATTATACTAATCCTAGAAGAGTATTTTCAACCATAGGGGACCATAGAACAAAGTTATTTCAGACAGATGCATCTGGCAAAACTGCAATATATCTTTTTCTGTTTCCTTAATCATTATTGCTGTTTTTAGCTGTTATTTCCATTCTAAAAAGACATCAACCCGAGGTAGTATTAGCAGTTTGCAAGATTCATGGAAATAATTGTTATATAGTTATGAAAATATTTTTAAATAAAAGATGCAAACATCCTTTAAATATTGAGAACAAATGGCATTTGAAACCTAATCCAATTCACCGTCCTCTGTTCACCTCAGTGTAAGCCTGAGGCTCTTAACATATTGTGTAGGAGCTCGCCTTGAAAGAAATGGATCAAACTGGATTAAATTCTAATTCTACTGAAGTCAGTGGCTGCAGCCAGGCACAATATTATGCATACAAAATATCCTTTAGAAACATTAAGAATATGTTAAAACCATTTGCAAGGCTGCAAGCTATGGCACAACATCCCTTCCTTTTCTTAGACTTTAAGGCTCCCTCACAGAATCTACCACTTGATGCCCCATTCTACCAAAAGCATAGGCATGATGTCTAAAGTTTTCCAATTTTGTCACAACAAATATGCTCTCTAGGAAAAGAACCAACAGTCACTCCACATATGTGCATTAATGTTCTATTAATACCGCATTCAGTGTTAAAAAGCGAAGCATTTCTGCTAGGGTTATACAAGCAATATAGCAATGGCTGCAAATATGCAAGTAAGAAGAGACTGTATTGCTCAGATTTATCTTCTTAAAATGGATAACAAGTTGTTACTGTTACTGAATGTTACACAAATATGTTTTATATTACAATGAATTAAAAAAATAAAAAACATCAAGAAATACAATCACCCAATGTGGTCCTTTTTTTATTATTGAGAAAGGCCGCCAAAAGAATCCCAAAACAAATTTCTTCTAAAATTTTGACATTATTAGAAACAAATGACTTTTTCACTTGTATTGCACTGCTTTAATTGTTTAGGCACTTCATGCAGAAAACTATTTGTGAGTGAAGGGGCGAAATAAGACAAGGACACATCAGCTTGGGTTGAACAAGGGCCACTTTATTAAACTATACAAAAAAACCTTTTAAAGTGACCTGCAGAGGGAAACCTAGGTGCGGAACTATCTATAAGCAAGCATCTTGCCATACAGCTCACGGGCGACCAGCCCCTGCTTGGGACAAGGGCAAGCCCCATCTGCTTACCCCTTCTGCCAGCCACACCCAGTAGGTGAGTAGGGGGGCCTTCTCAGGTCACCACCCCCCGGGGCCGCACAACCCTCGGGTGGATGAGTTAAGTTGGCCCCAAAAGCAGCCCATATCCTGCCCTCAAGCCGCAAAGCTCTGACAGACAGGCCTCTGGAACTGCCAATCACCTCCAAAGGTGCCTAAGGGGGCTACCGAGCTGTCCTTACCTATTTCCCTTTCCACACCTTCCCACCACAAAAAGGGGACAAATCTCTATTTAGTCCCCTTTTACCCACTGCTGAGAAGCACCTCTCGCAGACACCTCTGCAGGTATGCCAAAAAGACATTACCTGCGTCAGACAGGTGAACGCCATCGGCCCTGTACAGTTCACCCATCCAATGCTGAATGCAGGGTGTGAAATAGCCAACCCCCCATGCCCCAGAATAGCCAACCAAATTTGCTGGTTGACCTTCTTTCGTGCTTGGTCCATCCCTATCGGGCTCCAGACACCATGCCAAATCCTTCGCGGGAGTATGTCTGACCAAAGCCGACGTACCCAAGGCCGACGTTGCCTTATTAACTGCATGCCATGCATGCCTGCCAAACTGAGGGCCATGCCCTTTCGTTGCAACTGAGAGCCATGCCCTTAAGTAACCGAGGCCATCGTTGCCTCCTGAACTGCATGTCCACACATGCCTGCCAAACTGAGGCCCATGCCCTTCCGTTGCCTCCTGAACTGCATGTCCGCACATGCCTGCCAAACTAAGGGCCATGCCCTTCTGTTGCCTCACCAACTGCATGTCCGCACATGCCTGCCAAACTGAGGGCCATGCCCTTAATTAACCAAGGCCATCGTTGCCTCCTGAACTGCATGTCTGCACATGCCTGCCAAACTGAGGGCCATGCCCTTTAGTAACCGAGGCCATTGTTGCCTCCTGAACTGCATGTCCGCACATGCCTGCCAAACTGAGGGCCATACCCTTCCGTTGCCTCCTGAACTGCATGTCCGCACATGCCTGCCAAACTGAGGGCCATGCCCTTCCGTTGCCTCCTGAACTGCATGTCCGCACATGCCTGCCAAACTGAGGGCCATGCCCTTCCGTTGCCTCGCCAACTGCATGTCTGCACATGCCTGCCAAACTGAGGACCATGCCCTTAGGTAACCGAGGCCATCGTTGCGTCCCGAACCGCATGTCTGCACATGCCCGCCACCTGAGGGCCTTGCCTCAAATACTGAGATCATTCCCAACTTGAGGAATGACCACCACATACGGAGATGTCCGCACTGAACCAAGCTGGAACAAAGTGGGTAGGAGCCCGTCCCAAAGTATTCCTCGCCAGCCAAGCCACCACACTGCAGCCTATTGACTGAGGCCTAACTGTAAGCCCAGGATAGGGTGCGCAGCTGCTCCATCCCTGTCCAGCAACATTGCCGGTCCATCAATGTTATACAGGTACAACTCCCTTCCATGGAGACATCTGATTGCTGGAGGGCCCGTCAAGACAAATCTCCCTTGGATCCGGCCACCACCTCACCTATCCTAAAAGCTCCAAAAACCAGCATAAGGGCTGCCGCCTGGAATAGTCTGGCTTCATAGCTTGAGGAGCATGTTTTTCACTGGCCCACCATACTCAATAAAATGTCCCGTGAGAAAGGGCAACGGGGATTGAGAGTGGCAGGGTGTTCTCTAGCCCACCCAGCTAACATATGGCAGACTCTAAAGTCCCTGGAATGTGGGGAAATCAGCCTTTTCCTCGAAGTGCTTGGACTGAGAGGCCCAGTCTCCAGCCATTCACTCGGCAATCCCAGCAGGTGACTCACTGAATAGGCCACTCTGGCACATAGTCCTTGCCGGCCCAGAAGTCCTGGGAAAACCCCTTCCTGCATTCTGATAGCTGTTGAGCATGCTGGGGTGACAGACCGGCTTATGGCCATCTTTGACTCTGCTCCCCAATCTCCCAATGTGCGGTTGCACACCACAGCTGAACCGCTCCACCTGAGTCCATGACAGCACCTCAATAAAACAGTGTCAATACTCTACTTACCATGCCCCAAAAGAAAACATTAAAATCTTGGCACTAAAGAACAAAGGAACAGACAAGGGCCATAACCCTACCGTTCTGAAATAGAAGGAAGTAACAGACCTGTCCCATGACCATGTTATCCCACTAAAATGGACGGGAGAGTTCCCAAGCCTCACTGCCTATAAGTCCAAGCCTGCAGCCAGCACAAAACCCCTGATGCATCAACGGACTTCCAGTTCTACATCCCAGCCCTACCTAGAGATGCTATGGACCTTCAGCCTGCAGTTCAGAGGCTCTAGCCCTGAGCTATGTCACGTAATTCTACAGCAAGTTAGTTAGTTCTTCCCCAGGAGTGTGGGAAAACTAGACCAAATGATTTGGGCCAGAATATAAAATGTAACCTGCAGTTTGGCTCTAATTTCTTGATCAATATTTGATCACTACAAGCATTAAATTATTATACAGCCACAAACCTGAACCTGTAGTAAGGCTGTGGAAGCCCTGCTACGACCTCATAAACCACCGGAAAAGACCTCTAATACCTGGAGGGCAGACAAGAAACACTTTCTTGGCCTAACTGGCATGAAGCCCTTACTGACTGACCACATGAGTATGATTGGTGGTGAATTAGGTGGTATGCCCAGGAAGGTTAACACCGGGCAGGATGGTCCATTGACACAGCCATTAAGATGAACCAGTTACATAGCCATAATCTGTGACATCAGGTGTTAACATGCATCCAAATTTTTTACCCTCTCGTCCCGACAGCCCCTTCAAGGAAGGAGCTGAAGTGCTCCGTGCGAGAATAGAGCAGCCTATATGTAATGCTCTACCTCATAGAATTGACTGAAAAGGCAAAAACCCAGCAGCTATAAATCCCTGTGTAAATACCCACAGTAGATGAAAAAACAGATTAGATGTCATACCTTCCCATAGGCAGTGCATTAACTAACTGGTAGGAAGCCATTACTGATTGGCATTGCGACTATGTCCAAGACAAATTTAAGAGTGCAGGCCCTTAAGGCACGCCCTGAGACTACAATATGGGATCCAGAAACCGAAAGAAAACCCCATAACAAAACAAACCTCCCCAGGAACTGGGCAGTCTGCAAGCAAGGTCCCAGTAACAGGGAGGAACGCTTTCCTTGAGCAGCTACTGCTGGGTGCTTCTCCTCCCTGCTGTGAGGGCCACTTTCTTTCACATAAAGAAAGGAAATAATTTATGAGTAAGCACACTTTCCCAGCCACCATTTTAGTGCAGCTAACCCAGTTCCCCAAAGCACAGATACTGGAGATATGGCGCTGCCACCCATATTTGGCCGACTGCAGCGGCCTCCCCCTTGTAGGCTTCCAAACACCTATCATAATAGATGTCCAAAATGCAAAATTAACATCCTATATCCCTTTCTAGTAAATGATATCATAAATCCAAGAGCAGCAGATGCTGAAGATGTGTTGCTGTCACCAGTATGTGGCTGTACTATAGCAGGTTTTCCAACACATATCAAAATAGATGAGCCAATGCAACAGTTGCACGCTATATGTAATTCCAGGTAATGATATCAGAAGTCCTAACTAAAATGTAATTTCAGGTAATGATGTTTCGTTGTTGGTGCCACAATCCTCAGTAAAGGGGGGAAGAGTCTGCCTGGACCTTAAAAGGCAGCCCTATGTCAATAAGAGTCTAAGATCCTGTAATATGAGGGATCTCTATTAGGCAAATCGGGCTTTCCTCTTTATTCCTATTCCCCAATCAATATGATTACCATCTGCTAAACTTTCCATTCCTAACTAAATTCAGGTAAATGCCTCTTCTGTCTCAGAGTGAACAAATAGCCTGAAATTAACACTTGGAATGCAAAAGGATCGCTCACTTAAGATACAGCGATTGAGACATTTTCTAGCAAACTGTTATCTCCGCCCTTATTATCATATAACTATGAAAGGCCCAAAGGCTAAAAAGGCTCACTAGGCCCCACCAATATACTAGTATGTAGTATAATAATCATATAATTAAGTACTTCAAACCTCATACATGCCCGGGCCTAGCACGAAGTTGTACCTATGCCTGGGCCTAGCAAGAAGTCATAAGCCTCACGAAAGAGCTCTGCCATCACATCATGCATCCACCCTGTAATAATATAATAAAGAACCAACCTGTGTATATCATCAGGGGGGCTAAGCTAGATAACCTGCGGGGGTGGGCAATCCTCCCCCTATGTCTGGGCCTAGTAAGAAGTCATAAGCCTCACAAAAGGGCTCTGCCATCACATCATGCATCCACCCTGTAATAATATAACAAAGAACCAACCTGTGTATATCATCAGGGGGGGCTAAGCTGAACCTGTTGGGGGGGGAGTGCTCAGAGGGAATTTAAACTAGAAGGATTAGATACAATTTCTTTTGTTCGTCCCTTTTATTCTGATTTATTTTTAATTTCCCATTATGTGCATGAGTCTGTCTTTAACCAGTGTATTAGCATGACTATATTTAATTTTGTTTGCATATCCAGTATAGTCTCATTTATTTTTAAACTTCCTGTGTCTTTCTTTTAACCAGCAGCAGCACTAACGTCACGCTGCTCAATAGAAAGCCTCAATCAACCCCTCCACAACTGCTAGGTGGGGGGGTATTGGACGTGCCGCTGCTAGGCCCCACTACGAGGCCCACTGGTCAGGCCCCTTTACGAGGCCTGCCCCAGTCGCAGCCACGCCACAATGCTACCACCCACAGCTGTTGGGGCTCCCAAAACCCCCTCTGGGGGTAACAAATTAGGCCTAATATGCCCAACCAACGCCGACTGTCCTGCAGCTTTCTCTGCTATGTCCCTCGTCGTCCTCTCGTCGCTCGCTGAAAGAGGAGGTAGGAGGGGCAGCCTGGCCTTAAATAGGCCCATGACCCCTCCCCTCCCTGCCGCACGTCACACACACATAACGCTGTGACACACAATGTTGCCCTTAACGAAGATGGCCGTGTGCCACTGGACTTTATTAGTTTGAATTAAAAATGTATTTTGCTTATGTTGCTTTAAAGTAAAAAGTGCTAGGCCTGTTTGGAATTGTAGCACAGTAAACTGACAGTTAACTTGCTTGTGTGTTAATTTGCTGACAGTTAATTTACTTGTGTGTGTGTTAGAAGAAATGCTAATTTGCTGACTTGCATTAACATTGTTTGTTTAAAACTGCGTTTGCAAAAATAAGGTCTCAGGCTTTTGCTGCAATGTCCAGCTGTACTGTAGAAAAGTATCAAAAGTTGTTACAGTTACAAGGTTAAAATGAGCATAACAAGTGTGAAAAACAAGTCCAAATATGGATTTAGGAAGAGAGGGGATGTTACCAGAAGGAGATGGGCAGAGATTAAAGTGATGTAAATATGATCATAATGATGTGTGCATAATTAGTAAAACAAAGGTGATAAAAGACTTGACTGTGCCTAGTTGAGTCAGAACTAGCTTGCTACTTCTCCATGTGCACATGTTAGCAATAAAGATACTCCTTCTCCATCTTTGTTTCGTCGTTTCTGAGACTCTATTGGGTGAGTATCTGGGAGCGGACCCCAGCCACTAGGACCCCAAAAAGGGGGCTAGGGCAATTTGTTTACAACAAACTGGCGACGTTCCGCCGGGACTCATTTCTTTGGCGTTCCTCTTTGCCTCGGATGTGGTCTCTACAGGAGGTTGGGGAAAAGAGCGCTCCAGGCTATCTTCAGCCTGCCCAAGCCTGTGGGAGCGGATCGGGGCGACGAGGTATCGCCATAATGACTCCCTTTTAAAATCGAAACAAGGTTGGAGCGGAGCAGGGGATTGAACGTTCCAATGTTCCTGGTTGGCAGTGGTAAGGAGCCCAGTGGGCTTAAATGTGAAGAGAGTGGTGTGTGAACGTGTGTGTGTGTGAGACAGGGCGTATCCGCAGCGGTTTACCCTGAAGTGAGAGCGGACCTCCAGTAGTGCGTTTCCCACGTCCTCGTGAGAGGCTGGGCCACGAACAGAGGGAAGCGGGTGTCGTAAGTCATCTGTCTGTTGTTTCGTCTTAGATACTTCCCCTGGTAGAAGGCAGGTAGGCTACCCGAGTGTCACACGTCGTCTGCAGAGGGCAGAGGGGACTGGGCACGGGAGAGATGGGGAAAGGTGCTTCGAAGCAGGATGGGACAGAGGGGACTAGACACAGGAAAGTCAAGAAAGGGTCTGGAAAGAGTCAAAAGAAAAAGGGCGATTGGAAAATGACCCCCCTTGAATGTATTTTGCAAAATTTCTCTAGGTTTAAGAAAAGTGTTATTTCTTCTGGAGGGCCGGTCCCGAATGAAGAACAATTGTTAACATTTTGTAATGAAGAGTGGGTGCAGCTGGGTATTCATTGGCCGCTGGGAGGGACGTTTAACATTACAAGGGCTCGGCAGTTGGAAGCCACCCTCTATGAAATGCTGCCAGACGAGGCAACCTCATGGTGGTATGCTAGGGGGTGGAGAATCATCTGCCTAGATCCACCACAAGAGTGTGCGCTGGAAATGGCCTTGGCTCAATGCCAAATTAATAAGGGGAAGAAATTGGAAATAAAGCCCCCAGTCCTCCAGGCAGAAGAAGAGGAATGGCTGGTTTCGCCTATGGCTCCACCTCCGGCCATTCCTTTGCCAGTACCACCAGTATCACCAGCACCATCGCAGGCAATTCAGCCACCACAGGTGGTCCAACTGCCATCAGCCCAAGTTGTGCTACCCACCCAAGCTCAGGCTGTGCCATCAGTTCAAATACAGCCCCCAACGTATCAGCAGTCTACTGTCTCGCAGACCCAGTCCACTAGTTTTGGAACTTCTTCTGGAACTGCAGTAGCGCTCCAAGACTTAAGCCAATCACCCATTGCTGGAACTTCATCCGGAACTGCAGTAACATTCCAGGATTTAAGTCAATCTTTAGGGTGGATAAGACAAGAATATGATGTTTTGGACCGTTATGCCTATTCTGTAGTACAAAGCCAGGGTTTAGGAGCTTCGCCCCAAATGATTAACCCATGTCTCCAGATGATTGAGGAAGTTAGGAGGGAGAATCAAGGAGTGGATGGACACACCTTGCGGAGTGGGCGAACATATAGTTCCACTCCCATGGGTAGAGATGCAGGCAGAAATAACCCTGCACCAGAGGATATTTTGGCCGATGCCTCTCACTTTATGGCACCAATGCGAGAGATGCTAGATGGCCAGGGACAAATTGCCTATGTACATGCGCCTTTTACCACCTCTGATTTATATAATTGGAAAAATCAGATGCCAGGCCTAAGAGAAGACCAACATAAACATTGTCAATTGTGGGAAACTATTTTTGCTAGCCACCATCCTACTTGGGCGGATATACAGACATTGATGAATACCCTTCTCAATTCAGAAGAAAAGTCATTAGTACTCTCCCAAGCCACGGCTCTTGCATTGGAAGAGCAGAGACAAGGCGGCAATGCACCTGGTCTAGCCCCGGTACATGTTTTACCGACTCAGGAACCTCGTAGATGGATTCAAACCCCAGGAGTAGGAGCCCCTGAGATTACTAGGTATAAAAGACTGATTTTATATGGACTTAAGCATGCCATCCCCAAGCCAATGAATGTGGCAAAATTATATGAAATTCATCAGGAGAAAGAGGAAACTCCCTCTTCATTCCTTAATCGCCTTACCACAGCTATGTGAAGATTTACTACCCTTAATCCAGAGGCTGCTGAAAATCAACGGCTTTTAATTTCCTTGTTTATTGGCCAAAGTTCTTCGGATATTCGGAAGAAATTGCAGAAGGTGGAAGGAGTTATGGGGATGGGACTTGGGCAGATAATAGACATTGCGTTCAAGGTCTATGTAAATAGGGATGAAGTAAGAAAGAAGGAAGAAGGAAAGTTGATGAAAAAGCAGTGCAGCATGCTTGAAAAGCAACGCGATCTGATTGCGGCAGTGGTTGGTGTAAACCAAAGAGACAAGGAAAGAGGGCCAAGGATGAGAATAGAGAAGGACCAGTGTGCCAAGTGCTTGAAAAAAGGTCATTGGGCGAAAGACTGCAGAAATGAGAGGGTTCCTAGGGCCCGTCAGGATGAGAGAAGAGGCCTGTACGGCTATAGAGAGGTTCCTGGCTCTCGGGACAACTATAAGGAACCCAAGACAGTCTTAAGTTCTGATCCAAATCCACCTCATGCCCGGATCGCAGTTGCTAGAGGGCAGGAGGAGGAATCAAAATGAAGGTGGACAGGATATGAGGGCGGCTCGTGGGAAGAACCATATGTGTCCCTTACCTTGAATAATTCGGCGGTCCAAGGACTAGTGGATACAGGAGCGGCCTTCTCTATGATTCCACGAGCAATGTCCCGTCTACCCTTGACCCTCACTAAAGAAACTAAAGATGTAATGGGAATAGAAGGACAGCGTCGTCAAGTCCCTTTGTCCCAACCCATACAGGTACACCTTCCAGGGATAGAAGATAAACGACAGTATTTTACACATCAGTTTTTGGTTTCGGATGGCTGCCCCATTGCAATATTTGGAAGAGACCTTCTAGCAAAACTTCAGGCCCAGATCACTTTTAGAGGAAACACCTTGGAAGTAGTGATACCAAAGCAGCAAGAATGCGCTTTTCAAATGATCTTAAGGGGGGAGCCAGGGGCCAAAGAGAAACAACAGTGGGAGGCCCCAGAAGGAATCCACCCTGATGTTTGGGCCAGGAAGAATAATCCTGCTCGTGCGGTTAATGCTGAACCAGTGAAGGTCAGGTTGAAGTCTGGGGTAGGCCCAACTCCAGTACGCCAATTTCCTTTGAAACCAGAAGTACGCTTGAGCCTGAAGGAATTAGTGATAGACTTCATCCGATATCAATGGTTACATCAGACTACTAGTCCACACAATACCCCCATATTTGGAGTTCTCAAGGAAGGCCGCCCAGGACAGTATAGGATGGTGCAAGATTTGCGAACTATTAACGAAAAAGTCCTAGAAGATGTCCCAGTAGTGCCAAATCCACATACTTTGTTGGCTCATGTACCTGGCAATACTACCCGATTTACTGTCATCGACTTGAAAGATGCATTCTTTTCAATACCCCTTCATGAGGATAGCCAAGATCTTTTTGCGTTCCAATGGGAAGATCCAGTTGACCATCGGCAGTGTCAGCTAACATGGTCCGTGTTACCTCAAGGATTCATCAGTTCTCCATATGAATTTACAAAGGCTTTGCAGAAAGATTTAGGACCATGGTATCAACAACAACCAAAGTCAGCATTGCTGGTCTATGTGGATGATCTTTTGATCTGTAGCCCAGATAAGAGGAGTAACGAACAAGATGCTGTGAGCCAATTGAATCATTTGCATGTCTGTGGATATCGAGTGTCCAAGGATAAGGTACAATGGAACCAGAAGCAAGTAACGTACCTAGGATACCAGCTATCACAGGAGGGACGAATGTTGTCAACTGACAGGCGGATGGCGATCTGTGGTTTACCAGCACCAACGAATGTTAGGGAACTACAATCATTTTTGGGTTTGGCTGGCTTTTGCCGACAATGGATACCAAATTACAGTAGTTATGCCACTCCCTTGTATGAGTTACTGAAGAAGGAAACAGATTGGAAATGGACTAAAGAATGTTACCAAACTTTTGAAAGCATCAAACGAGCTTTGCAGAAAGCACCAGCCTTAGCCTTACCAGATGGGCTGAAACCATATAGACTTTATGTTTCAGAAAACAAGGGAACTGCGAGTGGAGTTTTGACACAGCAGTGGGGCCCTGACCATCTACCTGTAGGTTACTACTCGTCTCAACTGGATCCTGTAGCAAGAGGATGGCCAGCATGCCTACGTATTGTGGCAGCCACAGGAATCCTTTTGAAGAAAGCTGAAAAGATCATGATGGGAGCCCCTGTGGAAGTACTGGGACCGCATGATTTGAGAAGAATCCTGGGATAGAAAGCTGCTAAGGTTCTCAGTCCAAGTAGGCTTACCCAGTATGAACAACAATTGCTGGGACGACAAGGCTTACGTTTGAAAGCTTGTAACACTCTGAATCCAGCAACACTATTGCCTCAACCAGGAGAGCTGGTGCATGATTGCATCCAGACATTAGAATGTTCATTGAAACCCCGAGTAGACCTGAGTGATCAGCTAATAGCAGGACGACATTTGTATGTAGATGGAAGCTCGAAGGTGATAAATGGACAACGGTATGCAGGCTATGCCGTATGTGAGGATTTGAAGGCCATAAAGAGTGTCAAGTTGCCGGCTACCTACTCAGCCCAGATGGCGGAATTGGCTGCTGCCATAGATGCTTTGAGAGAACTGGACCAGCAAGAGGGAAATATATACATTGATTCTAAGTATGTATTCCAAACGGCACATGCCTTTGCTATGTTATGGAAAGAAAGAGGTTTCATCAAAAGTGATGGGCACAGAATTGAGCATCAACAGATGATAAAGGAATTTTTGGACTGTGTTCAACTACCAAAGAGAGTAGCTATTACCCATGTGAAGGCCCATGGAAAAGAAACAGATCCAGCTAGGCGAAAAAGAAATCACCAAGCGGATGAGGCAGCAAAGGAAGCAGCGCTGAGTGGACAGCCGTTGGAGAAAAATTTAATGAACATCATGATTCCATGGAGGGAGTTGATCCCTCAATATTCTAAGAAGGAGGAAGGTGCTGCAGTACAGTATGGGGCTCAGAAGTTACCTAATGGTTGGTGGCAGTTACCCACAGGACTAATTTTCGTCCCAAGGACAGTGCTTCGAGCCCTTGTAATGGAGACACATAGACAGACTCACCTTGGAGGCAATGCTTTAGGAGATCTTTTGATCA
Organism: Rhineura floridana; assembly: GCF_030035675.1. Taxonomy (NCBI): domain Eukaryota; kingdom Metazoa; phylum Chordata; class Lepidosauria; order Squamata; family Rhineuridae; genus Rhineura; species Rhineura floridana. Next base: position 104,324,742 of record NC_084484.1, on the reverse strand, counting down.
GACAAGTAGTTGCACCAGGATTATATGAAGAGACAAAGCGAGCAGTATATGGATGTACTATTTGTGCAGCGACTAATCCTGCTCCAAAGCCACCACCAGCTATGGGAGGAAGATCCTTTCCAGAGACTACAAATTGACTTTGCAGAGTTACCTAGGTGTCAAGGGTACAAATACTTGTTAGTAGTTATTGATCAGTTGACTGGATGGGTGGAGGCATTTCCAACTCGAAACGCAACAGCTACGGTGGTTGCAAAGACTTTATTAAAGGAAATTTTTCCAAGATACAACATGCCAGAGACATTTGAGTCAGATCAAGGACCACATTTTGTGAGCAAGATAATTTGTGCTGTAAGTGCGGCCTTGGGGTTCAAATGGAATCTTCATACTCCATGGAGACCACAATCATCCGGTCAAATTGAACGCGCTAACTGGACAGTTAAGACTTTGTTGACTAAATTATGTCAAGAAACCAAATTGAATTGGGTAATAGCATTGCCATTGGCTTTGACCATTATGAGAAATACTCCAAGGGGAAAAACGAAATTGACTCCTTTTGAGTCACTGTTTGGCAGACCTCCCATTGAGCCTGGGCCCCAGACAGAGATTAGTGGGGAATTGGGGAACAGACAGTTATTGGAGTATGTTACTGCCTTGCAGGGTGTTTTGTCCTCTATTCACAGGCACAATCGTGAGTTTCAGAGGTTACCCCTGGATGTGGTGATCCATCAATATCAACCTGGTGATTGGGTACGAGTCCGGAAGTGGAAGCAAGAACCCTTGCAGCCCACGTGGGGACCGCCTGAGCAGATTATCCTGATCACCGAATCGGCAGTAAAGCTCGTAGGTCACAAGCGATGGGTCCACGCTAGCCGGATAAAGAGAGCAGGGCCTGTCATTGCTGAAGAACCAGAGAAAGGAGTAGCCAAGGACTCCCCAACTGGAGGGGTGAAGGATCAAGCGCCTGAAGAAAAGTGGTTGTCGGAAACCGTGCCGGGTTTCAACCTGAAGCTCAAGTTGAAGAAACAAAAAGGCTGAGATTGCATGGGAGGTTCACGGAAACCTTTTCCCATCCAGGCTGTTAGTGCACAGGTGCCAGAGATCCTAGGAGGAAGGTTCCAATAACAGTAGTGCAATTGGTAGACACTTGTACCAATCGAAGGACACACCCCAAGAGGGCACACATACATATTGTTGACAGAACTTATTTAAGTTCTGTTCTTCTGCCTGATATTGATCTCAGGACTGTGTGCCTGAGGTGGTAGATGGGAGGGTCTTCACCAATGTTGCCACCGGAAGCATATCCTAGAGATCCTAGAGATTGGAGATTTGAATCTTGGGGACGTATCTCAGTAAATGTTATTTTGCCCCATGTTCCATTGATTGCCAATTTACCTAATAATCCTAGACAGTACTATTATCATCCTGTTTTAGAGGCAAATCTTACATACCGATGACGTGTGTGGCATAGATGGGCGGATCGATACATCCTTGATCAAGGCCCTTAAGTTAATGGGAGGAAGTGTTCCACCTCTCCCATTAATTGTAATTATAGCTGAAAGAGACCAAGGAAGGCACCTTCGGGTTCCTGTAGTAGTGATCCAGGAACGACCATCCTTAATTGTTTTACGCCTTGATAGACCATATCAGTGGCATACAGTAGTTCGGACTTGGGTAAATCACAGAATTCCAAACAGTAGTATTAGGTGATGATCTAAGTTATACCTTATGTCAAGATGGGAAGAAACTCTGCAGATATCAACGCTCTGGGCTTTAAGCTTATGTTTGGTACTATTTTGTGTCTCATTTCTTTATTTGTGGTATATATCTGCTTCCCAACTTCTTTTTCCACGCAAGAAACGAGAATACGCAGAGGTCAAAGGCGCTCATTCCAGGAGGAGAAAAGGAAAAATGTGTTTGTCGAACTTGCCCAAGAAGTAGCTAAAGGATTTAACCTTAGCAATTGTTGGGTCTGTGGCAATCCAAGAGGGTTTCCCCAGTGGCCATGGATGGCAATACCTCTCAACCCCAAGTGGTTATTAAGTAACCTTAGTGAGGTACACAATGGAACGGGAGTTTGGAAAATGAGTCACTGGTGGTATTTAAATTGGATTCCTACCGGCCAGTATTGTATTTCACAGAACTCTACCAAGGCAATGTATTGGCTCGGAAATAGTAAGTGTAATTGGACTCTCCAATATGCTACTCGATATTATCCAGGACCTGGAGAGACCACCACTCCTTGTGCCTTGTGGAGTAATGGAACACATGTGGCATTAAAGAATGGTACTTGGGCACCATGTATTCGAATGAAAAAGAATGGGACAAACGATTTATATTCATGTCGTACCCATTGGAATAATTTAACTCAAGAGGGACAGTTATGTGCCTGGTTCAAAAGTAGCAAGAATCAGTCCCTCAATAGGAAAGAATGGGTTTGGCACCATTTAAATGGGACAGTAGTGAGTGGATTCCAAAACTATTGGGCAGTCACTAACCATACAAAACCAGGGTGTGTCTGCAAATGGAAAAATGAAACAGGGTTATGGAGATGTACGGTAACCCAGGCTAGTTTAAGCCCTCTTGGAAATGAATCATACTACATCCCATATCAAATTAATAAATCTATGTTTAACAAAGAAGCACTTCCGGCATTAAAAGGCCATTATTGGATTTGTGGATCTATAGCCTACTCAATTTTACCAATTAATTGGACAGGCATATGTTATATTGGGATTATACAACCCCAATATGCAATAAAAGGTGGAGGTTTGAATCCCTTAATCCCAGTGTTTGATGAAGAACAGTCTGAAAGAAAGAAAAGGGCACTTGATCTTTCTCTGACAAAGGGCCAAGGGAATGATTGGGAAGATACTTGGCCTCCGGAACGTATCATTGCAACTTATGATCCTGCCTCATGGGCACATGATGGCACAGCGGGATACCGTGGCCCAATATATATTTTGAATCGCCTCATTAGACTTCAGGCGGTATTGGAGATAATAACCAATCAAACAGCTAAAGCCCTAACATTGCTTGCTGATCAATCAACACAAATGAGAGAGGCTATACTCCAAAACAGACTGGCCTTGGATTATTTATTAGCCAAAGAAGGAGGGGTCTGCGGACTCCTAAATTTGACAGAATGTTGTTTGAAAATTGATGATAATGGCGAAATAATAAAAGATATTGCTAACAAAATCAAAAAGCTTACTTATACCCCAGTGCAAACCTGGAAAGGAATAAATCTTGGAAACTGGGGAAGTTGGTTCAACTGGTTTGGAGGAATGAAGACAATGATTGTATTGGTTGTTCTGATTTTATTGGGATGTATGATTTTGCCCTGCTTGATGCCCATAATTATGAATGGTATTCGTAGTATAGCAGACAATGCAGATAAGAATAGTATGCAGATGTATGGTAAAATTATGCAGCAACAAATTATTCAAAATGAAGAAGCTATATGATATAAATATCAAAAAGCTTCTAAGGGGGGAATTGTGACACTGGACTTTATTAGTTTGAATTAAAAATGTATTTTGCTTATGTTGCTTTAAAGTAAAAAGTGCTAGGCCTGTTTGGAATTGTAGCACAGTAAACTGACAGTTAACTTGCTTGTGTGTTAATTTGCTGACAGTTAATTTACTTGTGTGTGTGTTAGAAGAAATGCTAATTTGCTGACTTGCATTAACATTGTTTGTTTAAAGCTGCGTTTGCAAAAATAAGGTCTCAGGCTTTTGTTGCAATGTCCAGCTGTACTGTAGAAAAGTATCAAAAGTTGTTACAGATACAAGGTTAAAATGAGCATAACAAGTGTGAAAAACAAGTCCAAATATGGATTTAGGAAGAGAGGGGATGTTACCAGAAGGAGATGGGCAGGGATTAAAGTGATGTAAATATGATCATAATGATGTATGCATAATTAGTAAAACAAAGGTGATAAAAGACTTGACTGTGCCTAGTTGAGTCAGAACTAGCTTGCTACTTCTTCATGTGCACGTGTTAGCAATAAAGATACTCCTTCTCCATCTTTGTTTGGTCGTTTCTGAGACTCTATTGGGTGAGTATCTGGGAGCGGACCCCAGCCACTAGGACCCCAAAAAGGGGGCTAGGGCGATTTGTTTACAACAGCCACAGCAGCATCGCTCCCCCCTCGCAACTATGCCCCGCTTATCCATGCTGCGCAGGTCAGTGGGGCTTCATATCCAGAATACAATCAAGAAATCTTGGACAACGGATTATCACCAACCAATGGCAAAAAGAATCACAGCTTTGGAAGATGAAAAACAATTTGGAGGCATGACTAGAATGTTCTGGCTTTTTTTTTTTAAGTAATTTTTCTGTTTTACAGCTGCTTAGCTATCTTTTCTCCTAAAGTAAGCACGCATTAATCATAGTATCATTTATCACTAAGATATTTTTGTTAAAATCATAGGTCTCATTCCCAAAAAGAGTTACATCTCTCAGGTTCTATTTCTCTACCCAGGGGAGTAGTGAACAGCATAGTGGAGTTCTGCTGCTTTTCTGACCTCCCTCTGGTTCAGTTGCTGGTGCGTACTGGGCTGGAAAGGGGGAGGAGGGAGGGATAGTGAGATTGGCACAGTGCAATTGTGCAGACAAAAGTGCTGGATTAGATCCACCAGCATGTTTGCACCACACCATCCTCCACACTGCCTCACCCCAGCAGCAAATCAGTCGGTGGAAGGTCATGTGAGTGGCACAGCCCCACCACACCATCCACTAATGACACAGAGGCAATCCTGAAGAGGTGGGTGAGGTCACATGTCCCGTGAGAACTGAGATTGCTTTCAAAGTTCATACATAAGACATGAGGAAACTGCTACTATAAAACAAGCCCCTTGGAATATAGAAACATATTCATATACTTCGCTAGTTATACTCATGTTCAAACCTCCTCCTTCCCTACAGACCCTCTCAGTTGGTAAGAGCAAAAGGGGGCCTTCTTAGCATTTCCCTCCCCCCTCAGAAGTTCAGGGTGGTGGTGACCTGGGAGAGGGCCATCTCTATGCGCTCCTAAGCTGTGGAATTTGCTCCCCACTGAGGTGTGTCTGACACTTTTATTATGTAGCTTTCAGCATATGGCCTTTGACATCTGAGATACATGTTTTTAGGACCTGCTCTGTTCTTTGACTGTAAATTATTTTAATTGGTTTTAATGTTTTTGCATTGCTGTCCTAGGATATTGGGGTAATGGCCAGCAAATCTAATAAATAATAAGTACATTTCAAGGGCTTTTTTTAGTGGATGAAGACATTAGAAAAACAAGAGGTACTTTGGAAATAGTAGCAGATTTAATTTGGCAATGAAGAACATTAATTAAGTTTGCCACGATCCTTGTGTGGTGCTTTTTTACTCCACTTAGCAATTCATAACCCCCTGATCTGTTCTCTGGACACTTTGCTTGTCCATTGAAAATTCTAAAATGGTCAAAGCTGGATCTGACTTCTAGATTGTATGCTTTTCTCCAAAGCGTTGTCCCCGCAAGCACCTAAACACTGTTGCCCTAATATGAAAGGGAAGAAGGCACTAGAGATTCAAACTTCCCTTTCTGGTGGAGCTTCTGTGTTCTAAAGAGCTCATGCCTGGCAGAAGTGTGGCATGAAGAGTTTTCTATAATTTCATCTCCATGTCAGGAAAATACTGGTAAATGTCTGTGTCAGATAGCTGTTGGGGGCACAAACACTTTGCTGTAAAAGAAAGCTGGTAATAAAAAATGCTCAGATCTAGCAACTACAACTAATTGGGTATGCCAACCTTTGGAGATTAGCATTCATTTCAGAGTGTCATATGTTGACATTGTAAAAGCAAGCCCTTATTGGTAGAGAGGAAGTTCCAGGTTATTTATTTTCATGGATCTTCTCAGAGAGAGAATATGGCTAGTTTCAGTCTTGGCTCATTACACAGGGGACAAAAGTAATCTGTCAATGATGGTCAGATTGTCATTAGTCATGTAGAGTCCATGCAGAGTCAAATCTATTATTCATGGTACAGTAAGCAGAGTTTGCAAGAGTTTATGTCTGTAAACAGTGGTTGCACTTGCAACAGCCTTGTTTAAGATTCGCATGGATAACCACAACATTAATTTCACTGTCTGCCTCTCTCTAACTCACATACAGCTAAGTAGAATATGGTATAAGGTATTTTCTTATAACTGTTCATTTTAGAGTATGAAACAGAAGCTTAAAAACTACAGTTTGATAGCAGCTGTACTTTGAAAATCACTTTGGTGGAACAAAAATGATTTCTTCACAGTACTATGATGCAACCCAGCAGTTTCCAAACTTTTTACCTTTTAGAGAACACCTCCGCATTAGCATTTCAGCTATAGAACCCCTGCACGCTGCAGAAGAGCCTGGGAAATGTCCTAGAGAGCGCAGTCAGTTTGCAGCGAGCCTGCCATTGCCACAAATATTGAAAGGGCTCTTTGAAACAAGTCAATACCACTTTGCGACTTTGTGCTGCTGGGAGACATTGCATAGTGATGGGCAAACGGCTTTTTTCAAGAAATGATGTCCATCATAACTTATCTTGGGTTGTGCTGTATGAGAGAAGTCTCTTCACACAGTGGAGCTTTCCTGCCCTCTCCTCCCACTACAAACCCCTGCACAGCTGAAACGTCTCTCCTGAGGGTCAGGGGACCCTAAGGAAAGCCTGGGATGTGATGGGAGGAGGGAATGATCCAAAGGTGAGCTATATTGTACAAGCAGTTTCCTACTCATGGAAGTTGCCTTCACCCTTTTTTGGTGTGATTTCCCATATGACTGCCCCCTTTACCACACTTCCCAGGTTTCAGTGCCTTGCAGAGAAGGCCAACAGTACAAAGTAACCCACTGAACCGTCGGCTGCGTACCTAGTTCTCACCCCCTCCCCCAGGATCTCGTGTAGATCATGGCCATAGTCCAATCAAGGGATAGTGTGAAGCCCTTGAGTTCTCAACTGCACCATCATGATTTTTCAGAGTAAGCTGAGTCATAGCGATAATATTGTAGTATAGCTTTCAACTTAGGGAACATGTACATTTTATCACAGTAAGGAGATACTTGAATCAGAGGGGGACATTTTGCATTTTAGTATGGAGTAAAAGGGTACATAGTTATTAAGTGCTTACATACAAAGCACAAGGATCTCCCCTCCCCTCCTCTGGCACATTCTCTTCTCAAAATATTTTGTTCTTATTAATATCATAGCTAATTTTAGCCAGTCGTGCCATGTGAAGTGGCTTTAAGTGTTCATAAAAACACAGCATTGCTAAAGTAGCTTTTTCTGAGTATGGTAAGAAAAACATCTGCTCTACAAATTATTTTGTTACCTATTTGTACAATAATAAAGCTCTGTAGATCACAATATTATTGTACAGTATAGTGCATGGAATATCGCTTGATTATTATTTTGGAGACAATCATAATTTGTGTGCCCAGTGTACAACATATAGCAAAGAAATAATTAATGTGGCTTACTGTTAGTCATGACTTTTCAACTTACCTTGCAATGACAAAGAGCATACAACTGACTCCCAGGCAAGCTAGGAGGACATACATCCAAATATCAGGAGAAAGGGGGTTTAGAAAGGAGAAAACACCAGGGTTTGTGCCATTGGGCTTCCGGTACAAAATACTGATCCCCAGCGTCATGAAGGGCTTGGAAAAGTCAATGACTTTCTCTCTGACGTAGGTAATAGTAAGAGGAGCGACTGCCAGGTCAGCTCTCTGAGGACACAAATTGGAAAATGATATTCTTATTTATATATATATATATACACATGATATATTTTAAAAGTATCTATTTTCTTTCTCAAGCATGCTGACATAAAAATAGGATTAATTCTGTTCAAACCTCTAAACTTGGGTGAAATTGAAATAAAAAATGAATTGCTCATTAAAAGTCACTGGGGAGGAAATGCAACTTCATACAAACTAGGCTAATGTCATCGTATTCATTCTGAATGTGCAGTGCAGTGATGAACTGAAGATGTGTCAGAATAATGGTAACATCTTTCTATTATGAGACATGATCTAATGTTTCATGTTTGTCTGGGTGACTCTGGTGATTCTATGATGAAGCAGTGTTGGTAAAATGCTCATATACACAACAGGGAAGTTGCAACAGACCTGACATCTGTAGGACTTCCTGACCAACATTTTCACAGGGAAATGTTCAAGTGGGAAATGCAAATGTACACTGCAGATGACTTTGGCTTCATGGCTACAGTAGCCCCTCCACTCTTCCAAGAGAAATGATGCACGTATTAGAGGTCTCCCATGTCTATGTGATAATAGCCAGGCTACACATGCTCACTGCATGAGAAATGGGTTGATTCTGCTTGTTGAGAACTTTGAAGGCTCTCTGCTGCCAAAGAAAGCTGTTGGGGATTATACCCTAGAGAAACAAATAATATAAGCTATCAAGTGGCAAGATAACCACATACAAACAGAGATGGAAGAAAGGTGACCATCAGTTCCTTCTTCCTTGTGAATTTGACTGTCATCCCTCCAGCATTCTTGTCTGTTTGGCATGGAGCCTTCAAAGGTCTTATAAGACACAGCTAGACTACTCATCACATGGTGAAGAAAATGAGTAGTTTGGGTCTTACAGAAGAGAATTCCATTCTATGCTGAAACTTAAAACCTTACATTTTCCTGTTTTAAAAAATACCCTTCCCACTCTAATCCTTGCATCTCAAATGGCTTTTCATCCTGTTTTTTAAAAAATAGCACAGTGGTCTGTTAGTTTAAATATTTGCACTGCAGGCTGAATAGAATAAAGACATGATTCAATCTTACGTGATCTATGAGTTCTTTGACCATCCCATTCCATTCTCCTTTGTCATTCTGGGCTCCATATTTACCGTCAGACACTAGTTTCACTTCATAGATAAAGCCTAAAATATTTGATAACTCCTTCAACAAATCCAAGCAATAGCCTTCAAATCTGTCATTGCCATAAAGTGGTTTGCCAGATTTCTTGTACATGACATATGGATCTTCCTGTATAAAAAGACACAGGACATTCTTAAGAAATTGTGTACACCTGAGCTTATTTCAGTCTGATAAAATACAGGAAAAGTTTAATCACTTGCTAAACTTTTACATGGTCTACTTAAGAATAATAAATGCTATATAAATAATTATGTAGTAGCACAAAACTATGGCTGAACCAAATGTTCTCCACTGTACATTTTCATTCCAAAGGGGGGGGCTTGGAGGAAACTTCAGTTTTTCCCAAAGATTCCTGAAAAGTTTATCTTCATTCATTTATAGCATTCATTAGTTGCTCTTCAGCTGAGGCTCTCAAAGCAGATTACAGGTAAGATAAAAGAGCATTGTAACATCCAATAAAAGATCCAAAGCAACCAATACAGTTAAGTAGTTTTCATATGCAGCATAAAAACACCTGCATACATGTTCACCCCCACAACTGGCTGCTGTTCTTGTGCCATTTTTGTTAATCTTAAAATTGGCCTCCTTCTCCTTGTAACAATGAGGTTTTCACATAGCTAACAGGTTTTAGTTATGTGATGATGTCAGTGATGGCAAATGAAGCTAGTTAAGAGCGAGGGAAAAGACTTTTCAAGAAGCATTGTCTGAATTAGTTTCATTTGCCTAGTGATGTCATCATGTAGCCAAACCTGAAAGTGTTAGTAGGAAGACCAACTGAAATGGGTTCACCATTATTTTGGTCTGCAGACATAACTAAAATCATGCCAAAAATGTCTTTAGGGTGTGCTAAATGATATAGTGACTATATCTAGGCAACCTCCCTGGTTAACACTAGCACAAGGTGTCCTGCCTAGTTGTATAGAGAATATACATACAATTAAGGGATGAAACCTTGAGCTAGGGATTGTTTATTTTTTACATTTAAAATATATATTAGATTTTGCTTTTGCTTTTAAAAAAGGAAATAAATGTACATTTAACTGAATAAATGTTCATGCAGTGCTTTAAAAAAAATAGGACAGAAAGCCCACCTGAAGCAAGACGGACATATGTTATATTTTTTTCTTCTTGTTTTTTAAGAAGATCACAAAATTGTTTGTAAGCCAAAAGTGAAACAAATTTCACTTAGAGCCACTTCCTACATTTTAAAGTTGTATTTGGGTCAAACAAAGCATTGAAATTGACTAAAAACATTTGGAAACATGCTAGGATTATGGATGGAAGTGTATATGTTTAGTTCAAAAGCAGATGGCCTGAAAATGTAGTAATTATGAAAACATAGTGCTGTTTTACATATGAAATGGACTTAGGGAATTGCCTGTAAGGTGGTACAGGGTTGCTGCTCAACTGGTCTTGTGTGGTGGTACTGTTCAATTAATCCCACAGGATCAGTGCATGTCCTGCAGCCCTGAATCCTGTGATGCTGGCAACACCCTTCCCATATCGCCTCCATAGTGATGAACATAAAATCCTAATCATTAGGTAGTTGGTTAGTAAGGCAACATAAGTAAATCAAAGATAATCCATGAAGAAAGCAACAATGTGTGCCAAAACTTACCAAAATAGTGGTGACTATGAGTGTTCGGTTCGCCAGTGAATCAGTGATATTGGTAGATCTGTCTTTATTGCTGTCAGTCAAATTAAGGCCACTGTTTGAATTCCAAACCCCAATCTGCATAGAACAAATGAGATAAATGGCTGCCAATCTTCATTAATTGCGTTAAGAAAATGTCATTTCATACAAATGAATGTAAGTTACAGTTATGTTTACAGAAATTTATGTTAGATAGGACTGCACATTAGAGCAATAGAGTAGACTAAACACCAGTCATATGGGCCATTAAAGGAGTAGACCAGTTGCATTTTAAAGTAAGGCATTTACAATAAATTGTAAATTCCTTGCAAAGGAAAGTAAGGCATTTACAATAAATGGATTATTAATACAGTTAGTCACAGGAAACACATTGCTTACTCAAAAGCTGGCTGAGATGGGCTAGTTATAAGAGGGTGGCATTATATAGCTCTGTTTTAATGAGCCAGTTTCCATTGTGGAACACCTGGACTTAACTTTCTGCTATAAATGTCTGTTTCATGATTTTGTTTTGTAAACGAGAAGTGGAAACCTGAGAAAACCTTTCATTTCTGATACAACAGTTTGTAGAAAACACTGAAACAAGACTGTTATATTCATTGGCATTCCTCTTCTGCTATAAACCTGCTAAAGGCACAGTTTTATTTTAGTTACTTCATGACTATTGTATATGACAGAGTTAAATAAATGACCCACTCATGAGTGATAGTTCAGAAAACTGAAACAAAAGAGGCAGGGAAATCTGACACTGGTCTCCTTTCCAAACACAACAGCATTACGTAACAAGAGGTCTTTTATTTTATTTTTATTTATTAAATTAATATCTCGCCTTTCCTCCTAAAAAGCTGCTTTGGGTCTGTGCATGCAGATTTCTAATTTCAGTGGAATTTGAAATTCCATCTAGTTGCATGCATGCAAACTGCCAAGATAATTATAACATATTGTTGCGCGCCTCCCCCAATTTCCGAGCGGTGAGATTTCAGGGGTCCCTGCGCCCCTCCAGGGTTCGGTTTCCTTTGGGAAGAAGGTCAGCGGAGACTGTGGTGTCTTTATGAAATATGGTTTATTTATTTACACACATTCCAACCTGAGCTCAAGGATGGAGGGGGTTCAATGCATCAGCTGTCCAATACCCAACTCTTCCATCTGGGTTGCAGGAGGCACCCCAAAGGCCATGGTGCAGAGAGCCAGTCTCTCTCTGCCTTCCAGTTCCCAGCAATTCTCTAGACACACTCAAACTACAACTTCTGCGAGCTACCAGGAGTGGGGGGGGGAAGGCTCTCCTGTAGAGTTTAAATGACAAAAGGGGTCTTCCTGGCCCATTCTCTGTTGCTAGGCAACTGATCGGCCCATTATCTTACCTGGCCAATCTACTTGGTTAACAAAAGACTAATTTGACCAGCAGAGAGTTCCTCATTCCAAGGCACAAGATTCCAAATCAGAGGCTGGAAAAGTGACCCACAGGACTCATCCATCCCAACCCCCATGCTCATAACAATATTTATAAAATCAACTATGCATAAATTCCATTTTTCTTCCCTTTAAAATTTAATGGAATTGCAGGCAAAGAAAAATAGCAGGCAGTGGCTACACGTGAAACAACCAAGAATAGGGCCAAACTAGATGTAACATTAATTGCACAAATTCACATTTTTAAATTGTAAACAGGAGGTGGGGTGGTGGTAGAGAGCAGCATTAGGACTGCACGGGTGAGGAGGTGTTTAATCCTTCTCCTCTACTGCGGTCTCCGAGAAAATTGTCCTCAAGAAGCTGCTATTTGCATCATTGGCACGGAGACTTCCCTGTAATTACAAATAGCAGCTTCAGACTTTTTTGGCGGAAAGGGTTAGATTCTCCCTTCTCACCCCATAGTCTCAAATGATGCTTGGATCCTATGCATCTGGTATTTACATTACAAAAAGTGCATATCACTTGTATTCCTGCAATTGGCATCTACTTGAACAGATACTTTTAAAGGTCAGACTCACAGATGCAAAAACATGTTAAATGGGAGTGTGAACCATTAACTACCTGGTTGATTGGGTAACGCAAGAATATAGCCAATTAACTCTTATCAAGATTATTCCTGGTTTTGGAACAATTGGAAAATATATTGCAACAACTCAGACAGTAGCAGTGGAAGCCAAAATACAGAAATACTTCACAAAAATACATGGGATAAAAGAGAAAAGAGACTTGAAGATTATCCGGTTCAGTGACCTGCCATAAGGTTGGATCCCTCATGCATCAGTCGACAGTGCTGTAAGCTGACTGCAGGAACAGTAACGGTTCACTATGCCAGAGACACTTCTGCAAGCTAATGAAATAACTTGTATCTGGGCAGAATTACTAATGCTACGATAAGATAGTATACATAACTATTCTATAAACAAACTGGATATAAGTTATATAGACCAGCTTGGTGCCATTTATATTAGCACATACCTAATACATATCTGGATTCCTTGATGCTCTATCCAGTGAGATTAGAGAGATTGCTTTCTTTATAATATTGTATTTTAAGACTACCGGATAAGATGCACTCTGAATCTGCAACTTGCTGATCTTATGAACCATCGGAGATAATTCTAAATAGAACATTTTTTTAATAGTCTCACTAATAAACCACTTTTTGGCATTTTAAACTAGTATCAGGGTCTAAAAGAGTCAGATCTTCAGATCCAGGCCAATGAAGGATTTTTGTTGTTTCAACAACTCAAATAGCAGCAGAGAAAATAGCAACACACATATGTTTCACAGAAACACAGAAGCTCCCCTAATGATCCATCAGATTCTGTCAAGTCACCCTGATCCATAAGATCTGCTCCCATTCCACCAATATTCTGCCAGTATTCCATTAAGCTCTTCTCATGACCCACTAGATTTAATTCACCCTGGATGGGCTGTATTTTTGAAATCAGAAGCTAGCAAGCTACTACTTTCTATCAGCAGTCAGCACTGACCTTGGAGAGATAATTTCAGATGATTGCCTCTCTGAGTTTCAGACCCAACTTCATCCTTGGGTTGATTATCCCATGCATGTACAATTGCTCAGTGATGTTTAGTGGAATGTGTGATCTGCCTTGTTGAAAAGTATTGTATTTCAGGTGATAAGGAAGTGTTTTATACTTGTGTGGTATTTGAGCTGTTATAGCTATTTCAGGTATGCAAGTAATTTCAGGAAACTGCTATAGTATTGATGAAATAATAACAATTCAGGTTTTCAGTGGGTGAATACCTGCAGGTCATACCACTAGTATTCTTAGATAATTATTTTGTTTTTACTGCCTTCAGCCTGCTGCAATCTCATTCCTGTTTTGCTTTTCATGATTAAAGCTATATTCTTGAGAGTACTGTGCTCAAAAGTAATGACTTTTTTTTTTTAGTGTTCTGGGTCTGATTGCTAATATCATTGAAAAAATATTGCTGTCTCATGCTTCTGTGTATCTGGAATAGCACGGCTATGTTGTTATTTTCTTACGATATGGTTTCATCTATTCAGAGGGAATCAGTTCAGTGATACTTATTCCAAAATAAATGAAATGCTTGTATAATAATTTAGGTTTATCTGTGGGAAAAGGTATATTAATATTTTCACACTTTTTTCTGAGCAGTCTACGCAGTAAAGTCATAACTGTAAAGAACTATCGTGTATTGAGTCAAAACAATGGTCCATCTTGTCAGGTGCTATCAATCATTGTGCAGCATTTCTTAAATCTTAGGCAGAGCTTTTTCCCAGCAGTGCAACCTAAGATGTTGTGGCTGAAGATGGAATGGACTGAACCTGAGAAGTTGAACATGTATAACATGTGTGCTACTGCAGACCAATGCACCCACGTGTTTCCTAATGTACTTAAACTGAGCCTGGAATTGTTGACAATGAGAAATTGTAAAACATTCATACAAAAAAATTGAAACAACACAGTCACAAAATTTACAGAATACAATATATACACTGTACAATAGCACCAGAGGAATGGGAGTGCAGGTAAACCTCACAGTGATGAGAAAGGTTAGAAGGGCATTGAAGGCATGAGACCAAGGTACCACATCACTAGGGTGAATTCAGGAGGTTTACTGCAGTTTAGAGAGTGCAAAGCATATCAATGTAACAAATTGTTCCCAGACATATTTTTTAAAATTTATAGAATGAATTTAACATAACTTGAACTGCCTTAAATGAAAAGACCCCCCCCACAACAGATTTGTTATATCTGTCAGATTGTGACACATTATTTGATGAGAAAAATTGATATTTCTAAAAAAATGGCTACTTTACTGAATATGAAAACAAATTTATTAATTAGGCATTTTATTAGGTTACAATGAAAATGATAGGAAGCTTGAAACTAGTTCTGTACTCTTAACATCAGATACATTTTATAGATACACTTTAGACTCACTATTCAATAGAAAAAATTGTACTTTTGCAAAGGAATTCTTAAAATGCTAAGCACCTGGAAGGGATGTAAGTTAGGGTGGAATCCAAACCCCTAATCTGATGAAAGGTGGGGGAGAGGTTAGACTGGGTAGAGGTGCCCCTCTGTAGAGCTCAAAACAGCTCAGCTGCCTTCTACCTGCAGAGTCATGCTAGTGTCACTCCACTACAGCAAAGGATTGTGTTACACCTGCTAAGTACCATTGGTGAGATTCCCACCATCACTAGTCCACAGAAAATCCCAAAATGGGGCATTCAAGATGTCTAGAAGGAAGAACTGAGCTGGCTTTACTGCTGGATCCTGAGCTGGCCTCACTGCTGTCATTTATTGGCATCAGCTTCTGGGCCCAGTTGCTATGTCTGCTGCAGGCTGCTATAGCGTGGAGCAGCGTTTTGCCTGTTCCCAACTTCTATCACAGCAATGGATGTGGTGGTGGTTATGCTGCTCTGTCAAGCCACACTGAATGTGGGACCACTGACAGGAAATGACAGAAATTCTCCATCTCAGTCTATTTTACACTTTAAATATCAATTTCCTGCAACTGCTGAATGGCAATCTCTTCAGTTACATTGGTTAGTATCTGTTTATGCCCCATCAGCTTTGAGTACTTCAGTATCTCCTAAATTGTTAGAGGGACTTATTGGATCCTTTCAGAAAGCTAAACTGTCACTGTTGTTTATAAATTCTTAATGGTTCTTTGCAAAGTAGAAGTTCAGGAACTAAGAGATGTGTGGGATCATACAGCCTAAACAATTAAAAATTGTTTTCAATCTATACAGAATGTTTCCTTGATATGAAATTGAGGCTGATACAGCCAAAAGTAACATTTCAAGTAAATTGGGCCCTACAGTGTTGCATAGGAAGGCACTGTTTAATACAGATAGATGTTGGATATGTAATGCTGAAAATGCCTCATTGAGGCATATCAAGTGGGCTGGTCCAGTGATATATTCCTTTTGTCCTGAAGTTGTCTGTATCAGTTTTGTATTGGGGAAATCCTTGATATTTGTGGATATTTATGTACTTTTAAATTATATTCCTGTAGCATGGGGATTGATGGCAAGACAACAAAAGTGGACTTTGCGAGCCCTTATTGTCATTAAAAGACTTAGACTACATTTATTCACCATACATTTATTCCACTAATTTATTCCCACTACTGCCAGGGATGTGCATACAAGACAGGCATCTGCGCAATGTGTGGGAAGAAAGTGTTGGACACGAAAAACTACAAGCAAACTTCAGTTTAATTATATACTATGAGCTTTTTATTTACTAGCTTTGACTTTAAAAACAGTTGTTGACCATTACCAACATTGGAAAAATTATAAAAGATGAAAGACTCCTTCAGAATTTGCATGGACTTTTAGTTGTATTGTATTAGCTCTGATTTTAAACCTGGATAAATGGTCTAATTCATGCTCATGTAAGAGACTCTGGTGTACTGGTAACTTGATAAGGTCACAATCACCATTGGGATTTTTGATCTAGTGATATAAAGAGTGATCTGCTAGTGGCACTTAATGGTATAAATATAAAAATGTTAAATTTCAGCTCATTAGTGTTCTTTGTTTTGAACTTTCAAAATCTGAGGAAAACTCAAAAGACAGCAAATGAACTTTTTTGTTCATCCCACAATTACTCTGCTACATCAAGAATTAGAAGTTGCATTGGAGGATGTTGAGTCTACCAGCAGAGGGACTGATGAAATAAAATTGGCATAAAATGTTTTTTTTTAATCCAAGTTTATATGTAACTGTATAAAATAACGCACAGCTTGCGACACACCAGGCCAGCTATCAGGAGTTCTGGAAGTTTCCCGGTTATGACTTTTTATAATACTTCTTGTGTTCTTTTTTTTCTTGTACACCGCTTAGAGATATTTTTATATATTAAGCGGTATAGAAATAGTATAAATAAATAATAAATAAATATTATTCTTCCCCCCAAAACATCCTGGGAAGTATAGTTTGGTATGGGTGCTGAAAGCTGTTAGGAGACCCCTATTCTTCTCATAGAGGTACAATTCCCAGAATTCTCGGGGATGAGGCACTGACTGTTAAACCACTAACTATTACGCCACTCTTGCAACTGGAGCTCTGTGAGGGGAGCAGAGGTCTCCTAACAACTCTCAGCATCCTTCACAGACTACGCTTCCCAGTATTCTTTGGGGGAAGCCATGACTCTTTAAAGTGGCATAATAGTGGAATAAATGTATGGTGTGAATGTGTCCTTATACTTTGAGCCTGGAAGGATAAATACCCACACAGTATCACGTAATGGTCTGAGGACCTCACTGTCCTAACTACATTTGAACATAATTCAAAAAGACATCAATTCCACATGGATACCTATTTGGACATTTGGAGGGCTTATATTAACTTATATGTTTAATTTAAGATGGATGTACTGATGGTTATTGCATCCATAATGTGAGCTGATGGTGGATTATTATTATTATTATTATTCATATATTACTTCTTTTTTCTTATTTTTCTTTAGTAATTCTTCCTTTTCCATCTTTGTTAAATTTGCAAATAAAAACATTAATAAAAAAGAAGCCATACTACTGCCCAGCTGGGGAAAGGATTGCTCTCTTAACCCCCTACTGCTACTGTATATCAAAATATGTGATTTGTGAAAAATATTTGTGATTTATTGAGAATAACTGGTGAAATATCTACACATAGGACTGTACCCAAAAGTGGTTTAGTGCTAGTAGAACGCAAGTCCACTCCTGCAAGGTGAGGTGCCCAATAGTTGCCATTCTTTTTTACCTACTGCAGCCCCTTGTCCCTCCAAGAAGCTATTCTTGAGGTTTGGGGATCCTCCGCAACAGCACAGGACATGGGTGAGAGAGCTATAATGGGTAGAAAGGGTTGGCAAGAGTCAGGTGCCCAGCTATATGCAATTTCCATTAAGCCTCCTTTGGACAGGACCCCCAGATAATTAATCACATTCACAGCAAAGGTGCATCACTCCTGAGATGTATAAACTGCATTATTTAAGCCTATCACATCGGAAAAGCCATTACAGGGTACCAACATGGTAGAAATTCTATCCATGATGGGATATATGCTAAAACAAGCACACATATTTCCATAATATTAAAACTGACACTAATCTTCAAAACATGAAGAGGACAGCCTTAGAAAAATGGCGGTGCAGAGGGGGGGAATTACAATTGGTAAAAAATACAGTGATATTCATTATTGTTTAATTTTGTTTTTCCAATACTGCTGCAAAATATTATTATTGCAATCCAGCTGCCTTGTACTCATGTATAAATCTCACTGGGACTTCAGCTAAAAGCAGGATTGCAGCCAAAAGTGCTGACCCCCAGCCCACTCTGGTCAGCAGCAAAACTCCCAGTGACATTATTACTTGGGAATTGCACCTGCATGCAGTGGTTAATCAAAAATATTCTAGATAGCAAAGTAGATTCTAAGACAGACTTTAATTGTCTCTAAACTGCAATGTGAGATCATTTGTCTAAATCCCAAGGAAGAGTTTTTTTGAGACTCAACCTATAGGTTTCATACATCTTCTTGTCTGTATACAAACCTTCTTCCATACTTTATATAAATGATTAGTAACTTCACCAGCAGCCTTAATTTAGAAAAGAACACAAAACAACACAAAACAATTCTTCAGTAAAAATGAAAACAAATCTGTGCTGTGCTGTATATTCTTAGCATTTTTCTTTTAACAGTCTAATAATATAAATATTACAGAGCCAGTTATTGCAAGACTGAGATACTATTGTGTCTTACTGAACTTTCACCTACCTAAATGAGACATTTCCTTCAGTTAGAATAAATTCAGTGCCTCATCTCTTCTCTTTGCAGCCACAATAAAACATTGTGTGTATTTTTTGCTTGTGGATTAAAAATTTGGATTTCCTACACTGAGACTCAGAATCTTTCTTTTCTCTCCTGAAGTCCAGAAACAGATCAGTTCCACATAATATCAAGAGGTTTGGGACTTCTTAATTTGGCCTGCAACAGAACAACTTGACTGCGGTTGCACAACACATAGGTTTAGTAGCTTTGGGGCTGCTGTTGTAAAGCAGAATTAAGTTTTTTTTCTATTGAGTACTTTTATTTGTTTATTTAACTATTTATAAGCTGCACTTTACATTGAGTACATCAAGGTGGCTTACACATACAAAGGCATAATAAAATTTAAAAACAATTAAAACATCATTGAAAACAACAATAAAAACATCGATAATACTGTATTAGTTGGGGGGAAATCATGTTAAAAGGCTTGCCTAAATTGTTCAGTTTTCAAGACACACCTGAGAGAAGGGATGGTTATGTTGTTCTAGTTGAAAAAGAAAAGCTGGCTTCTCAAAGCATGTTATTAAGAAAGACAGGCTATTTATGTTTCATTTTGTGTAACAGAGGCTTTAGATAGCTCTATTGTTTATAAGTTTTTCAAGACTGTCTTGATAAAATATTACTGTGCCTGACCTTTTCACTTGGGTGTGATGTCTATTTGCAATCTCCTACTAAATTGGGTTGGAGAATTGCCTGTGCAACACATGATTCCTCATGCTTCTTGCACTTTTCAACTACCCACTTTCATTTGCTTCTAACAAGTGGGTAGGCTTCAGGATAATGCTGTCAATTGGCACAATCCACTAGGAAGGGTTCTTGCACAAACTCCATTGAAATGGATGGGGGATGCTACACAAGAAGAAAATACTCTTACCCACCTCACATTCATTCCAATGGGATTTGTACAGCATAAGTCGATGGTGCCCAAAATGTGTTCATTGTCCCTTTTTTGCCTTTGAATATATAAAATCTTGCTGTCTATACTGTCTGGCTCACAGCATGAACACAGTAGTACCAAACTGGTTACCTTGTCTGTTCCTTCCTCCTTGAGGCTAATAATGTCCAAATCAAAATCCTTTCTTAAGCCGTCTGTTTTGTTGAAAGTAATTCGTCCTGTCAAACCATCCCAACGAGCCTAGAGAAAGAGACATAAAGAGAAAGATTAGTTTAATGTTTAGCCTCAACTTTTCAAACCCATCAAAAATAATTGCATCATAATCTCTCTTTCCTGGTAGAATTACTTTTGAAAACAGTCCAAACAAAACAATCTTCTTTGGTTGATTTTATGTTTTTATTTTGCTCAGTGCTAATGCTATATAATAATAGTGATATAATAATGACAGAGAACTATATGTGCACAGGACTTGGGGAGAACCCCCATGGTAGATTATTCATTCAAACATTCAAACAAAAAACTTGATTCATAGAGTTGCAAGGAGTTTTGAGCTGTCATTTATTGTACTGTCAACCCAACCTTTGCAACCAACCTGACTGGGTCAGGACTGCTAAAATGAACAAAGAAAGATGCCATCTGTAACAGCCATTGACACAATTTATAACAAGAAGAAACAATTTATAACAACAAGAAGGAATTTATAACTGTTAACCACATTTGGTTGGGACACGTGTACAGTATCTAATGGCAACTGCACAGTACTTCTCTGCTTTCAGGGAATAAGCCCATCTGGAACATGAATGACTGGAAATTTGGTGGAAACAGTGTACTAAGGAATTTGTTTTTCACTGTGACCCCTGGCTCTATTCCAGAAGACAAGCTACTGCCTGTCTGGTAAAACTGGCCCAAACTCAACACATTTTAACCAAAACACAAGGGAGCCAAGTGTGAGTAATTGGGATAGTCTACTCAGGAGAGCAGAGTGCCCATGTAAGGTACCAAAGAGTGCAAGGAGTCGAGACCAGAGCTTTTTCAGAAATTACATTTTATTGAGGATTAAACTGGAGGCAGATACCTGTACTGAGCTCTGGCATAAATATTGCCCTTGGTATAGGGGAGGGCAAATGGGAGAGAGTTGTGAAAAATGAATGCCATGAGGAGTTGTAAAAAGGGGGTAGAGGGGAACCTAGGAGTGGAGTTTTGTGGAGAACTGATTTTGTTTATTTAAACCAATTCTGCCCCAACTTTCCAACAAACGTGGCCTTCAGGGTGACTTACCCGCGCCCCCCCACGCTATAAAAACAATTACAAACTCAATAAACAAATTAGATAGCA
Organism: Rhineura floridana; assembly: GCF_030035675.1. Classification (NCBI taxonomy): domain Eukaryota; kingdom Metazoa; phylum Chordata; class Lepidosauria; order Squamata; family Rhineuridae; genus Rhineura; species Rhineura floridana. The sequence goes on along the minus strand of NC_084484.1, from coordinate 104,303,686 downwards.
CTTAAAGCAATTAAAACAATTCAACACTGATTAACCAAAGAAGTCAAAGAATAATATAAGATCTAAGATTTAAACCAGCAAAACAGCAACATAAAGAGCAGTAAAAATCACTAACAATCAAACCTCAAGTAAACAAGTCAAACTTGGTGCCTAAAACCACAAAGAAGATGCCAGGCAAATATACCCAAGGAGGGAGTTCCATAAATGGAGTGCAATCACACCCCTTCTCTGTTCTCTGCTTGCACAGCACACTAACAAAAGTGGTAGCATGGCACATATTTAATAGGTTTCTTTTTTCTTTAACTGGAGTAGTGGCATAAAATCCACAACCAACATTTTTGCAGCCTTCTGTTTCCACACCAGTAGTTCCCACTTACATTAATACTCCTAATTCCTAACCAGGTGCAGTAAGCAACGTAGCACAGGCCGAGAGGCAGAAGGGTGAGGCACAGGGAGCTCAGTGCAGTGGGGGCACAGTGGCGGAGCCAGTCTGCATTGAGCTCCCCCCCCTCCACCTCTCAGGAACTGACAGCGATGCTCAGCTCTGGGAAGGCAGGCCTGCCTGACCGGCTGACAGTTATTGTCCCTTCGACTCACTTACTATGAATAATTGCATCACTGCACCCCTTACCATATGGTCCCGGAATGGGTTACAACAATAACGTGCAATTATAAGACAAACAAAAGTTACAACCATAAAATAAAAAATAAAAAAATTGGGTGCTACACAGTTCCACTAGCATGAGGACTTTTAGCTGTGCAATGGAACTTCCTCTCCCTCTCCTCCCTGTGCATGCCCTATGCACCCCCTAAATCTGTTCCATGGGTTCCCCAGCTCTCCAGAGCAGATTTACCAGGTGTGCAGGGTGTGCATGGGGAGAGGAGAAGGATAGCAAGTTTCACTGTGCAACCAAAAGTCCCTGCACTAGTGTAACGGTGTACTGTAGTTGGACACCACCCAATTAAAAACAGTTCAATATATTAAACAATTAAAAACGATTCCATATATAAAAACAGTTAAAAATACTTCCAGTACAGATGCAAACATTACCAAACACTTCCTGCATCCAAATTGGCCTTAAGCTAGTTCCTAGTAAATTCCGCTGTATGCTAGAATAAAAAATCAAATAGATTTTCAAGCACAGCAGGTCTTTATCATCTTTATTTAGCTGCTCCTTGTTGAAATGGTTTAAAAATGTCAGAAAGGCTGATGAAATAATAGTGCTACCTCATCAGTGTCTGCTTTACAGTTCTAAAATTACAAGTTCTTCTAGCTATATATTTTTTTTTTCTTCATGAGATGTATTGTATATGGCCATCTACAATGAGCCTAGTTGGTGTACACAAAAGTGACAGATGTGTGATTAAGTTTCCCTTTTCTTGTTTATCTGGACTCTAGGACTGAATCTACTGAAATGAATACTATCATGTACACAGCAATATCATCATCACATGGCAGCTAAAACTTCTATGTTACGTTTGCAGTTTGTCTTCAGTGCTAAGGAAAATAGGGTGGTATTTTTAAGAGATCTGTAGTGATTTAAGACTCACAGAATAGGCTCTTCAAAAGTGTAAATGGTGGCTAGCATACAAACTCCCACTGAAAAGCTATTCTTCTGATGATTCAGGTGAGAACTATCCATTTTCAGTTAACTGGACATTTGTCACTTGGGTCTCAGAAAATATCCACAAATTTCCCAGTGACTTATAATAATAATAATAATAATTTAATTTTTAGGCCGCCTATCTGGCCGAAGCCACTCTAGGCGGCGTACATATTAAATTCAATAAAATACAAAATACAGTAAATACAATAAAAACAATAAAATACAAATAATCATCAGTGACAGAATAGCAGCAATTGTAATACATAGCAGCGGGGATTGAGTATATAATTAGCCCATCCCGATAGTCTCAAAGGCCTGACCAAACAGCCAAGTTTTTAATGCTCGGCGGAAGGTATCCAGGGAAGGGGCATGTCGAAGATCGAATGGGAGGGAATTCCAGAGAGTGGGGGCCGCCACCGAAAAAGCCCTCTCTCTAGTCCCCACCAACCTAACTACTTTTGTTGGTGGGATTGAGAGAAGGCCCTGCATGGCGGATCTTGTCTGGCGGCATAGTTGATGACGCTGGAGGGGCTCCTTCAGATAAACCGGGCCGAAACCAACACCTTGAATTGGGCCCGGAAAACTACTTGAAGCCAGTGTAGATTAAATAATACTGGTGTAATATGATCACGGCAACAGCTGTTTGTAAGTAAATGAGGTGCCGCATTCTGTACCAGTTGAAGTTTCCGGACCGTTTTCAAGGGTAACCCCACGTAGAGCGCATTGCAGTAGTCTAATCGAGAGGTGACCAGGGCATGTACTACCAGTGGGAGCTGATGAACAGGGAGGTAGGGTTGCAGCCTGCGTATGAGGTGTAGTTGGTACCAGGCTGCCCAGCTCACTGCCGAAATCTGAGCCTCTATGGACAGCCTGGAATCAAGAACAATTCCCAGGCTGCGGACCTGGTCCTTCAGGGGCAATTGTACCCCATTAAACCTCAGGTCAACAGAACCCAGCCTACCCCTGTCTCCCACAACCAGTACCTCGGTCTTGTCAGGATTTAGCTTCAGCCTATTCCTTCCCATCCATCCACTCACGGATTCCAGGCACTTGGACCTGGTCTCCACAGCCAACTCTGGTGAAGACTTAAACGTGAGATAGAGCTGTGTGTCATCCGCATATTGGTGACACCGCAGCCCAAATCTCCTGATGATAGATCCCAGAGGCTTCATGTAGATGTTAAATAGCATGGGAGAGAGGATAGAACCCTGTGGCACTCCACAAGTGAGGGGCCAAGGGTCTGAAACCTCATCTCCCAATGCTACCTGTTGGTGCCTGTCAGAGAGAAAGGAACGGAACCACTGTAAAACAGTGCCTCCAATTCCCAGTCCTTCCAGGCGATCCATCAGGATACCGTGGTCAACGGTATCAAAAGCCGCTGAAAGATCTAGGAGGACAAGAAAGGTGAATTCTCCCCTATCTAATACCCTCCTCATATCATCCACCAGAGCGACCAAGGCTGTTTCAGTTCCATATCCAGTCCTGAAACCCGATTGGTATGGATCCAGATAATCCATTTCATCCAAGTGTGCTGACAATTGGTTAGCCACCACTCGCTCAATGATCTTGCCCAAAAATGGTAAATTCGAAACAGGGCGGAAGTTGTTCAGAACTTGGGGATCCAAGGAGGACTTCTTTAAGATAGGTTTTATAATTGCCTCCTTGAGGGCCAGTGGCATCACACCCTCCACTAAGGATGCGTTTACTACCGCCCTAATCCCTTCGCCCAGTTTCTCCTTGCAATTCACAAGGAGCCATGATGGGCATGGATCAATCAGACAAGTGGTAGGCTTCACAGATGAAAGCACCTTGTCCACTTCCTCAGAAGGGAGAGGCCGAAACCGATCCCACTGGACCGGATTGCAAATGGTCAACTCTGGTTCATTCACTGCATCCACGGCGTACGGAATCGAGCTCCTTAGGTGTTCAATTTTATCAGCAAAGTGTTTTGCCAATTTGTCACAGGAGGTCTTAGAATGTTCCAGGGGTACCTGAGCAACTGGACTGACCAGGCTTCGGACCACCTGGAACAACCTCCTGGGACAACACTCTGCGGATGCAATAGAGGCAGCAAAGAAATCCTTCTTTGCTGCCTTCACTGCCACCTGGTAGGCAGCTACTGCTGCTCTGACCTGTGTCCAAGCACCTTCGGAGCGAGATTTCCGCCACTGGCGTTCTAGTCGTCTCACCTCCCGCCTCAGATTGCGCAACCGTGGTGTATACCATGGCGCTATTTGAGTTCTGTTCAGGGGGAGAGGACGTTTCGGGGCAACTCGGTCCAATGCCCTGGTGATCCCCTCATTCCACTCCATCACCAGGGTTTCGACCGAGCGACCTTCAGCAGGTTCCAATTCCCCAAGCGCAGTCAGGAATCCATCAGGATCCATCAAGCACCTGGGGCGGACCATTCTAATAGGTCCTTTGCCCCTGCGGAGGGTGTGTGGCAACGAGAAATCTATATTCACCAGATAGTGATCTGACCATGACACAGGGGTATAAGAAATAGCCCCCACTTTCAGAACACTTCCCTCCTCTCCCAGGACAAATACAAGGTCGAGAGCATGACCGGCTACGTGGGTGGGCTCAGTATTATTAAGGTGCAGTTCCCAGGAAGCCATGGTTTCCAGGAAATCCCGAGGGGCTCCAACGAGAGTGGTCTCAGCATGCACGTTGAAGTCCCCGAGAATTAATAGCTCTGGGGACAACACTCGTACATCCGAGATCACCTCGAGCACCTCGGCCAGGGAGTCTGCTGTGTTGCGGGGCGGGCGGTACACAAGCAGAATCCCTAAACTGCCCTTCGGGCCCAACCTCCAATACATGCAATCAACAAACTTGGTCCTCGGGAGGGGAGGTCTGGTAAAAACCAAAGATTCCCAATAGATGACTGCCACTCCCCCTCCCCGCCTTCCCACCCTCGGCTGCTGGGCGCAGCGGAAACCCGGCGGACACATGGCCTCAAGAATGGGGGCTGAGGCCTCGTCCAGCCAAGTTTCCGTAACGCACACCAGGTCTGCGCATTCATCCAAAATCATATCATGGATGATAGATCTTTTTGTGACACAGACCTGGCATTACACAACAACAGTCGAAGGTCGGTAGGAATCCTGCGTCTCCCAGTTGTCTTCTGGATTTGGGCAGACCTGGAACAAGGGATGGATATTATACATCTATCTCTTGTTCCTCTAGACTGACATGGTCTGCCCCCAGCATCAACCCAGCGTCTGCCGCCCAATCTTGATATAGCTTGGCCCCCCTCCCTCTCTGTCATAACCCCCCCGGATCTACACATGCCCCTAACCCTGTCCGCTTAATGGACAGGCCACACACCCTAAACAATATACAAAACGGAGGCCTACCTCCGTAATACACGCTGACAACAATCAGCTAATCCCTCAATTAATGGGAGGGTACATCCAACTGCAACAACACTACTAAAATATAAGAGTTATAACCGCTACACCTTAATACATTCCCACATACAATTCTTGTCACACACATCTCACATTCCACACCTTACACACACCATACACACACACACTCATCCAAATTAAATCAACACAACAACCACAGTCCGAGACTGTGCACGTAAATAAAAATAAAATAAGAATAATAAAAATATAAATACAAAAAACTGATATACACAATATACACATACCCACTCATCCAAATCAAACCAACATAACAAACATAGTCCCGCACTCTGTGCGCGTAGGCGCCAACTCTGGATCTCTCTCCTTCTCACGAAAAACGCTACCTCCGAAGGATCCAGATGGCGATGATAACAGAAAAGAACGTCTTTTCAATAGGGATTAAAAACCCTCCTCCATAGCAAGCCTCGTCTGCAGGAGGTGCTGTCCTTCACAACGTTCTCCTGCCGCCGCCGTCGCCGCCAGCCGGGCCGTAATGACAGCCTGGTCTCCTCCAGCGATGCTCTCACCACCGCCAGGCCAGGATGTCTCCTCCAGCGATGCTCTCACCACCGCCAGGCCAGGATGTCTCCGGCAGGACCCCATACTCAGCCACTCCATGCGGCGCTCTCTCGCCGCCGCCACTCCACGCCAGCTGCCCCGAGCAGCGCCCAGAGCCTAACCAGCCTATCAGCTCTCCTGTTGGGCTATAAGACTTACACTTTTTAACTCACACCCTCCATAAGCAGTACAGTGTTTGCACATTTGTATTTACAAGATATAATAATTCAACCTATCAAATGGATTGCTCCAAAATAATTGCGTTAAAGGTTGTATCCTTCCTTACTTGAGCAGAAACCTCAGTCACATCTTAATTTAGATTAATTTTTCATTGTGAACGGGACATTATGTCTCGAGGGCCTATGTTCAGCTACCTTTAGGGAAAAAGTCAGTCTAGGAAAAGTGTATACACCATCCCTATTATGCTTCAAGAGTGGGATGAGGGTTTATTTAGTTGTGAATATTCCGAGCCAGCAGCAAAGGCATACAGTGTATGTACTTTCAGGAAAATATTTTTCCTAATTTCTTAGGTTACAAAGGGTGCCTGAATATGCTGAGAAAGGATGTCTCAAGTCACAATTAGAAGGAATGCTGTGCCAGAGAAACTAGCAAACGATGTCCAACTGGTGGTGGTTGATCTATGATGATGATGAATATTCCTATACTACCTTTCACATCAGTCACAAGGTAGTGAACAGCAACTTTAAAAATGTAGCATCAACATATTAAAATTACAATATATAAAATACAGCTGAAACACAGGAGATCCCCCAAACTATGGCCTCACTTGTTCAAAAAGAGTGTAACCCCATCTAGAGCAGGCCACATACCAATCAGCCAGTCAGAGGACCCACCCACCAACACATCTTAGTCTTGTGTAAGCTTCAGTTCATTATAGCAACAAAGCACTGATTCAACACATCCACTGCCTCACCTGCAGAAGATGACAAGGAGAAATAATACTCAGCGGCGTCACTAGCGGGAGTGCGGGGGCCTGCGGACCTCTGGTGCATGCTCTCTCAGGGGCATGGACGAGGTGGCTGGGCTCGAGGCCAGCCACCCCGTCCATGCCCCTGGGAGGGCACGTGCCGGAGTGGCACCCAGCCGGAGAAGGCCTGGGAATGCCGGCACGCCTCCCTTGCCCTGCCGACTCTGCTCCCGCGCTTGCCCGCCAGCCCGCCCGCCTGCCTCCGAGGAGTTGGAGCAGCCTTGCCGGGCAACGGTGCGGGGCAGGGCGGCTATGGGTGTCACCCCCCTCATGGTGACACCCAGGTGTGGGCTGCACCCTCCACACCCCGGTAGTGACGCCCCTGATAATACTGATGACAACACTCTAAAACTCCATATGACTCCACTCAGTGATTTCATGTAGATATTAAAACAACATGGAGGGACAGAACTGGCCCCTGTGGGACTCCATACTGAAGAATCCAAATGCTTCCCAGGAATCATCTTCTGGAACTAGCCATCCAAGCAGGAATGGAAGCACCACAATATGGTGGTCTCAACACACAACTCAGTCAGCCCACAAAGATACCATGGTTGATGGTATTGAAAGCCACTGAAAGATCAAGGATTGCTCCCAAGACCATCAAGGACAAGCATTTCCACCTACCTTGCCCCACCCCTCTGTCGTGACCCTTATAAGGGGGAGCTGCAAACTGAGAGGTATTGCTGCAGGGATGAGATTGTACTGGAACCATCAAGGAGCAAGCTTTTCCAGTTGCCTTGCCCCCCTCACCCCGCTCTTTTTGACATCTTTCTGAAGACAGCCCCTTACCAGGAAGATGAATGTATTTGGCTTTTAGCTGTTGTTGCTTTTTAAAAAATGTTAAGATTTTTGTAAATGGTATAGTTCTTTTCTTACTTGTATTTTGTATTTGTGTGTATTTTTTGTGAGCCACCTTGGGGGTCTTTTTGGCCAAAAAGTGGCACAGAAATAAACCATAACATAACAACATAGCAGAGTCACACTCCCCGTCTCTCTCCCAACACAGGTCACAGGTGTGTATTTGTGTGTATGTGTAGGTATGTGTGTGTATTTCAAGACAAATCGAGGTGTGTCAGTATTTTAGGCTCAATGAAGGAAGGGAAATGGAAGAACGTCAGTTACATGCTTCTAAAATTTAATTAACTGATAGAAATGAAGCAGAGTTTTCCACACTCCATGAAACTATATGACCACTTAGTTCTGCAGGAAGAGTTCATATTTTTATTTGAAAGCTTATAAAATGTTTTAATATTTCTACTTCATGTAAAATGTTACAAGGTATATTATAAAAGTTTAGGAGTGTTCATCCAATGTGGCAGTTAAATTCCAATACACCATCCCCACTAAGTTATCTTTCCAATTCAAGGACAATGGAGCAATCTCTTCTTCCATCCCACGTCCCCTCTTTCTTTTTCCCTAGTCCATCTCCCCCTTTTTCGCATGTGCTTGTCTCCCTCTCTTACCTATCTGCTTTTCATACACATTTCTCCCTCCTAGGCCAATCTCTCACCCAGAGCTTGGAAGATTACTTTTAAAAAGTAATAAATTACAGTTACAGTTACATGGCCCCCAAAAAGTAGTAATTACCGTTACAATTACAATTGCTCTGAAAGTAACTGATTACTTTACTTTTTCTCAAAAGTAATCACTACAGTTACATTTCAGTTACTTTTTACAAAAAAACACCTACAAGGTGCTGGCCTTGGCTGCTGCCTAAAACAACATTAAAAATAAACACACACATACAGAGGTAGTAGAATAATTCTTTTTATCCATGATAGTAATGGTGGTCTCTCCTCTGGTAAGGGAGATGGGGAGGGAGACAGAGGCCACTACTCAGATCTTTGCACGTCAAACCAAGTGCAACCCCCCCACTCAGCCAGCAAGCATAATCTCTCTCACTTAACCACCTCCCGGACCCTGCCCTGCCACCAACTAAGGGACATTAACCCAAGCAAACATTTTCCCCTGAGATGACATGATTTACTAGAAAAGACGATAATGCTGGGAAAAACAAGGGAGTAGAAAAAGAGAAAGATCAAAAAAGAGATGGATTGATTCCATAAAGGAAGCCACAGACCTGAACTTACAAGATCTGAACAGGGTGGTTCATGACAGATGCTCTTGGAGGTCACTGATTCATAGGGTCGCCATAAGTCAGAATCGACTTGAAGGCACATAACACTTAAGAGCAGAATATGTACAATACAACCAAGACATAGTTTGGTATGATCAGCACAGAAACACTTCTTCATTTTGTTACTTTTAAAATTACATCTAAGAGCAAATAGTGTGTGTTTGGGATGGGGTTTATAGCAAGATTTATAATATATTATTTTGATTTTGTAGAATATTTTGATTTATAATTCATTTAACTTTGAAATAGCATTATTTCATTATAGTTTCTTATTGTTATTAAAATCTCAAAATTTCCAGAAGTACATAATGGGGTCTGAGAAAGCCTTCATTTTATCACTTGGGGAAATAATTTATTTTGATGAGGTTTTTGTTGCAGATATGTTAAAGAATATTCATATTTTGATATTCTTCTGCTGAATACTGATGATTTTGTTTCCTTGGCAAACAGAGATGGATGGATCAGTCTCTTTCCAGTCTGCATCAATGTTGCATGTTCTCATTCATAGTCCATTCTGTCCTATTTCCACATTGATCCATGCAAAAATCCATATTTGAATTTGTATTTACCCACATATTTAAATATGTATTTTATCTCAGTGTATGCATTCAAGCATTTTTTATCCTAAAATGCTTTTTTTAAAGTTACACATTTTGGTATGGTTTTTTAACTTTGAGTTATACTACAAAATCCAGAGGGAAAAAAACCCAAATAACTATTTCCAATACATGCTTAGTGCAGGGGTCCCCTACCTGGTACCCATGAGCACCTTAATGCCCCTGAAAGCCTTTGTTGGTGCCCCTAGAGGGAACCATAATCCCCAGGCTCCTTGCTTTCATTTTTTTTAAAGTAAGTTTCTAGCATTTTTAGAACATGAGACAGTGTTCAGATAAGATTCTTCTCTGTTTTTGTGAGAAATCAGCCCGCTTTACAATGTTTTACTTCCCCCCCCAACCCTGCAGGTGCCCATGTATTTGTGGGAGAGAGATGCACTTGGGAGAGGTAGAGATGAATGTATGTGCTCTGTGTGTGAGAGAGGGTGAGAGTATATGTATGTGTGGTCTAAGAGGAAGAGATGCACTTGGGCTGAGAGGGATATGTGAACTCTCTCGTATGTGCGTGTGCGTGAGAGAGGGCGACAGGATGAGCGGGGGTGGTAGGATGAGCAGAGGGGGCAGGCAAGCAGGCTGAGGAGCGGCAGGATGAGCAGGGCAAGCAGGCCAGAAAGGGTAACACACACACACCATGAGAGAATGTGTTGCAAAGCACTTGGATTAATTTCCCCTTCTGCAAGTTTATGCTGGTATTATTTCATCTACACAGCATGCTGCCAGTGCAAGACTGGAACACTTATCTCACTGCCTTAGACAGAAATCATTTATGGCACTGACAGTGGTATCTGCACTAGAAAACAATTATGTTTCTGTGTTTATACAATTAGCTCCAGTCCAAACCTGTCCCATCTTTACTGTGTAGTATGTGTGTTTAGGATTGTAGACTAGGAGCATATAATGACACAGGCTCTTTCCTAGAAAAAGGTTCCTACCACAGTAAGTGTGTTGGTGCCTTTAGTACCACAAAAATCTTTGTTGATTTTATTAGAGCTGCGTCATCCTATGATCATGTAGAATAAACACGTTATTTTTGAGGGGCTGTGATAGAAAAAGACATTTTTCAAAATTAATGACAAAAAGCATTCATCCAGCAAATAATCTCTATTGATATTCCTATTAGATGAAGTAAGGACAGAACTGTGAAGAATGGAGATGGGTTTGAGGTTGACAATTCTGTCATATTTATATATATATCTGTATGTGTGTATATTTAGAAAGGGAAGAGGTACCAGAGATCATATCGCAAACATACATTGGATAATGGAACGGACCAAGGAATTTCAGAAGAAAATCACCCTGTGCTTTATAGATTACAGCAAAGCCTTTGACTGTGTAGATCATGAAAAACTATGGAATGCTTTAAAAGAAATGGGGGTGCCACAGCATCTGATTGTCCTGATGTGCAACCTATACTCTGCACAAGAGGCTACTGTAAGGATAGAATATGGAGAAACTGATTTGTTCCCCATCGGAAAGTGTGTAAGACAGGGGTGTATTTTATCACCCTATTTCTTTAATCTATACGCAGAACATATCATACGGAAAGCAGGATTGGATCAAGAAGAAGGAGGTGTAAAAATTGGAGGGAGAAATATCAATAATTTAAGATATGCAGACAATACCATACTACTAGCAGAAACCAGTAATGATTTGAAACGAATGCTGATGAAAGTCAAAGAGGAAAGCACAAAAGCAGGACTACAGCTGAATGTCAAAAAGACTAAAGTAATGACAACAGAAGATTTGTGCAACTTTACAGTTGACAATGAGGACATTGAACTTGTCAAGGATTATCAGTACCTTTGGCACAGTCATTAACCAAAATGGAGACAACAGTCAAGAAATCAAAAGAAGACTAGGACTGGGGAGGGCAGCTGTGAAAGAACTAGAAAAGGTCCTCAAATGCAAAGATGTATCACTGAACACTAAAGTCAGGATCATTCAGACCAAGGTATTTCCGATCTCTATGTATGGATGTGAAAGTTGGACAGTGAAAAAAGCAGATAAGAGAAAAATCAACGCATTTGAAATGTGGTATTGGAGGAGAGCTTTGCGGATTACATGGACTGCAAAAAAGACCAATAATTGGGTGTTAGAACAAATCAAACCAGAACTATCTCTAGAAGCTAAAATGATGAAACTGAGGTTATCATACTTTGGACACATAATGAGAAGACATGATTCATTAGGAAAGATAATAATGCTTGGAAAAACAGAAGGAAATAGAAAGAGAGGAAGGCCAAACAAGAGATGGATTGATTCCATAAAGGAAGCCACAGACCTGAACTTACAAGATCTGAACAGAGTGGTTCATGACAGATGCTCTTGGAGGACACTGATTTATAGGGTCGCCATAAGTCGTAGTTGACTTGGAGGCACATAACAACAACAATGTGTGTATATACACACAGCTTTTTTTGTTTGCTAAAAATTAGGTGCCGATATTTACACCTTGGTAAAAGTGCTACAGGTGTCAGCACCAAAAAAAAAGGGAGGGAAAAGAGACGACAGTACTGCATAATAGTACCATTACAAAAAAGATTACAAACAAACCTCATATATATGAATGACACTCGCTTTTAACATTTCACCGAGATACCTCTTCATTTATTCTTATGTTTTTATTTATTGCCTAGATTTAATGTTGCATTTTATGGCTTGTATTTTCTTTTTAATATGATCTAATCACCCGTGGCCAAAACTTTTTTTAAAAGACAGCATATACATTTTATAATAAAATAAAATATTTTAAAATAAGCATTCCTTATTTTGGTCTTTTATGTCTTCCCAGCACAAGTCAGCATCCTAAAAACATCCCTTATCTCAGAATACCGTTAGGCAGGACAGCTCAGATTTCAGGAGGGGGAAAGGAAAGAGCTGACCATATCCATTTTTAACACTACCAGTAGAGGTGGGCTTATGCACTGTACTCCTTGGGAGGAGTGGGCAGAGAAACACTTTCATGCAGCAACTCCTACAAGGCCACTATAGTTTAAATCAAAGATTTCACCATTTCACTCGCACGTGTGTGTTTGGCAACTGCGTGGAAGAGCGAATATTTTGATCATCTGTGTCTTATTTCTTATGTTTGGTCTATCGTACTCATCAGTACACCTTCTGCAGGCTTCTTGCTTGAGACTCTCTCTCGGTGGGCAGTGGGGCGGGCCCTTGGGGAGAGCAAAGGATTGGCTGACATCCAGACCACGGCAGTAAGAGTCGTGGTAACCAGGAGAGAAAAAAGGGGAAAAAAAAGAATAACGAGGCCCGTTGCCCTCGTTGAGGACGCTCTGCTGTTGTTGAGGTAAAGGGAGGTTTTGCTTCCAGCAGTCATAGCCGCCTCAGTCAGTTCACTCCTGAAGAAAAGGAGGAGGGAGGAGTGGCGGCAACTGCTTAGGAAGTCACCACCACCTCCGCACCTGTCTCTGAATGGCCCGCAGCTGACCACACAGAGATACCGAGGGAGAGAGGAGCAGGGCAATGACGAGGAGGGTGAGTGGATGTTGCCGGCGGCAAGCACCCAGCTCATTCCCCCTCCTTCCATCCTCTCTCCTTCCTCAGTCAGCTACCTCAGGGGAGTGTCCACGCTGCCGCAGTAGTGGGATCAGTGCGGCGAAAGAGGAGGAACAAGAGTATCAGGCCGGGAAGCTGCGGGCGGAGCTGTGACCTGTTTCACAGAGAGAGAGACAGGCACGCTCGCACTCTCCCGCTCTCTCACACACACGCACCTTTCTTAAGTTGTGGCTGGCATAGCTGCTGCGAGCTTCTTTACCTTCCCATCACGGTGGTTGTTTAGGGGTGCAGGAATAAAAGGAAATCTCTGCAGGAGGGGCTGGTGATGTGGAGGAGAGCTAGTAGCATAGTGAGCAGAGGAGGCAGCAGGGCAAGGGGGAGCAGGGGCAGCGGGCCGCAAAGGGTAACACATACTCACCTCCATTCTGCTGCTGCTGCTGCTGCTGCCTTCCTCCTCTTCTTCCTTGTCCTCCAGCATGGTCTGGCTCTCCCCTTCCTCCCTCGTGCCGAGGGAAGAGCCACACTGCGCAGAAGCATAGTGCGAGGCATATGTCTTTTGTCCACCAATCACAGGAGGAGAAGACTCCCCCTCCTCCCCCCTCCTAAGTAACGTCCAATAGTAACGTCGGAAACGTTCCCGTTGCTGCTAAAAAGTAAGGAAATGACTAGTCGTTCTGTTACTAAGAAAATGTAATGAAGTTACCCATTCGTTACTTAAAATAGTAATAAATTACAAGTAACTTGTTATTTATAACGAGTTACTTCCAAGCTCTGCTCTCACCCATGACCATTACCTGTTTCTCTTGCTCATCTTTCCCCATGCTCATCCCTGATCCACACACTGACTCCACCCTCTTTTCTCTGCCACATATCTATTACTGGCAAACCTTCACCACTACAAGGGAAATAGAACTGAAATTAGTGATAGTGCTTGGAGACATAATTGACACCCACCTCAGAATACTGGAACCTTCACCTCATCCTAGAATCATAAAATAGTAGAGTTGGAAGGGGCCTATAAGGCCATTGAGTCCAACCCCAAGCTCTATATAAGAATCCAACTTAAAGAATAAGTTGGCACCTTCTTTTGGAAGTAATTCAAATCTTCCCAATTTAACCAAATGTTAAGAACTAAATTAAATTGGCAATGTGCTAGATATTTAACATGAAAGCCCTTTTATGCTTGCTTTTTAATTTATTACTAATCATGAATGTTCAGGATAGAGCAACGTATACATTCCAATAAAATAAAAGAAGCTCAAAATCACAACACATATTGAAACCCCCAATGCAATGGTTGTGCAAATATATTTCAGAGTGGTATAACTTCTAAATCAGTTGATGACCCAGTGGGACTGCCTGACCAGGTATTGTGTAATCTAACATTGTGTCTGAGAGCTGGGATTATACAGCCACGAGAGTGGCTGTATACTACAGCTAGCACGGATTTTTTGCATTCCATCATGCTAAACTGAAAATACCCCCCATGCCCTTCTGCTGCTTCCCATAAGCTCATTTCAAAACAAAACCTTACAAAACTTATAGTCCTGAGCTCAGAAATACTTGCATAACAACCCTCTAAGTTTTCATGGTGTTACACAACACATTCAGAGAGAATCTAGAGTTCAAAGTGTAAAACCAGAGGAAAAAAATTCAGACCCTGTTGGACTTTTTTCTGTCAGTGGTCTCATAATTTGTTGAAATTAATTAAAAATCAGCCATGTTCACGGATTACCTGCAGTCCTGTTACTGACCTTGCCCCATACTCTGACCTTCATCTTCTGCAGTTTAAAAGTTAAAAACAATGCATGGCAGATTTTTAATTAATTTAAGAAATTTAACATTGGAGTCTATTATAGCACAGGCATGCTCAGTAAAAACCAACTGTCAGTGTTCTAAAAGCCAGACTAACAGCTGATTGGCTTGGTTAATCAGGGGGCCACACCCATGCCAGACATTTTTTCTACTTTAAACAGTCATGGCTTCCCCCAAATAATCCAGGAAAATGTAGTTTGTGAAGAGTGCTAAGAGTTGTTAGGAGACTCCTAGTCCCGTGACAGAGCTCCAGCGGCCAGTGTGGTGTAACAGTCAGACCCTCTTCTGGGGATTATAGCTCTATGAGGGAACGAGGGCATCTCCTAACAACTCTCAGCACCCTTCACAAAATGTCTGGTATGGATGTGACCAGTGACAACTTTGGTTTAAATTTGGGTGGGAGACTACATATGCCTGCTATAGAATAAAAAGGTGGGGGAAACCCTGAAAAAATAATGATAGTGTTAACAAAGTTTTCCTTTTGGAAAGGAAAGGGACTTTCCCTCTGCCCAGTGCCCACCCACCCAATCTCCTCTCCCCTGCTCCTCCTTTTCCCCTTCTTCTCCCCTCCTCCTTCCTCCCTACCCCTATCCTTCCTCCCCTTCCGGCCCCTTCCCCCTCCTCCCCCAGGTTAGTTTCACCTATCCTGAGCATGTGTTTCAGCTATCCCAGGCATGATTGCAAGGAAGTAAATACCATTGAACTCAATAAGCATGCAAATTATCAATACATTCTCAGCAGACTTGCACAGGATCCCATTTCTTACCTCCCAGATTAAAAAGCAGAGAAATTCAGTAATGGGCGAAAAACCCTTGCTGTTTAAGAATGTACCTATAGCCAACAAATATTTCTGTTAAACTTGCAACCAGGACCACATCTCCAAAGATGAATTACATTTTTGCATGTTTGTTGGTGTTCTTCTTGCTTTGCTTCTTTCCTGTGTTGTTACTGTTTCTACAGAGAATCTAACCTAGAACATTATATTTCTCTCATTATTCAGCCTAGAAATCTGTATCAAATTTATTTTTATTAATTTCAAAGCTTTATTGATCAGTCATATGATGGTGAAGACATCCTTTTGCATTTTAAAGTTTTAATTTTAATTAAATTTTAATTCTCCCAAGCTACACACAAGTGGATTGGACTGTGAAAAATCAACCCAAATTGTGTTTGCATTTTGACAACTTTGTAGGGCAGTCCAATATCTCAGAGAGGACATCAGGATTCCTGCTCCACTGGTGCATTCCCTATAGCTGCCCAATTTCCCTGCTTTTTAAAGTTTGATAGAAATATCTGTTGGCTATAGGTACATGCTTAAAACCTCAAAGGTTTTTGGCCTGTTAGTGAATACATATTATGTTTGCCATGATCATGTCACTAAAATGGCACCTTCATGATGATTTCCCCCTCTTCATGCTATTTACAAGTGCTTAGCACACATGGTAAGCATCCCTTCCATGTTCCATATCAATAGCAGACAGATGGCGTAGAATAATAGCTTCCTCTCATTAGAAACCGACATTATTCAATAGCTGCCAATGACAGTTACACAACCTGGAGACAATCACAGTAGAACTGGTTGCATTGACTATGCAATGAATTCTTTACCCCAGGAGATTATTTTTGTTTGAGTAGCCCAATCCAGCTGCAGGGACTGTGAATGCAAACCTTTGCTCAGATAATTGTCAATAGCCTTGGTAGTTGCTTAGAAGAGGGAGCATAAAACTTCAATTTAGTTCCTCCCACTCTGCTATCTTCCTTTAGAAAGTGACTGTCATCAATTATTGGACCAAGGTTATGCATTCAGAAGCTGGCACCACACAAGCATGTAAATGAAGCATTACTGCAGAGCTGAAGAAATGTGCAGAAGATGAGAACATTCTATGGTCAAACTTGTTGCGATAAACATAATTTATCTATAGGTGCAATTTTTGAAAGATAAATTGTCACTGCAATAACATCTGAAATCTATATTAACCTTAATAAAAACAGATTGAATATGAATGTGCATCAATCTCAAATTCATGCAAATGCAATTTTCGCTGAAAAGCTCCATCATTGTACCATTGAGATCACTGTTTCACTTTCTTTAAATTTATTAGACATACATCATCGAGAATCAATATTACACCTTAGTTTCTAGCCAACAATAATCATTAGATCAATCATAAGTTTTTAGCTCCAACTGTAACCAATCAGAGTAGTTGGCCATTCTGGGGAAACTTTCCCACACTGATCTACTCTAATTGTTTTAAATTTTTTAATTGTGTTTTAAATTGTTTTTAAAAGATGTGTTTTTAAATTTGTATATTTGTTTTAATGTTTTTAGTTACTGTAAACCGCCCAGAGAGCTTCAGCTATGGGGCGGTATACAAGTACAATAAATAAATAAATAAATAGATGCAAATCAACCTGACCCAACAGAGACCACAACCGCATCATACATTTAAAGCACTATTATACCACTTAGTCATGGTTTCTCTCACAGAAACCTGGGAACTGTATTTTAATTAGGGTGCTTAGAGTTGTTAGGAGAATCCTATTCCCCTCACTGAGTTACAATTCCCACAGTTCCCTTGGAAGAGGGATTGACTGTTAAACCACTCTAGGAACTGTAGCTCTGATTACTGGTCTAACTCATTTTAAGGCAGTTTCCTAAAGAACTCTTTGTCCTTTGTCTTTCTCATTAGTTTCAGTTGTCACCACCACCCCACCACATTTTCCTCAAATTGCCTTCCTTTTGTTTTACATTACTTCTACACCTGCTTTCTCCTTCTTCAGCAACAGCACATGTCTCCTTATGGTTGCTCAGTTTATGCACCACAATCCATAGCTGTAGAATCTCTCTCTTAATGCAACTACCCTTTCATTTTCCATCCCTGTAAGTTATGCCAATGATTATCATATATTAGCCAATGGAATGTAATTATGCATGGGGTGAGGGATGTATACCTATAAATATCTGCACATTGCACCACCCCGCTGCCAGAACTTTGCCAGATGAGCTGGGCTACACACTGCTGAAAAGCAAGCGGAAAACAGCCATACATTTTTCTGGAGAAAACATAAAGAATGTACATGAGCACGCAACAAGATTATACTAGTGCTCAGGGGGACACTTTGTTCAATTCATAGGAGTGACAAAGAACCCAGGCAGCCCAAAATGGCATTTGCCCACCTCTTCGTTTTTTTAAAAATATTATTCATTAAAATTACAGTATTGGCTATTGTTACAAAAACAAAATTCTATTTAGCATTTTTCCATAGCTACTTTTCCAATAAATAATAAAACATTATTAAAACAATGAGACTAATAAAGCTGCATTAATTGTCTGTTGTCTCCCAGACCTTCTATGAATAATTTCCACCAACTTATCCATTTCACATTTTTAACGGTCATTCCTGGACACATTGCTACTGTTTTTCCAGTGTCTAGCCTAGACTGCTTTAGCAGCAATCAATACATTTGCATTCAAAGATTATGGAATGTTTGATATATCAAGCTCAATTAAAGTCTAGATTAAAAAATGTTTAGTGTAGGAAGTTTTAAAAGTTTTCTTTTCCATCCGCCAAATCGCTCAACATTCCTCATAGACTACAATTCTGTGAGCCATTGACTACTGTATCTTGTCCTGTCATAAATACATGAAGGAAAATAAGCTGACCTTGAATCCTGGCAAGACAGATGCACTATGGGTGAATGGTTCTTGGGTCCATGAAATTGGTCAACTGCCTACCCTGGGCATGTATTATCAGATGTACCTAGTGAGACAACTATGACCATTTCTGGACAGGGAGAGCTTGGCCACAGCAGTTTGGGCATTGGTGACTTTAAGACTGGATTACTACAATGCACTCTATGTAGAGCTTCCCATGCACTTGACCTGGAAACTGCAATTAGTGCAGAATGCTGCAGCCAGATTGCTGACAGGAGTGAGACCTCGTCAGCATATAACACCTCTGCTCAGAGATCTGCACTTGTTGCCAATTTGTTACCGGGCCAAATTCAAGTTGTCAGTAGTGGTACATAAAGCCCTTAATAGCTTGGGACTACTTTACTTGCAGGACTGTCTTACCCCATATGTGTCCACTCAAGTACGCTGATCTGCGGAACAGGCTCTGTTACAGGTGCCACATAATACTCATTCCATACTTGTATGGAATCATTCTTTTAGTGTGGCAGCACTTACTCTTTGGAAATCCTTGTCTATTGACATCAGGCAAGTGTCTTTGCTGTATTGCTTTTGGCGTTGACTTAAAACCTTTTTGTTTAGGCATAACAGACATATAGATGTTGATCTATTTTAATATTTTTAGTTAGTAGCTGTTTTAATTGTTCTAAATATGTTTTTAATTACTTGTTTTTAACCGTTCTATAGATAATGTTAATGTTTTTTGTAAACCGCTTAGAGGTCTTTGTATTCAAGCAGTATATAAATTTAGTTAAATAAATAAAATAAAAATAAATTTCTTGGATACATATATATATATATAACCCTGGAAAGTCATCTAATTCTGTGAACCTGGCATACAGCCTGATCCACAACTCAGTTGTGTGTCATTGTACTTGGATTTAAGCTGGTTAAGTTTCTCAAGACAATTAACAGTCATTTCCTCTCTTCGAGAAATTCTAGGAACTGAATTTCTGTGAGTGATAGTTGAGAAATCTCAGCACTATAAGCAAACTACAGTTCCCAAGATGACAGTTAAACTAGTATGAAAATGATAGAATTTTGAAGTGTAGATGTGCCCTCATTGAAGTCTACAGACCTTTACTGATCTGACTGTTGATTTTTTCCAAGTTGCAGTTTTCTCTTTTCATTTAGTTTAGCGCACTGCACACTAATAAACAGTATACTGTAGATATCTCACTTCTTTGGTTTTCTATTATTCTTCATCTGCTTACTTTACAATTACTGTAATGATTATAAGACATCACATTTTGCCAGTTAGAATGTGCACGTCACTGCATAATTTAACATGCTTTTCATGCTAATATTTCATAACAAATTATAAAGCTCTCTAGATTTATTGAGTTCTACTAATGATTATGCAAAACTGACTGTTATTTTTCTATAATCACTGTGATTTGAAAATTCTTCAAATCATCATCAAATGTTAATTTTAACAAATTAAGTTTCCATCTTCAGTTAAATCCATATATTTTATACTGCATAGTTACAATGTTAAATCCATATTTAATGTACTATTTAACTAATGTTTTTGGAGTTGGGGAATTCAATATATATTGGTGAAAAGTAACAAATATATTCAGAATACTTTTTCTGTATGAAACTGATGTCGGTAATTTCCCAGTTGGTTTTGATTGTATTGTGTGTATCTTCAAAACTTTTTCTGTAAACCAGTGTGAGTTTATTTTCTAAAGGAAATTGAGGTTTTAATTTTAAACAAAGAAACATACTCACCAAAGTAACATAAAACAGAAAGATTAATTTTGTATTGAAAAAACCTGGGAAAAGATAAGATCTTAATGTCAGAAAGCAATCAGCTATTCACTAGGAAAACCTCTCTAGAGACAGCATTCCACAGCTAGGATGCCAATGCTATGACGGCCTTCACTGTATACATAGGCAGCCAGGTTGGGCCCCGGCCAAGGTCCCATGGGTCCCCTGAGGGGCCCCTCCTTAGGGTGGGTGGGTAGCGCTCCCTTCCGCAATCCGCGGCAGCATCAGCTGAGAGAGAGCTCTCAGGCACCCCCTACTGCCACGCAGGCCCGCGACGCCTGCCTGCATGCCCCACCTACCTCTCCCTTGGCGTAAATGCTGGTTGCACTGCAGGCGCAAGCCTGTCATAAACAAAGATGGTGGCTGAGGTTTCCCTAAGGGGCTGATGCCCCTGCCACCATGTTGGTTGATGGCAGGGATGTGCATGCATAGCACACATGCGTGCCATCAACCAAGATGGTAGTGGAGGCATCCACACCTTAGGAAAGTCTTGGCCACCATCTTGGCTGATGGCAGTCATACATGCACAGTGCAGGCAGCATTCACCAAGGGTAAGGTAGGTAGGTGGGGCATGCGTGTGTGCATCGAGGCCTGGGGCAGGCTGGTGCCCAAGGGCCCTCGTATGCTTGGCACCAGCCCTGATACATATATATGAAAAGTATTCACAACATGAAAAATAGGTGTATGTAGACCAAACAGATGGTTGAGAATTCTGAAGAATCCCTCATAGGCTGGCAGAGAAAGTTCAAGGAGACTAATAGAAGCAATGTCTCTTTTTGTCCATCTATTTTTTATTATTTTTCTTAGTATTAGCAGCTAGTTTTCACAAAGATGAAAAGGTTAAGGATCAGGGTCAATTAGCTGCTAAGATAAGAAAAAAGATAGCTCTACAGTCCCCTCTAGCTTCTTTGTAAGAGCCTTTAGTATTCTCAATACTTTTCTCATGACGGGTAAGCATATCTTGCATTTATCTCTTTTTCTGGATCATGTAGCCAGACGATGGTGTTCTTTTGCTTTGGGTTTTTAAAAATAGTTTTTCTTCCTGTAAATCAGGGGTGGTTAACCGATGGCCCACCAGACTAGAATACAACTCCCATCATCCCAGACTATTGGCCATACTTGTTGGGACTGATAGGAGTCCAACTACCTTTAGAAGATCACAGGTTAGACACCTTGCAGATAAAGAATTACATATTTATTCATTTATGTATTGGAATATTTATAATCTGCACTTTCATAAAAGTATATCAAGGCATATTCAATATATAATACACAATAAAATCAGTAAACATCCACAAAACATAATTAAAAACATCAATAAAATATCAGAAAATACTGGTTGGTTAAAAAGATAAATTCATATCGTGAAGGCCTGTCTAAACAACACAGTTTTCAGAAGACATGTAAAAAAAGGCATGGATGGTTCCTGCCAAACCTTTACTGGTAGGGAGTTCCACAGGGCAGGGCCTGCCACACTGCAGGTTTGGTCCCTAGTAAAGGCCAAACGAGCCTCAGGGGTGTAGGAAACCACCAGAGGATCTCAGTGATCAAGGTGGAGTATAAGGGATCTGATAGTCCTTAACAGTATGACTGCTATCTGAGGAATTAAATTTAATTTGATTTAGTTATATTTATCAAACTGTTTTCAGTTCTCCCTATACCCCACAACTTTGAAGAAAAATATGTACTTTATTTTGCAAAAGAATTACCTCTGTTTCTCTCTCTCTGGCAGGGCATATAGACTCATCTGCAAACAGTTCCATAAGGAGACAAAGGATTAAACTGTCATTTAGATATCAAGTGACATCATTTAGCTATCTAAATGACAGTTATTTAGATATTTAGATATCAAATGACATCATAGTGACAGGAACTTCTGGAAAGGATTTCCATGACTGATTGTGACTGAATGCTGATCCTAGACAATGCACTGTATATAATATCCACCCACATAAAATCTAGTTTATGCTCCACTTAGGTAACTTTAAACCAATAAGGAATTTCAGAAGAGTTCAGGAAGCTTCTATTTCTCCTGCAAATATCTGAATGTTCCCTACCCTCATAAGTTATATTCAGGGTTTGTGTAATGTAAAATTATTGGTATTTCTGTTACAATATTGACCATTTGTGCATCCTTGGATAATGCAGGACATTCTGACTTTGTTCAAAGTACATGGCAAGTTGTTGTATCCAAAGCACAGTAATTTTTCAAAAATCGAGGGACAGGAATACAATTCCAAAAACCCACTTTAAGACTTTTAGTACTGAGGGACTGTAGGTTCTAGACAGGACTGGCCCACATAAGAATAATGAGTCAATTGTCTCAGGTGGCAGGGGGTGTGGTGTGGTGAGTTAGAGCCTGCGGTGCCCCTTTCACTTGCCTCACCTGCCCCTCCTCTCCCCATTTCCCTTACTTTTAATCTTTTGCCATTGCTAATGCAGTGGCAGCACATCTTCTCTCTTGCCTTGCTATCTGAGAAAGGAAAGAAGACTCATCCTCAGAGTGAGGAGTTCTAGCTGACATGGTGTGGGAGAGTGACGGCATCATCACTGCTTTTCCAGGGTGACTAGACATTCTCTTTTATCTTATTTTTATCTAATTTTAAAATTATTGAAAAGTTTAAAGTATCTTTAAGTAATTTTAACAAAGTAAAGGTCTAGCTATCCTGGAAAAGCAGTGGCATCACAAGCACTCTCCTGGGCCTCCTTTCCTAGAAAATGCCTCACTCTAAGATCCCTTTTCTTCCTCTGAGCCAGGCAGAGAGGAGGGGGTGGCATGCTGTCACTGTGTTTGTGGTGGCAAAACATTTAAGAGAAGGGGGTAGAGGAGAGGAGGGGCAGCAGGACAGGAGGGGCAGCAGGACAGGAGGGGCAGCAGGACAGGAGGGATGGCAGCACCTCAAGTTTGGACCCCATGTCTTGCACCAGCTCTCATTCTAAGGATCAGGACTCCAATGTTACAGCAGTTGAATCATATGAGGTCTCCAGAACACAGCCTTGTCCTGATTTTTTGGATGAGTTTCAGTTGGTGCAGCTCGAGGATGTTGACAAAGTGCTTGGACAGGTGCGTGCAACCACTTCTGTGTTGGATCCTTGCCCCTCTTGGCTAATAAAAGCTAGCAGGGATGGAACTGCCGGCTGGGCCAAGGAAGTGATTAACGCCTCATTGCGAGAGGGAGTGGTCCCTAACTGCCTGAAAGAGGCGGTAGTGAGACCACTTCTGAAGAAATCTTCCCTGGACCCAGTAATTGTCAATAACTATAGGCCGGTAGCAAATGTTCCATTTCTGGGCAAGGTCCTAGAACGAGTGGTTGAGGACCAGCGCCAGACACTCTTGGATGAAACTGATTATCTGGATCCATTTCAATCGGGTTTCAGGCCTGGTTTTGGCACGGAGACAACCTTGGTCGCCCTGTATGATGACCTTTGCCGGGAGAGAGACAGGGGGAGTGTAATTCTGTTGATTCTCCTTGATCTTTCAGCGGCTTTTGATACCATCGACCATGGTATCCTTCTGGGGAGGCTCGCTGAGCTGGGAGTTGGAGGTACTGCGTTGCAGTGGTTTTCCTCCTACTTGGCGGGTCATTTCCAGAAGGTAGTGCTTGGGGAGCATTGCTCGACACCCTGGATCCTCCAGTATGGAGTTCCGCAGGGGTCAGTTCTGTCCCCCATGCTCTTTAACATCTACATGAAGCCGCTGGGTGCAGTCATCAGGAGTTTTGGAGTGTGTTGTCACCAGTATGCTGATGACATGCAGCTCTACTTCTCCTTTTCATCTTTTTCAGGTGAGGCTGTCAATGTGCTTAACCGACGCCTGGCTGCGACAATGGACTGGATGAGAGCTAACAAACTGAGGCTCAATCCAGACAAGACTGAGATGCTGTTAGTGGGTGGTTCTTCTGACCAGATGGTGGATTCTCAACCTGTCCTGGATGGGGTTGCACTCCCCCTGAAGGAACAGGTTCATAGCTTCGGAGTACTTCTAGAACCTTCCCTGTCACTTGAGGCTCAAGTAGCCTCGGTGGCACGGAGTGCTTTCTACCAACTTCGGTTGGTGGCCCAGCTATGCCCCTATCTGGACAGGGACAACCTTGCTTCAGTTGTCCACGCTCTGGTAACCTCTAGACTAGATTACTGCAATGCTCTCTACGTGGGGCTGCCTTTGAAGATGGTTCGGAAACTGCAGCTTGTGCAAAATGCAGCGGCCAGATTGTTAACATGGACCAGGCGGTCCGAACATATAACACCGGTTCTGGCTTGCTTGCATTGGCTGCCTATATGTTTCCGGGCTCGATTCAAGGTGCTGGTTTTAACCTATAAAGCCTTACATGGCTTGGGACCACGATACTTGATGGAACGCCTCTCCCGATATGAACCTACCCGTACACTGCGCTCAACATCGAAGGCCCTTCTCCGGGTGCCTACTCAGAGGGAAGCCCGGAGGATGGTAACAAGAAAAAGGGCCTTCTCAGTGGTGGCCCCCGAATTATGGAACAATCTCCCTGATGAGGTACGCCTGGCACCAGCACTGTTGTCTTTTCGGCGCCAGGTTAAGACCTACCTCTTCTCCCAGGCATTTTAGCATTTTAGCATTTTAGTATTGTAGCATTTAGCATTTTAGTATTTTTAGTATTTCAGTATTTTAGTTAGTATAGGTCTTTTGGAAATTTAGTGTGTCATGTTTTAAATTGCTTAATGTGTGGTTTTAAATTGTATGTTGATATTTTGATGTTGTAAACCGCCCAGAGAGCTTTGGCTATGGGGCGGTATAAAAATTTAATAAATAAATAAAATATAAAAATAAAATGTATTCCATAATTAAATAAAATTATTCCATAATTTACAACAGGGAGGGAGAGATGTCAGTTTCTTCAGAGCAGTGACTACCTTGTTTTCCTGATCAAAATATCTCCTCCCAAATGCTGACTGCTGCACAAGGAAAAATCCACCTGCATTTTTCTGCCACTGGGCAAGCAGCAGCTAAGTATGCATGCAGATTTTGGAAGGGAAAAGGGCACCAACAGGAAGGACCCCAAAACTCTTTAGAAATTATCAGACCCTACACATGCATTTCAGTTGTGTTTTTCAAGTGTCTTCGGATTGAATTACAGACCTCCCACATAAAGTGTAGTTGATCTTTGTGTTGTCATTCCATGGGTTTCAGAAACATGTCAGTGTTTGCTTGTTTGTACTTTATTGTGTTTTTCCTGCTTCCAGATTTTAGATCTTTTTGGCTTTGTGCTTAATTTTCTCTGACTGTAAGCTTCCCTGTTGATCTTGTTGCTTTTTAAAGGAATCTGTTGTTTGGATTGTTACTGTTTTTAAGGCTTCATTAGCTACTTTGAGAGGGAGTTGCCTGAAGTAGTGTGATATAAATCCTCTTAATAAATAAATCCATATGTACAAACTGCAGCAAAAGTAGGAAGGCACAGATAAGATTCCACACATCTATTGCACCCTTCAATTTGAAAGCCATTACTCTGTTGGAGAATAGTTGAGTATAGCAGTATGCTACAGTTATCAATCCATTATGGTAATTGTCATTTTTCTCTTTTGCTAAGTACAAAAAGCAAAAGAAAGAAAGATAAGAAGCTCAAGCCTTTTGAATCAGTTTTATATTCTACAAAATAAATTATCTGTGAAACTACCAGCAATTAGGTCAAATCTCTTGTGCCATGCAGAATCAAGCTGTACATGATAAATGTGAATTGTACAATAATGTCACACATTAGACCATGAATTACATTTGCTGAGAAGCTGTGTTGTTTTTTGGCATAATGAAGGCATTCTATCAAAACTGCTTAAGCAATGGCACAATCTAGATGGAAACTGTTCACAAACATTTTGATAAACTTTTCCATAATCATACAGTTATTGATATGATAAATACTGTGGGAAATTATGTGGAAGAATACTGGAATAATGTGGAAGAATAGTGAGGAATTACGCTTGGAATGTAAATCTGGGATAAGTTTATTGAAAGCATGTTGTGAAACATATCTTTGAATATGGAGTAGGATGGACTGAATTTTCTAAAAACAGATATAAGAGGTGCAGAATTTAAGAAGTTAGCTATGTTTGGACATGACAATCAGCTTTGATTTCTTGTGACAGGAACAAGCCAAAGCAAGCTTTGGGCTCACACACTCCCCTCTGGCATAGCTGCAAGAACAGAAGCTTTCATTTGCAATTATAATTAATCACTGTTTAGTGGTTAAGGTGTTGGACTATAACCTGGGAGACCAGGGTTCGAATCCCCACTCAGCCACGAAGCACACTGGGTGACCTTGGGCCAGTCACTGCCTCTCAGCCTCAGAGGAAGGCAATGGTAAACCCCCTCTGAATACAGCTTACCACGAGAGCCCTATTCATAGGGTCACCCATAAGTCGGAATCGACTTGAAGGCAGTCCATTTCCATTTCAGTGTTAGGTTCAAACCCTAAAGTGTAGTTAATCTGAAGCTTCATAAGCCATGGTTTGAAGTTAGCTTGTTTCAACAAACCACAGCACTTATCAGATCGGAACATACAGTTTTGCAATTCTTTTATTATAGTTATAGAATTTGTAAATTTGAAATAATCAAAATATTATGCAAATAGACTTTCAAGAACAAATGTTTAAAAATAGAAAAAAATAATATTTGCATTTAAAGACATACGTTCTTTAGTGCTAGCATCAAACGTTTTCATTGAAAATTATGATATTTTGTTTCCCCAAACTCTGCATATTCACCAGTGATTCAGGCTTGCAAAAACTGAAATTGTCCTCCATTGGCCAATGGAAAATTCACTTGGGACTTTAAAAGTTCAAATTCAAGGGGTTTTGTTTGTTTTTACGGACCCTTCAAATGTTATTTCAGGCTGAAGTTTGACAATGGTACCAGGAACCTTCATCAGTAAAGAGGGAACATGGATCAGAATATTCTGCTATTAGTGTTACATTGTGTGGTAGAGAGAGAGATCCTAGCACATTAAAAAAGCAGTAGAGAAAGCATTATTCTGGATTCCCGTTCCGCGCCCTGTACCTGCCAGGCTAAGGGGTGAGTTTGCGGCCGCAGCCGAAGCCTAGGCCGCCATCGTGGGGGATGTGTGTGTGCACGCAGTGCGCCGGCGCGTCTGCGTGACACACAATAGGAGGCGGGGCTGCTGAAGGCCATTTAAGGCCGCTCCGCCAGCCTCCCGCCCTCCTTTGAATTTTGGCGGCGAGGCTTTTGGCGCGGCAAGGCCTGCGGCGCGGTGAGGCCTTGCAGCGTCAGGCGAAGGATGCAGCTTGGCAGCCTTGCAACGGCGAGGCTCCGGCCAAGGGAGGCCTTACGACGGGGAGGTGTAACGGCGGCGGCAGCGGCGAGGCCTTCTGAGGGTGCGCGTGGCGCATTCAGCACACGTGGAGCTCTCTGGCGCATGTGGCTTCCCTTGTTTTTTCTTGGGCGGCGTTGAGGCGGTGAGCCCTTGGGAGGCCCTTCAGCGGTGGCAGGAATCCAGCGGCGGGGATTGGTGCTGCTAGTGTCAACGGCGGCGAGGCGCCTGGCTCGGCGGGGTTGAGGCTGCCAGCTCTTGGCTGTGGGAGGCCCTACAGCGATGGCAACAGCGGGGTGCGCCCCACAGCTCCCCGGCGGTGGCAAGGCCTGGAGACGGCGCGGTGGCAAGGCCTGGAGATGGCGGCAGATCCAAGGCATTACGGGCGGCTCAAGAGCACAGGCGAGGCGGCCTTTGGCTGCGTTCTTTCCTTGAGGGTTCCTCAAGGGGATCCCCATGGGGGTGGGTGGGAAAGATCATCAGCCCCTCACCCCACCACATAGTAGGGGAATTGGGTGCTGGGCAGCAGCTCCATCACACCCCCTATTTGGTCACTTGGTGGCCCAGGAGGCCTGGATTGTCTGGGGCTGGACAAGGGAGCCAATGGGTTGGTGACTGGGGGGTGCAGGATGAGAAGAGGGCACAGTCCAGCCAGGCTGTGAAGGTGCTGGGTCTCCCTTTAGTGCTTCCTCACGCTTACCACCTTTCCTTTCTGGAGGAGGCACTCCCCTGGCTTCTGCAATGGGGCATAGGCCGGGGGGGGTTAGCGGAAGGGAATAGACCCGGCTACACGCTTAATCCCAGGATGCCACCCAAAAAGGGCAAAGTGGGCCACAAGGGCAGGGCCCCCAGGGCGGAGGGTAGACGCCCACCCCCAGCTGCGGAGGAGTGAAACATAGCCAATGCACTTCATGTGTTTTATTGCTAGGATTATTCTACCATTTACAGGGGTCTCGGACCCTGGAGATGAAGGAGTGTAGCTCACTTGCTTTGCATGCCGAGGGTCCTCAGGTTCAGCCCTCAGCACCTCCAGTTAGGGCCAGGAGATACTTCTATGGGGGCCCCCTCGCCCACTACAGAAAGTGAAATAGGAATAGACTCCTTTTCTTGATACTGAAGAGCATTTTTAGTTTAAACCGAATGTTCCTTTTCATTTACCAATTACCTAGAGTGGTACTGGGCTATCTGACACTGGGGACATTCCAGAGGCAGCTGGACAGCCAGGGGTGGGGATGCTTTTATTAGGGATGTACTGAAACGGCATTCCACTTCCACACTGTCTTTGCAAACCAGGAAAATTTGGAGAAGGGGTTAGTCAATTAGGGAGAACTTGAAGATGAGAGGGGCAAAATTTACCTGTACCCTAGAAAGATGCTCTGTTATAACGTGGCAATATTCTGAGATATATTCTAAAAGATAATGGGGGTGATGTTTCATCCCAGAGCATTTGGGGAGAAACATATGGTGGCCATCAGTTGGAGGCCATTTGGATTGGATCAATGCAATGACATTACGAAGAGCAGAGGCTTTTTGGGGAGGGCAGGTGGCAGCTGGAAACAGAAAGGAGGCTGCAGGAGCCAGTAGGAATCCCAGTTAGTGCTGCAACCCCACCTCCAAAACTACCTCAACCCGCTAATGCAAAGGGAGCTCATCCCCTCTTTTCACTGTCAAGCTTCCCCTCCCCAAATACGTTCTTCAAAACCCAGGTAAGAATATACAAACCTTTCCATTAGTTAAGTCCTATAAACCTCAGTCCAGAGACCCATTTAACCTGTGATATTCTGAGTAGACATACTTAGGATTCTGCTGTATGGGTGCAATCATGTGCACCCTTCCGTGGGAAGAAGTAACAATACACTCAGTGGGATTTTCTCATAAGTAAGTACGCATAGAATTGGTCCAAGTCATATTTCTCTGAGTAAATTATTTAAACATAATGGAATTCTTTTCAGTAATCATGTACAGGCGGCACATTTGCTTGCATCTTCTCTTTAGCTAGTTTGCAAACTGGCTGTGGATGAGATGGCCACCTTTTTGCAGGCCACTAGTCCTGTGCTTTTTGGGAGTCGTTTGATCTGCAGACACTGGAGGATGACATTGCTCAGCTCCATGCCATCTAATAACTGCTGAATATGAACCCGCAATTGAAGTCACAACAACAAGCCAGAAGGATAGCAGAGGCTGCTCAAGGAAAGTGTCCATTTCCAGCTAAGCTCGAGGTGCTATGGACCTTGCTGGCAGACTGCCCAGTTTATGGGGAGACTCAATTTATGATGAGGTTTTTTCTTTATTAGGCAGTTCTTCTGGATCCTATACTGTGGCCCCCGGCTTGCCCTTATGGCCAGCAATCTTAAATCAATCTTAGGTACAGACGCACTGGTCCAGGGGACGATTGATAAAGACATACAGTTGGGCAGGGTTATTGGCCCCTTCCCATCATCCCCTACCTCTGCTCTCACAATGCCCCCCCATAGGGCCCAATGTGGCAGTGGGCGGAGTCTACCTGATTCATCATCCATCATACAAGTGGGGTCAGTCAGTAATGGCTTCATACCAGAGACTATGCACAGTGCACTACACTGCATTCCATATGGTGCGCGCCTGTGGCAGAGGTGCCTTAGGGGCAAGTGTGACAGCTAATCTGCCTGCATTGCCGGATGTTGAGTTTTGCCTTTTAGGTCAACTAGGCAGCAGAGCATTACCTGTGGGCTGCCGTATTCTTGTATGGAGCACTTCAGCTCCTTCTTGGAAGGGACAGTCAGGAGACGAGGGGGCTCAGAAGCAGTGGGGCACTATGTTCATGATTTACGGTTCACGGGTACGGCAGACTTTGGGTGCATGTTAGCACCTGATAGCACCATTTATGGCGTGGCTATGAACTGGGGGGTTCCTTTGGCAGCTGGGAAAATGGAGGATCCTGCCCTAGGGTTGACCTTCCAGGGTATTAAGATTGTCTCTTGGACCCAGGGCTGCAGGCTGCCCGAGAAAAGGGCTTGAAGCGTTGCAGATCAAGATCCTGGAGTTTTCAGGGGCTGGGAAAGTGTTGGCTTTCTGCCCTTCAGGTGTTGGGGGCCTTCGACGGTGGGGTTTATGGTGCCATAACAGGGATGTCACAGCCTTACCACAGCTTCAGGGTTTGTTTTGTTTTTGTTTTTTGGCTGCCTTATGCGCCAACCTGAGGCGTGCCCCCCCCTTTCCGACAGTGTGTCAATGGTGTTTTTAGTTAGAGGAGGGAACGACTCTGGGGAGCAGAACTGCTAGTCCCATACCACACACTGGGAGATGGGGGAGGGGAGTCAGATATGGCCATATGCCTCTCTGTTGCTCCAGGATGCTCACCAGATATCAGAGGGCAGGAGGGGATTTCTGGGAGTTAGGGGCCGGCAGGGGCTATGCAAAGTGTGGCCTATTCCTATGAATCACGCAGAGAAATTCATCATGGATGGTAGGAGTAAAGCCTGTCCATCAGAGTGTTGCAAGGTAGGCTGGCAGGGGGCCTTTGGGACCATTCAGATGGCTTGGGATATGTCATGTGCTGGCCGGCTGGCCCATGCACACCACCATACCCCTTATCCTCATCATCCGTGTTCACCTGACCCGCCAGGGATTGTTGTTCAGGGAGGTGCCCTGTGACCAGCAGTTGCGGGCAGTGGCCCTCACACTTAATTTTGGAGCCTTCCGGATGGAGGGCGGAAGTGTTTGGGTCCAGGTCAGACTTCCC
The DNA here is from genome assembly GCF_030035675.1 of Rhineura floridana. Classification (NCBI taxonomy): domain Eukaryota; kingdom Metazoa; phylum Chordata; class Lepidosauria; order Squamata; family Rhineuridae; genus Rhineura; species Rhineura floridana. Next base: position 104,272,560 of record NC_084484.1, on the reverse strand, counting down.
TACGAGCCATCCTGCTGTCCGAAGTTTGTTTCCAGGCAGACCAGGGGCACAAGAGGCACACCATTATTTTATCCTGCCCCGGGACTGGACACTTGTCCTGTGAGGGCGTCACAGTGTTTTTTGGCCTGTAGCTACAGGCCCGGTTGCCTGATACTCAGGGGGAGGGATCTTCCCTCATAAAGTTTTGGTCTAGCGTTGCAGAACCTGGCAGCAGACACATGGGGTTTTGGGGGACATGCTCCTATGGAATTGGGGCTGGGGAATTGCCTACCTGGGCAATTGGTTTGGTATATGCAGGTGTAGGCCGTCGGAAGGTGGAATTATGGGGCACCTGGAGTGCATTCACCCCTGGGTCGAGTCTGAAGGTCCAGGACCCAACTGTTCACGATTGTTTCTGTTTTTGGCAGGTTGCTGGATGGGGATGGAGCAGCCATGGCATGATCTTATAGGCTGGCCTTGGGGCCACAAATGCACATTGGTTCACGGCTGGGCCTCTGATGGTGGGCCATGGATTGGTGGCTGGGTCGACAGAGTATGCACTGGGATGGTCTCCTACCCATGTTGTTCCAGCAGGGTTGAGTGCAGAACGTCCCGCAGGTGGTGGTCATTCCCCTGGGTGGGAATGACCTTGGTTACTCAAGGGCAAGGCCCTCAGTGGCAGGCATGTGAGGACATGCGGTTGAGGCCATGATAGCCTCTGGTTGTCTGCCGTGGTCAGACATGGAGGGCAAGGCCCTCAGTGGCAGGCATGTGAGGACATGCGGTTGAGGCTACGATAGCCTCTGGTCATCTGCTGGAGGGCAAGGCCCTCAGTGGCAGGCATGTGAGGACATGCAGTTGTGAGGCAATGATGTCATCTTCTTGACGGACCTGCAGAGGGGTCTGCACAAGATTCTTATTGGGTGTGGGGTAAAGGGAGACTAAGCAGAGGCTTGTCCCCCTTTTGTGGCAAGGAAGTGCGGGGGAAAGGTTAAAAGGGAAAGGGCAGCTAGGTGACACCTTTAGGCACCTTTGGGGGTGATTGGCGGTCTGGAGGCCTGCAGCTCAGGGCTATACGGCCCGGGGGCAGAACACGGGCCGCCTTTGGGGCCAACGTGCCTCATCCGCTCGGAGTTTCAGGGCTCCGGGGGGCGGTGATGTGGGTTGGACCCCCTACACATCTTCAGGGTGTGGCCTGAGCTGGGGTCTGGCACAGGGCAGCCCTGGGCTCAGGCAAGGGTTTGGTTGCCCTATGGCTGCAAGCAGGCTTTGCCTGGATCATCAGAATGCTCCCGCACTTGATTTCCCCTCTGCAGGTTCATTATTCTAATTGATTCCGTTTAATAAAGTGGCCCATGATTTAACCCAATGAATGGTGTTTGTGTTTTATTTCGGCAATAGGCCGCAATCCAGAAAATGGTCCATACTTACCTCTTTTATCAGGTTGATATATCTGGGTCCAAAGCGCCATGGCTTATGTCTGTGACATTGCAGGGAGCTGACAGTCATTTGGGAGGCACGATGGGAAGCCACTGCTACCATGTAAACAGCATCATACATCAGAGCTGCTTCTGTCTGTGTGGTGAAAAAAATAGAAAACCCTTTCAAGACAACATGTTTAGTCCCATTCTCTTGTTCTTCCTTTATCCACTTCACAATATGAGCCCTATGTCTAGGGTTTGTAGCACTCTAGAAGATTATCTGATGATGTAACATCAATGCTGAATTTTATGCATTTGTTTTCTGGATGAGCAAAACTTCTTTGCATCAGGCCACCAGCAAGCAATTAGATATTTAAATGACAGAGCTTTGTTGAATCTGCAAGAAAGTCTGTACCAATGAGCATGGTCAAAGACTCACCCCTTTAATGACACACATTATTATTTATTATAAAACTTCAGTTATTCAAAACTAAATTGCATATTAAGATAAACATTGAAAATCACATTTACAATGTGATTTAATGGCATTTTGAACTAATGACAACTTTGTATAAACTGACTAATACATGTGTGTGTGTTCATGCATGTGCGTGTGCGTGTGTTATGTTAGTAAGACCATGGCTGTTTATATATATACTTCATTGACCTAAATAAACTTATAAATACTGGAGAGTTTTACAATCAGATGTGATCTGAATGTATTGATTAGTCTTAATATAGTACAGATCTACAATAATTCTTGACACACAAATTAGTATCTGCATAAAACCAATTGCTTTGTATGAAAACAAATTAAAAGTGTTCACTTACTGTGAACAGTTCTCTACATATAATCTTTCAAATCTAGGGCCCAGTTTTAGTCACAAACTGCAAAATGAGAGCCACTTTTAAACTGTTTACCCATACACGGCAATCATGAGAACCTAAGAAGAGTCCTGCCGGATCAGGCCAAAGGCCCACCTAATCCAACATCCTGTTCTCACAGCAGCCAATCAGATGTCTATGGGAAGCTTGCAAGCAGGACCTGAGTGCAATAGTGTTCTCCCCACTTGTGATTCCCAGCAACTAGTATTCAGAGGCATATTGCCTCTGACACTAAAGTAGACCAAAGTCATCATGGCTAGTAGCCACTGACAACTTTATCCTCCATGAATTTGTCTAATCCTCCATTAAAGCCATCCAAGTTGGTGGCCATCACTGTGTGTGGTGAAGGTGAATTCTATAGTGTAACTGTACACTTTGTGAAGAAGTACTTATTTTATCTGTATTGAATCCTTTAACATTTAGTTTCATTGAATGATTCTGGGTTCTCATATTATGAGAGAGAAATAAAAACTTTTCTGTATTCTCTTTCTCCATGCCATACATACTTTCATCTATATCTATCATGTTCTCCCCCTTACTAACCTTTTATTTTCTAAACTAAGAAGTCCCAAATCTTGTAACCATTCCTTATAAGTGAGTTGCTCCATCCCCTTGAGCATTTTGATTGCCCTTTTCTGAACCTTGTCTAGATCTGCAATATCCTTTTTGGGGTAAGGTGAACAGAACTGTACACAGTATTCCAAATGTTATTGTACCATGCATTTGTATAATGGCATTATGACACTCACAGTTGTATTTTCAATCCCTTTCCTAATGATCTCTAGCATGGATTTTGCCTTTTTCACAGCTATGACACACTGGATCAACGAGGGAGGAGAGAAATACTAGTTACCATTTTAGACCAGTTGAATATTTGCAGCCAGAGCTGTTGCTGTCATTCAGCAATGTGAAATGACCTGTTTGAGGTGGCCCATGAGATGAGGCAGGGGTGGCGGTGGTGATGTAGATGAAGATAGGAACTGATACCTGAATGGTGTAGGAAGACTTTCAAGTTTTACCCCTGCTGGGGTTGAGGGGAAAAGAAAAACATATGGGTTCTGCTTCAGGCAGGGGAGGGGTATAATTTAAGCTGTGCTTCAGGAAGCAAAGCGTCGCAGGCTGGCACTCTTTTCAGCACTATTGCAGGTGGACACTACCTTGTGAACAGCAAGATCCTGGGATGGCTTACTTCACACTGCACATGTACTACCAGTACATATACAGTGATGTGAAGGTTTCCACACAGCCCTCCTTACTTTTCACATGATTATGTCATCCTAGAAAAGCCCTACACAGACAATGACTAACTAAAATAGCACTTCCTGTACTTCTTGTCATGAGTGCTATCCTGAACCAAAATGGGGTTTATACAAAAGTGGTGCTGGGTTGACTACATCCTGGAAAAGCAGCCCATTAAGTTAAGCACACATTTCAGTTGGCATTAACCAGACTTGTAGGTAACATTGTCGCTTTTCCCCTCATCAACCCATCTATTGGGTTTCCTGAAACATGTATAAATAAATTCTTTTTCATTTCCTGCCAATATTGTAGACAGTGTTTTTTCACTTACGGTCATCATGCCATCCAGGAGACCAGTCTCTGGCTTGGGTGGTGCCTGTAACCGTTCCATTGACCATTTCTCAATAACTGATGCCACTTGCGGATTGTCAGTGTTGAGTAAGCGAAATCCAGTCATATTGACTCCGCTGTATCTGTAGGGTTCCAGGTCTAGTGCAAACAAATCCTATATCATCAAGGTTTTGTTTTTTGTAAAAAAAAATAAAGAGATTGTGTTAATGATAAAAGGAATCACCCTAAATTGAGTCACCCAAGTAGCCTATTTGTGCCAACCTTGAGTGGGAATAGGTTTTAAAGCCATTACGCATAATGCAAGTAGTAATCTTCTTCTAGCCCTGTTACCTGAGAAGCTGCAAGCATCCAACATGAAAAGTATATTCTCTGCTAAAAAGCTTGGGCTCCCTCCACCATCTATGGGGTTTACATCTTTCTATAGCTGAAATAATGTGGCTGAATATGAAACCAGTCCTCATCTTCATCAATTTCAACCAAAACTTAAGACAGTTTGAAAAAGTATTTTCCCCTTGACTCCAAGCTTACCAGAAATTACATTCATTATAAAATCTGAATAACTTTGAGCTGAGTAAGATTTATAAGATACCTCATATTTGATTCGTTGGAACATAAAACATTAGATGCTCACAACATTATTTTATAAGCAGTACCTGGTATTGATTTATATTATCCCAGTAATAATGGTACAGCTATCACAAATGAAAAGAAAGAAAAGCATGAAAAATTGGCTGGTCAATGTTAAGAATATTTTCCAGCCGTGGGAAAGAAAACTCACTGCAGTGTGATGAACAACACAGTTCTACTACTTATGAGCACCATATTTCTGTTGCCTTGCAAGTTTTGGTAACTTGCTGTCACTATGTCTGATATATGTGTCAAGCTGGTGAAGAAAGAGTTCTTCATGGATTAGAAGTTTGCAGAGCAGGAATATAATGGATGCTTTAAGTGATATTATGTTCGTGACACATTTCAAAACTATATGTCATGGACTAAAAAAGTGTGAGACATTTGTCAGGATTTGTTTCAAGAAAAAGTCTTGTTGATGCTGGTATTAACAGTCTTGTCAAGAAACATTATCAATCTCTGGCTGGATTTCAGTCACCCTGTTAAAACCACATAGTCTTTACAATACTGAAATTGCTTCTTTGAATTATAGGATTCAAAGCAAAACCTTGCTAGTCTTTCCTAGGGAAAGAAAATTTGCATGAGTTACAACATGTTTAATTCTCTGACATCTGTCTTGGCTCTAAGCAACTACAAAGCGGTTGACATGACTATACTAACGGTCTTGCAAGGAACGAAAAATTAGTTTCCCTTCTTCATACTGCAAATGTCTTGTACACATGAGCAACGTAGAGATTTTGAAAATGCTTCCTCTTAGGTATTTTATTTATTTTAATTTAAACATATATTTTACTCTAACCTTCATCATATAGCTATACCAGGGAGGAATAAAATCAAAGTTTTAAACCATAAAATGATGCACAATTACACAGTGGTGGCTCATGATGGGGTGCAGAGGCAGCGGCATCCTCCTAGCAGTGGCAGTGCTGCACTCACCAGGACAGGGATGAGGTGGGGCAAGGTCAAGGGAGCTCTGGAAGTGGCCCTGGAGCTCCCCTGACTTTACTGATTTGCCACACTGCCACCTCCTGTCTTCACAAGCCACTGCTGTGATTACAACTAAAACAACAGGAGAAACAGGAGAAGATAAAACACTACATCAGAATTAGAAGCACCAATAGCAGGTCCTAGTTCAGGCATCATAAGGATACATAAAAGCCTGCTGGAAAAAGTGGGTTTTAAGTTGACATCCAAAGGTTATTAGCATCAATGCCCATCGTATTTCAGAAGAGAAGGCTTTCCATAATTCGGGTGCCACTGCAGAATAGGCACGAGTTGCCACATAACAGTTCTACATAAAGCCAATTTACTTAAACAAAAATTATTCTAGGAGTATTTTTTTTGTTTTAGGTAAAAATGTAAATGTACTCCCTTCAAGTCGATTCCGACTTATGGCGACCCTATGAATAGGGTTTTCATGAGGCTGAGAGGCAGTGACTGGCCCAAGGTCACCCAGTGAGCTTCATGGCTATATGGGGATTCGAACCCTGCTCTCCTAGGTCGTAGTCCAACCCCTTAACCACTACACCACACTGGTTTTAGGACTGAGCAGCAAATATGATTTTAATGGCTTTGCTTGTCAAACATTTTGTCTTCAACAGCCATACACAAAAATATAACTCACAATCACAGCTTACACAGCCTACTTTTGTAAGGAACTGACCTTACTTTCATTTCGAAGTAGGTCTTCAAAATATGATCAACAAAATCACTGAATAACATGGGTCCCCAAAAGTCAATAACCAATGTATGCACACTAAAAATGTAAACATGCTTTTGCAGATGATCCAAAGAAGGCTACATTTAACAGCAATTAAGCTGAACCAAATGTTTACTTCAAGTGAACAAAACTTAGAAAAACATGGATCTTATATCACAAATCTTTCCATTAACACACAGCAGCCCTTAGTGAGCGAAATAAGATGTTCTAACCAAATAGATTCAAACTGTGGAATAGGCTAGATTTAGTCTTTTCCATTTCCTCCATCCCCAAACATTTCTTTAGATATTATTCTGAAGTATGGGTTTGCAGGCAAGAATTACCGTTTTTCCTATGCTGCATAGAGAGATGAGAGTGAGGCACAAATAGGGGTGGTGAATATGACAGATATACTACGCCACCTCCATTGCAAGATGGCTTTGCTAGTAACAGTAATATACTTAAGAAGCACTTTTCATCTATAATGGTGACACATAAAACACTGTGGATGAAGGTCTTTAGCTGCTACTGCTGTAATGGGTACAAATTTATCAAAATGTCTTACCAGCGTTGTAAAAAAGTAGTGATAGTATTCAGTCATCATTCCCATGGAGAGAATCTATTGAGAAAGAGAGGAGAGGGGGGGAGATAAGCCAGAGTGAGAAGCAGAACACAAATAACAAGCATTCTATATGAGAAATTATGAGCATATTTTTATGGCGGGTGCTTGTGTGGCTTATATTGCTGTATGTGCAATTGATGTGGTGCTGGGAGATAAGGGCCTATCTCTTCATATCTAGATTGTGGCTAAAATTACCTTGATACCGGTATGCTAATTTACAAAGAAAAAGAAAGGAAGTGGGAAAAGTGAGGTTTTATTTTTCAGGGCTTTGGGACGGATTTTAAACTCTGGAGTGGAGAAATGTCAGATAAAGCATGTTTGGCACATTTGTACAGGTAGATTTCTGGACTTCCAGTTTGTACATAAACAGCAACATACAAATCATCGCCAGTGAAGGAAGGAATAGAATGTGGTGGCTGTACACAGCACCCAGTTCTCCTTATCTATCACGAGGAGAGGGCTATGAAGAGAGACAGAGGCTTGTAAGACTCTGGAACACTATCAATCTATTCCTCCCCACTCCTCCCAACAAAATGTTATCAGCCTCAATCCCAGTCATGTGAGACTGTTCCTCCCCGCCCTTCTCAACAACAACAAAAAACACTTCCATGTGGATGTGTTTTTTAAAATATTATATTCCATCTTGCTTCCAGCATGGAACTCAAGGCAGCATATATGTGCTTCCCAAGGGGTCCCCCTCCAGGTATTGATCAGACGCAACTAGGTTTAGTTTCAGCAAGGTGGCAGCTTTGCATGCCTTCAGACCATGCACCAGCCAAGCCAAGTTCTATCGAATTGTGATTATACATTTCATAATATTCTCTTAGAATGAGAAAATTGACATCCCTTGTGTAAAAAACAACTACAGAATGTGTACTGCTCCATTATGCTTGATGAAGCCAATACTAGGAACCAGCTTATAATGTCCTTATCTCTACACGGGAGGGGAACAAAACAAAGAAGCAGCAAGCTTTGTCAGGGTGATAATGCGGCATTTGTGAAACGGAGTCAGTTCCAAGCCTCAGAGAAGCAGATACAGTAACAGCTGCTGTCATATTAAAGTGTTGCATACTTTGAACTCATATTTGCTATCCAGGGGTGGCCTCCTTCTGTGCACAAGCTTTTAGTGTAAATGTATGGCAATAAATTTGTCAGAGTAGCCAAAGAAATTGTTCCTTAAATGGTGAATGCTTATGGAGAATTGATTGCTCAAAGGAGACACAAAAAGACTAAAAGAATGATTAGGCCAAGCTTTCAAACTCTTAATATGGCTCAGATCTATGTAATCTAAAGCAAACACTCCATGATAGGTACAACCTGTATGGAGGGAAAGAGATTAGAAAAATCCAACATACTTTTAGGGTTCACACAGTTTCCCTCCTGCAGAAACATCCCAAGTTGAACAGGTATGTGAGGTACCACTGGGAAACTCTGAGAAAGAATAGCCTAATAGCTATATTTGTTACTGTGACCTTGCACCTCTCTTCTTACAACACAAGTAAACAGGCCCTATTGATTTTAGGCCCTTTAATTCAGAAATCTTGCAGTCCTTGTAGGAATCCTAAGAGGGTGCTCCTGTTATTCCGCCACTTGCTCCCTGACACACACACATTGCCACATCCTGACCCACCAGTACAACTAGCAAGCCAGGATCTCAGGAAGGGTGTTGGCTTCGCAGTATCCACCACCATCATTTCTCTCAGGGCAAAGTTTATCACTAATCTTCTCTGCACCCTTTCTTTCATTCTGGCCTGCTTCCTTTACACACACACACCTCTTTTTATGCCTTTCCCTCAAATCCAGAGCAGCTGCCAGCAGAATACAGAATAAAGTTGGGGCTGATAAATTAACTGGAAAATTCAGGTGTCTGACTCCCACCGGCTTTGAGACTGAGATCAAAAGACAGAAGCTTAGTATGCTTAGAAGATTCAGTTTTCATCACTAGTAAATTCTTTCCATAGAATTTTTTTGGTTCAGAGATTTTAAGAATATCACAAACTGAGTGGAGTTGTAAGATCTGTTGACTGAACAGCTTGGTGATATCTGTTGGTATAGATACCACCAGCCAATTTTCTCCAGATCACAGAGGTTACAAACTCGATCAAAGAAGTATTAGAAATGAATTCCATGTTGTCCAGGGCTTTACTTAATAACATGTAATCATATCTCCATTACAGATAGAATTCAAGCAAAATATCATTGCTCTCTCTGCTGCCTCCTCCCCTACCACCATCCTCAATATTCTGCCATATGACATGTAGAAGCTCTAGATTTCCAGGCTACAATCATACTAAAAACCGAGTTCTCTCTCTGCAGTTTACCCTGGGGAAAAATTCAAGCAGCTATGCTTAAAATTACTTAGTACTTTCCGCTATTGTTTGGACAAGGGTAATTGTTCTTCGGCCACAATATGTCACATGAGACAGAAGTGACCGTCTTAGTCTTTGAATATAAAATTAAACTTTTTCACATGAAAAAGAAAGGATATTCTGAGGAAAAAAAGTGGTGGCCGAAGGAGGCTTGAGATTTTGCTTTATTTGCCATGAAGGAAAATTATAGCTTGCAGTAAGTAATGTTTTTATTATAGATTGATTTGTTTGTTTTCAATAGCATCTATGTGCATGGTGTTTTACAGAGAAAAGATATGACAGGTCTCATTTATGACACAAATGGCCTGGCCTTACAAGTTGCTTCAATGGCATATTAAGAGTATAGAATCAACTATAGGCTAGTGGAGCTTGAGACATTGTGATGGTGATGCAAGAGGATTCAAGATGTTGTGCTAGAGCATCAATGTGAGGGTATCCTTCTGCCCAAACTGCCATGAAACTGAGGCTCCCAAGTAGTAAATCCTTAGGATGCAAAAATTTAAAGGGCAGTATTCAATTAACTTTTTGCACTAGTGCCAGAGTTACCACTAGTGCAATGAGGTTTCCCTGTTATCTTCCCCTGGCATGCCCCCCATCCCCAAATCTGCTCTGGAGGGTTGGGGAGAACCCAAAACAGATTTAGGGGGTCTGTGGGGGAGGAGAGGGGAAGATCATTCTTTTGTGCAAGTAGAAATCCTTGAGCTTTAGCGCTACATTGAAAACAACCCATTTTTTAAAAAAAAATAAAAAAAATAAAAGCAAAACTAAATGTTCAGTGGTCAGTTCCAACAGACTTCAACACACAGCTCTGAGAGATGCTTTTAAATCAAAAGATTTTGGTCAGCATTTGTAATTTATTGTTCATTAAAAAAAAATCTATTGACAAGTTGCTTTTCTATAATATAAGAACATAAGAAGAGCCTGCTGGATTAGGCCATCTAGTCCAGCATCCTGTTCACCCAATGGCCAACCAGATGCCTGTGAGAAGCCCACAAGCAGGACCTGTGTGCTATAGTGTAGGGAGGAACACAGTTTTGAACCTTCCTGATATTCCAGACTTCTCCTTACCCTTACTTTGACATCCTGGATAGGATATACTTTTTAAACAAACTGCTCTCAGGTTTTCCCCAGCTCTGACTTTTTCAGACTACTGCAGTGGTGCAGGTAATGAACTCTAAACCCTAAACAAATAAACTCTATAGAATTGATCCCCTAGATATACACAGGTGCTAATCTACAACTGATTCATCTAATCTCACTCAGGTATGTTCTTCATTACCCAAATAGGGCTTCAGAGAAGATACATGATATGCAAATAGTCTTGAAGGGTTCCCCCCCCCCGTATTACTGGGCAACAGAACTGCATGATCAAGAAGGAAATTGTATTTTCTCAGCTCAGGTGATGCTAAAGTTCCAGTGACCCTTTATGAAGGCTGTGCTGTAAATGAGTTCCTCCACTAGTTTTATTTGAGGCAGAAGAAAAATGGTATCAAAGAAACACTTGGAGTCTTGCAATGAGTTGTGGGAAAGATGCTACATCTGTGATAGGAAGAAGCATTTTCATGTCAGGATGAAATATAAATTCTTGGATTTGGAGAGAAGATATAGAGGGCTGGTATTTGTTGAAAGAATATACTTATGTGATGTGAAACTTTGGTACCTTAAGACGGCAATCTTACACATAGCTTTCAAGAAAGAAAGCCCCTCTGAACATAGTGGGACTGATTTCTTAGTAAACCTGTTTAGGTCTTACTGCACAACAGGCAATATCCAATTATCTTCATTCCCCAATTCTGTAAACCTTCATTATCTGCATGTGTAATATGTTGCTGAGTAGCTTCTTTATCTTATTCCAAGGAACACAGACATGGCTGTAAGGTTTACTTAATAACATCAGCCATTACTGGTTACAGCAAAAAAACAAGGAATAAAGGGGAAAGCAAAACTAAACACAATGCAGGAAGACCATGTTTTGTTCCTGGCCTAGATACATTAACACTTTAGTGTTTTTTTCTCTCAGTGCAAATGGTCTTAATTAAAGATTGTAATGCACATTTTAAATTTTCTCCAGTCTTCTTCAAATATTGCTACAAATATACTCCAGCTTTTACAGGGTTCCCAATTTTGTGTGTATAGACACTACACATGAACAAGTGGCATGTACGCAGGCGGCAGGCAAAGAGGTGTGACTGAACTGAAAGAACCTGCAGCCACAACCCCCCTGTCTCTCACACATATAGTATATGCTGTGGACCCAAAGTTCTCCCAATGGTTTCTCAGTTGTTACAGAGTAAGATATTCAAATTGAGCTGCACTGGACCCTGCCAAATGTTTCCTGGTGTGAGTGCAATGTGCATGAAGGATAGTCCTTAACTAATTGGTCCTAGGGGGAAAATACACTTGTGTGCTATGTACCAATGGTACAAAATGTGCAGAATGCACTCTGATAAATAAAACAAAGGCAACAATAGATTTCTACATGAGGTGTAAAGAGTTGTACTCAATTCATGCTTGTAACCTACAATGATTATGCCCTACTACATATTATTTCTTGAGATCAGAGAAAGGTAGTGGGGCTATACTAATTCAGTTTCACCAGCTGATTAGTCTTGGCAATCAATGCTTGCATCAGAAATGCAGGCTTACATTATGCTAAAAGTAGAAGGTCTCTTTTTGTATGCCATCTGCTCATCTCAAATATCCTTTTATCAACTCTCAGTCACACACTATTAGCATTGTAAAAGGTTCAATACCAGTACCTATCTAGATTATCATAATTTACAGTGAACCATGGTCCCTGTCTATACGTTTAAAATATTTCCAAAAGGGTTATCATTCTATATTAAGTTACACAGATGTTTAAAATCAATTCTAAAGATTATGATGTATGTTTTCATCCCTGTTTTAATATATCATGGTGGACTTTCTGTTTGGGCACATAAGTCACTCCCAGAGTTATTAACCTGAATGTAGACACTAAAATGTGATGGGCAAGTCTCAAACCAGATATTATCTGAACTTGATTCCCAATTGTTTGTACAGAGCCTTTTAATATTTTAATCCTAAATCACAATGAATTCTAGAAAAGCAGTAGAAAACAGGACATAGTAGAGACAACCAAACCCTTGCTGTCTTTTAAAAGCAATGCCATATTTATTATTATTTATTAAAAAGACTGTCTATGGCCATACTACCCTGAACACGCCTGATCCCGTCTGATCTCAGAAGCTAAGCAGGTACTGGTTAGTACTTGGATGGGAGACCGCCTGGGAATACCAGGTGCCGTAGGCTTAGAGCAGCTTTTCCCAACCTTTGGGTTCCCAGATGCTGCTGGACTATAATTTCAGTCATTCCTGACCATTGGCCTTGCTGGCTGGGGCTGATGGGAGTTGTAGTCCAACAACATCTGGGGACTCAAAGGTTGGGAAAGGCTGGCTTAGAGGAAGGCTATGGTAAACCACCTCTGAATGCCTCTTGCCATGAAAACCTTATGAATATATCCAAAAAGATTCATAGGATTACCATAAATCATAATCGACCTGAAGGCATATAACAAAACAACCATTAAAAAGATTTATAAATTGCCTATTATGAAAACATCCCAAGGCAGTTTGCTATTAAATCTGCTGAAAATGCAGGAACAATAACATAACAACATTTTTATTGCGCTCAAACAACCATTATAGAATATACAGTTGTATAAATACATAATCACAAAATCAAAAGAGCAAAGATGAATATTAAGAGTTAACAGTCATTGAATGTCTAAGAGATATTGCTACCTTGAGAAATATTGCTACCTGTTCAGTAATGAGATTATTACACCCCCCCATAAGATACTCAGAAGAGTCTCTAAGGGTTGATCAGGAAACTGCCTCATAAGTGGGTAGATGATATGTTCTCTGACCCCTTCATAAAATCTGCAGTAAAAACACACACATGTGAGTGTTGTGTCCCAGGCGAAGGGAGAGTTAAATCAGGGAGAGCAGTCAGATGGGGACGAGGCTCCTTGGGGTGCTGAAGGAAGGGAGACAAGCGGGGAGGGTTCTGGCAGTCCCCAAACTCCCCTGCCTGGCACTTTCACCAAAGAAGCTCCTGCTCTGCCTGCAAGTCCAATGCCCGAGCAGTTGGGGAGTGACTCTCCACCTGCTCCATCTATTCCCAGGCAGGAATTCCTGCCAGGCACTTCAAACGCTTCCCAGCCAATCAACATCCTGCTTCCAGAGACTGTCACCTAGCGAAGCCCTGCCATAACATGGGTCGTCTGAGGCATGCCCCCCTAGCCCTGTGCGAGGAGGCTTGAGAAGAGAGACTTTCAGAGGGTAGAACTCAGGCGGAGCCACCATTTACGAGCCAAAACCTTCCCTACTTAAGCCAGTGTCTCCCAAGGCACAACTGCTGAGTCAACTCTCCCCAAACGCTGCAGAGACTGCTTAGCTAGAATAGTTAGAGAAAGTAGTGAGTCAGGTATATGAAGCGCAACACTTTGAATGTATCTGTAACTTTAATAAAAAGAGAAAAAGACATCACCTCTCCCCAGTCTGAATCCGTCACCTCTGGGCAGGACAGTGGGAAACTGTTTCGAGTTCAAGTTGATTACATAGACAGTACCTATTCTTGATAGGAACTTTAGCAAATCTGCCCTCTTAACGGCTTTGACAGTAAAATGTTAAAATGTGCCAGCAGAACAATACCTAAGTATTGTTAGATATTGTTCAAAAGTGTAACTATGCCAAAAGTGTAACTATGGTTAGAGGCAGACCAAGTCAGGAGCAGTGACCCATTGGCTAAAGCATGGAGCTCTTGGCTCTTCATATCTTTTAATCTCTGTTTAACAATGGGTTTGGTTTGCACTGTGTCCAAGGACAATAGATAAAAAGGGGACAAGCCAACAGTACTCATGTTACCAATTAGCTCTCTATTCCAAGTAGACATAAAAGAATCAACTGATAAACCAGAGACAATCAGGATAATAACATAAATAAGGCTGTTGGAGCTGAAGCCAGTTGGAGTGAAATGGTGAGGGACTTAGAAACAGGCTCAGAAGATACTTAGGAAAGCTTGAAGGGAGCAAGAAGCAATGATAGACATTGGCATCTGAAGAGAAGCTGAAGATCCAGCTCAGTACCTGATATTACTAGGACAAAGAGATGACGGACGTCTGCCTAGAAGAGAGCAAGGCTCTGTGGCAGCCTTTAGGAAAGAGCTCCTGTCATAGTGACAGCTGGTCATTATGAACCTGTGGTGACAATTGTTACTGGACGAAGTTGAAGACAATGGCTGCAATCCTGAGGGAAGCCTGAAGGACTCCAGAGTGAAGGAAGTCATGACCAAGTTGAGGACTGCATGTGATGTATAGTGAGTTGTGGGTATAGTGAGTTGTGTGTTAACCAGGAAAGCAGAGTGATAGGGTAATTGACACATGCTTCATTGGGAGTGAGAGAAAGTGCAGTGTAGTGGTTAAGGGGTTGGACTACGACCTGGGAGACCAGGGTTCAAATCCCCACATAGCCATGAAGCTCATTGGGTGACCTTGGGCCAGTCACTGCCTCTCAGCTCATGAAAACCCTGTTCATAGGGTCGCCATAAGTCGGAATCGACTTGAAGGCAGTACATTTACATTTTTTCACTGGGAGTGAAATGGTAACCTCACAGAGACACCTTTTTAAAAGGACAGTAACCCAATTGCTGCTGCAGTACTATTTAATGTAACAATTACTAAGTGAAAGCACAAGCCTTATAAGTAATCCTGTAAACAAGCATTACAGACTATTAATATTAAGAATAAGTTTCAATAACTTTATAATGTCTTATTTTCATTTTAAATCTAGAACTCTGGTATGTCCCATGTTCATCCATTATTACTGAAAGGTTAATTGGTATAGGAAAATATAATATAGGAAAGTACTGGTATAGGAAACTGGGCTGCTACTGGGAAGAAAGGTGAGATATAAATAAATAAATATAAATAGAAAAGTATAAAGATTTTGAGTTATATGGTGGCAGCAGAGACAAAGTGAGGAAATATAAAACAATCAAAAGTGGAGATTAGCAGGAAAAAATAGTGATCTCCACAATGTATTGGTGACTGCTAGGAAAACACATCTAGGCTATCAGAGTAATAGGTGGCTAAGTGGCAGCCTAGGCCACCACAGTCTCAGACAGAGGTCTTTTGCATCACCTGCTACCTGACCCATTTAACTAAAGATGCCAGGGATTTAAGTTGGGACTTTCTACATGCAAAGCATGTGTTCTGCCACTGACCTGTGACCTCTCCCCTTCTAGCACTTTAGCTTACAGCCAACTGGTTATGTTCATATCGTACAACTAACTAAAGTAGCCTGGATTTGGTTTTTGACTTGCCACCACAGGTTCTGCATTAGACTGGTTTACACTTGCAGCCCATGACAGTACATCTCTGCCCAACTGTGCACAATGTTTCCTCACCAACTTTCCTGCCACCACGGATGTATAGTACGGGGACTGAGATGCTGAATAAATGGGGCTAATTCATGTATTAAAGCACTTTCAACTGTTATGTCCATTGTGGAGAAGCCCTATTAGAAGGAGGAGCTTCTTAGCAGTTTCCACAGGTGGTCATAAAGTTTAAACTGGCTCTTCAGAGATGCTCAGGCAGGTTTTTCTTATCCAAAAGAGGCTCAAAGAGAATCCCAGTGTTGAAAAATAACTTCTCAACACTGTGATAATGAGCCAAAATCTAATCCATCTGAACGCAGTTTTATTGCTTCCCAGAAGCTGAAAAGCAGATGGCATGATAACTTTTTGATATAAACAAATGGGCATTTTCTTCCATCTTACCTGTTTAAGAATTTCTGCTGCTGTTTCATGTGAGCAATCAAATATCACATAGAACTCTTTGCCCTTCTTCATCTCCTTGAGTAAAGGCCGGGCATCTTTATTCCCAGAGGGCAACTGCCGGATTTTGATTTTAATGTTGTACCTAGAAGGGGCTTTGATGAGTTCTTGCAGGCGAATTAGACCTAGAAAATGACATCCAATCATTCAAATGGTTGTTCTGTGCAATGAATCTTTACCGTCATTTAGACTCAACATTTTCCACCATTCTTCAATATATTTCAAATTTACCCCTATAAAAGCTTAATGAGTTAGCTTATCATTTATCAGATCCTTCAGTGGTGTAGTTTAAGAAGGTGGGTTTTTTCCTGCTTTATGAGCACGTTTACCTACAAAACATATAACCTGAAAATATCTTTAGAATTTTTCGGTTCAGAATTCTTTTCCCCAGCCTCAGATCACAACAGTCTTCAATATTAAACAAGTCACATTGTGAAAACATTGCAATAAACTTACTTTAAAAATTTCAAAGATCAGTAAGCAATGAAATTGTGAAGAAAGTGCAATGAAAAGCACATCCACAATGTGACATGGATTCCACTTTCAATGGAAGTGGATTGTTGTGATGCCTGGCATTATGCAGGCAGTTTGTGTTCGTCTTCTACATGGACAGCGAGGCAAGAGAGCCAGCAGGACCAGGAATCCAAAGGCAGCTCAAGATTCAGCAGGAGGTGTTGAGATTGCTGCTGGTCTGATATTTCAACCAGCATTTAATTTGTCTGCTCATGGAGGGGAAGGGGCAAATACTATAGAAATTCTAATGAAGTTCAGGGAGGGAGATGTTGCCTGTCTTATTTTTTCTGTAACCTCAAGCTGACATGATGAAGTGCTAGAGTAGTAAATCCAACAAACAGATCCGGGTTGATAAGCAACAGGAAGATCATTTTACAGCATTCCAGCAATGTGGCAGAGAGGCTGAAAGCTGGAAAAGAGAACTTAAAGGCAAAAAACAACTCTTTTCCAGCTTTCAGTCTCTCTGCCACATTGCTGGAATGCTATAAAACGGTCTTCTGCACTCCCTGTTGTTTAACAGCCTGGCTATATTGGCTGGAGTTTCTATGAAAACCAGACGTTTTCATGGACACTCTGGT